>NW_025110923.1:77500-677500 GCF_015476425.1 Leptopilina heterotoma | reverse complement strand
TCTCTTTCACTGAAATGATAACTTCGGTCATCGTCGGTGTATGAGTTCTTTCTGGAATTAGTGTTATAATCTTGAAAATACTGATTTCTGTTATTAAAATTTTCTTTTTCATAGCCCTGTGATGTCATGTCCGTATTTTGCCAATGTTCTTCTAAATCCGTGTTCCTATTTTGGTAATCAAATTCTTTATTGTCATAGATCCTTCTATTAAATTGTTCACTTTGTTGTTGGTTTCTTATTTGCCATTTTTCGCCAATTGGTTCGTAGTAATTATTCTGTGTATTTGGTTAATACATGCTGCATTGGTTATTCGCATCTTGGTAGTTGTATCGATCCTCATAATCCATGTTATCATCATAGTAATCAAAACCTCGTTCATAATCACTTTTTCCATCCTGTGCACATCTCGCCTAACGTTATAATTATTTTGGTATTGATTTGTTTCGAAATTGTCATTGATCATATACGATTCATCATAGTCATAGCATCTATAGTCTCTATGCTCCTCTCTTTCGTAATCATCCTGTATGTTGTTATATCTTCTACATTCGTCTCTGAGATCTTCGTGTTCTTCGTCGGTAAATCTGTGTTGTAAATTTCTGGATTCTGGATCTCTGAAATTATTTTTATGATCCATTGCTTCAAAGCTATATCCCTCCGATTTCCATTTTTCTATGTAGCCTCTCCGTAACATTGCTTCATACACTGTACCCATTTTATGATTTAATACGATTTAAACATAAGCAATAAAAAAAATAATTGATTTTGTTTAACTTCTATTTAAATGGAACTGTAATTTAATTTGAAGTCTTTCATATTTTTTTTACGTAATGTAGTAACAGGATTGACCTATATCGGCTCATGTTACCGTATTCTGTTATTGTTTTTACGTTTATATTATTAGACTGCTTTTTGTGTTTTGGCTATTTGCTTTGTGAAAAACCATTAAATCAACAAAAAAAACTGCTTTTTATTATAAAATTGCTTGATACTAATAAGTATTTGATCAAAAGAAAAATTTTGCATTTTTTTTACTGTAATTTGTCAATCCTGGAATTACCTTTTAAATTTAAGTATACATCAAATTATAAAAAAAAATTCTCGACTCTTTTCAAAATAATAATAAACAATTACTATTTGATTAAAATTATGATTCCATAAAAAATTTGACACCACTTTTGATAGAAATAAATTTATGTATATAGTGTTCTCTTTAATGCTTTGCTGATTGTGACCAGCCTTGACTTTGCAATTGTACCCCGTTTGACTCGTCAGCAGTCTTCCTTCCTCAATCTTGCAATTATTTTATATATTATGTATGTAATAACTAAAACTAGTTCTTCAGAGATGTACGTATCTCAATTTTATGCCAATTAATTATTTACCAATATTTAGTAAATATTTTTTTATATAAAAAAAATTAGTAATTGATCTTATTTTTATTTTAAACTTGATAGGTATTTTTCAAACGTTCTTCTGTTAATAATCCTTTATTAAACATTTAAAAAGAAATTTCAACCAAGAAATTAAAAAGAAATTTTTATTTTCAATTCTTTTGTAATATTTAGATAAAACCCATACCTAATCGTTATTAAATTTCATAATTTTTAATCCTCTCACTTGTCCAAGTGGCTACACACTTCCGACAAGGTTGTTTTTTTATTCGAGGAAATAGAATCGATTTATTAAGGGAACCAGTGCTTGCCGATTGCAAGGGTAGTTACCGTTCCCTAAACTCGACGTTAGCGAGTAAACAAAATTTCTAAATACCCGCACTTGATAAAAAACCAAATAATAAAATTATTCCTGAAAAGGATAAAATATTTCATAATAAGCATATTTTGCAGATAGAAAATAAATTCAGTATTTCATTTATGTATATAATATGTGTATTAGGGTGGTCCTTAAAAAGATTTTTTTTGAATTTCTTTGCTCCCAGGGGCTTAAATGCTTTCAAATTAATAAAAAAAAATTCCCTGAAAATTTGAGCTTTTAATATTAACTTTTAGATAGTGCGCACTCCAACTTAAGTTTCAAAAAAAAAAAATTTTTTTTTTTTTGTTTTTTTATTTTATATTGACTTATTTTGATAAAATTTGGTAGGTGAATCAATACTGAGGTGTATTACTATAACAAAGACCTAAAATCAGACAGAAGAATCTTCAAAAATATCAACAAAAAAAATTGTTTATCAATTTTTTAATTTTTAAAAAAAATTGATTTTTGTGTTTTTTAAATAACTTTTTTATTTATTAATATTTTTATTAATTCTTGTCAAAATTACATTCCTGACATAAAAACGAATCAATTAATGTATATAAAGTAAATCTTATATTTAGGAAGTAAATTATCAGGAAATGAACAACTTGTTTCAATTAGTATAACATAGTTTTTTAATCTTCAAGATAATAAAATTGAAATACAGATGGAATATGATACCGTTCAAACACTTAGCCTCAATCTTTTTTCATATTTTCCACTATTGCAGATTTTCGAGTATCAGCATAATATTGCTTATACTCCGATAAAAATTGAACTATAAATTGCTGCTGCTCTGGATTCTTGCTTAGTACACTATGGTATTCTTCAATTAGTTTCACTGCACGCTCAGCAATATCATTAACAACTTTCAAACTTCTGACCGTTAGCAAACCTTTCTGGTAATCTTCATTTTGACACCATTCAGACGGATTTAAATTTAGAAAATCAGTATTTATTCCCATTCTTGTAAAAAACTGGAGTGATTTTGATGATACGAATGAAGCAATGTTCCAGTTATATACATCACTAATATTTTCAATTTCAAAGCGTTTCAACTTTTCTGAACTTTTGTCAACACTTTTTAACATAATCACCATCTGGTTCTTAATGTTTAATGGTATTCTTTCGTCAAAAAATGCCATAGCTGCAGTCTCTGGATTTAAATACCACAAATGCTTGCTAAATTTTTTCAATGCCACTTCAGATACTTTAGCATCTGTCAATTTATAATCAATAAGGGCTTTTAAAAATGTTAAATCATTATTTGGAGCTTCAGATGCTAGAGGACAAGTAAACCAAGCTTTGATATACACTGTAGCAATAAAAATACAAATTTCAGAAATGGATTTGATTAATTTCGCGTTCATTTTAAATTTTTTACGGAATAAAAATATTTTAATGGTATATATGGCTTTTGACATCCATCTAGCGTGATGAAATGCACCCGGTTTTCGAAATTTCACTTCACTGCATGGAACTTTACCAATAAATATCTGAACAAGCTCCAAAAGTTCTTTGTAGTCTTCTCTCGGTTGTTTAGAATCAAATTGCTGTTGGATAAATTGATTTATGTCTTCAATATGATGTTGTATTTTGTTTTGCACATATGAGTCTTCAATGCCAGTAGAAAATTGACTTGTATCAATTTCTGTCCAGCTGTCTCGAAATTTTTAAACAAAGGTACATCAGGACCTGAAGTTGTAGGTATTTTAAGTTCAAAAACATCCCTTAGAACAAGTTCAAAAATGTGATGTCTGCAGGGCAAATACAGTAGTTTCTTTTCAAGTAACTGTTCAAGTAAAACTGCCGCTCCTTTCTTTGATCCTAGATTTGCAGCAGTAGTATCACAGCAAAGAGCTTCGATACAGTCAGGAATACCCCAATCAATAATAGCATCAAACATTGCATCAGCTTGGGACTGTCCTGTACCATCATCTAGTACTGGAATTGCTAGTATTTTTTCAATTTGTCCACAACTTAATACAACTGGTAGTCGTTCTTTATTTTGTCCACTAGAAGTTTTTAAAATTTTTCCATCCCAGTGTAGGACACCAGCATTCAAATTTTCAGTTTTAAAAAGTTCTTTAATTTCTTTGGCTTTCTCTTCGCGTATTTTCTCTCTGCTTCGTCGAATTGATGATCTATTTACAATTAGTCGATTTACGTCGACGTTTAATGATGAACATAAAGCTACAATCAAACGCACAGCGTTGCGGTCGCTTACTTTACAATGATCGAAGACCGATATTAATTTATCATCCATAATATTTATAGTCCCACGAGATTGTCTTGATTTTTGGTGCCCAGTAGTTGCCAGTTCATCGGAAAAATTTGAAGTAGACGATATTGTTTTTTGACTCAACGGATTTACTCCTTCCACTTCGCTGCTTGATGTGAATTCCACAAATTCACCTATTCAAATACATAGAAATAAAAATTGTACATTGAAATTAACATAAAATCATTAATAACAATTAATGGATTAAACTATATAAATTATTTTAACATCAATTTTACCATATTGAGCTTTTTCTCTCTCCGATTTTTCACGACGTAGCTGTAGTAGTTCATCCTTTATTTTTTGTACTTGTTCATAATCATCAGATTCAATGTTAGCTATAAATCCAACTCTACCGTCTTGTCGTTGTTGAGTCAAAAAATTTAATATATTTTTACTGACCATTTGTGCCGCATTTGCATGCGCAATGTCAAATAAATTATGCAATGAAGATTTAAACTCGTCCTCTTTAATTTTATTTGAGTCTCTGTTTTTATTTTTTTGAAGAAGCTGATATTGTTTATACAATTTTAACAACTGATCTATGCAATGATCTTTTCTTTTAGTTGGTATCTGAGCTTTTTGCCAAAATATTTTAACTTCATCTACACAAATTTCAGCACTTTCACGTAATTTTAATTTAAGAATACGGATATGATAAAAAAAAACTTTTAGCGCTTGTAATTTTGATGGCAATTTGTTACCGATAATTTGTGTGTCGACATCACCAATTAAATGAATATTTTGTCTTAAAATTATTCTTGATGCCATGATGAATTAATATTTTGTTAAACAGCTACCACGCATTGTTTATTTTGTTTAGAAGTTAGGTGATTTATGAATATTTTAAAGGGACAGAATGTTTGAGTACGCAAATACTATGATAGATGGCGTTAGTGACTCAGTCCTGTTACGTGCCGACTCAGTTTACGCGGTAAAATTCTCGAAATTCAAACAGTATTTGCTTATTCTAATAATAAATAAAATATTAACAAGAAATATTTGTTTTTATTTAATTATTATTATTATTAATGTTTTATTAATTTCTTAATTTGAAAAAAAATTTGAATTTTTTGTTAAAAATATAAATATTGATTAATTTAATAAATTTTGATAAAATGTATACTTTATATACATTACTTGATTCGTTTTTATGTCAGGAATGTAATTTTGACAAGAATTAATAAAAATATTAATAAATAAAAAAGTTATTTAAAAAACACAAAAATCATTTTTTTTTTAAAATTAAAAAATTGATAAACAATTTTTTTTGTTGATATTTTTGAAGATTCCTCTGTCTGATTTTAGGTCTTTGTTATAGTAATACACCTCAGTATTGATTCACCTACCAAATTTTATCAAAATAAGTCAATATAAAATAAAAAAACAAAAAAATAAAAAAAATTTTTTTTTTTTAAACTTAAGTTGGAGTGCGCACTATCTAAAAGTTGATATTAAAAGCTCAAATTTTCAGGGAATTTTTTTTCATTAATTTGAAAGCATTTAAGCCCCTGGGAGCAAAGAAATTCAAAAAAAATCTTTTTAAGGACCACCCTAATGTGTATAAGTGTAAAGATATGTATATATATTTTTTATTTCGTGTTTTTTTTTTTATTTTTCATTTATATTTTTATAAATAAAAGAAAAGAATCCCACCGCTGCCACCAATTTTGTTACAGATGAATCGATAAATATTCATTAATTAAACAAATTTATTAATTAAACAAATTTATTAATTAAACAAAATTTAATTATACTATATTAAAATCTACATTGACTTATTCAACAAAGACAGAACTTTAACTGATTCATCCAAGAATAACTTAGGTACTCTTCGTGAAAATGTAATAAAATAATTCATTAATTTAAAATAAAGGTAGTGGATTCTTTTCTTAAGTCCACTATTATTCAGCGGCTCCGATTAGGAGGACGGTATTTATAATGAAAATAAAGGAAGGAAAATATTTTGTAATAGGTGTAAGATTTCAATGATACGCTATTCCATTTAGTTAAAATAATATATGATTTATGTTACGGCCGAACTCCGTAACTTTTTATATTGTTAATACCTTTTTTTAATTATACTTAAATTAAAATTACATGCAACAATTACACACAACATGAGATTTTGTTAAACATTGTAAAAACATTTACACAAAAACAACTCTTTGTAATCTCACAAAAGAACATTCCCTCTTTTGAATATTTTAATCCAGGGCATTTTTAATGACATAGAAATTCTAATTCTATATAAATATAAGATTTAACTGAATTTAACATTCCTTTGGGTTTCGCAATTTCGAGGTGAAAAACCTGACAACATAGTAAAGAGTTTCTTAATGAATTCCTTTTTCTTGAAAAACAGTTTATTGACCCTTTTGAAAATTAGTTAGAAAATATCAAAGTTAAATTGCTCAATATAAGGAGTGGTGCATCCAAGTCACTGAACTCGGATCACACCACTGCTTAAATCTGCAAGGTTGCAGAAATTGACTTGACAACAGTCGAGTACAATGAACTTAACATACGATTTCCCCACTAAATTGTCTTTCAATAAAATTGATTGACACTGGGAAATCTGGGCAGTTTAAGCCAGGCCGTTGTAGCCGGCAGTTAGCCCGGGCAGTTTGGGCCCGCAGTTTAGTCCATGTCGTAGTCACCTGTAGATGTAGCCGGCAGTTTTGGGCCAGGCATTTTCTAAGTCCGGCAAGTTAGCCGTGTTCAAAGTTGAAATATTTCTCAGAAGTTTTAAAGAGTGAAATTAAGTAAAGTTTGTTCAAGAAGAAGTGAATTTATTTGAGAAAAATACAATTAAATCGAAGTAAAAAAGAGTTGAATTGAATACATATATTTGAATAAAATAAAATAATTGAATTGCATAATTGAAAGAATTGATGAAATAAAAACATAAAATATTGAAATTAAGTGAAAGAAAATAAATATAGAGAATTTATGAAATAAATATTGAGAATAGAGAATTAAAGAAAATAATAAAATAAAAGAGTAAAGAATAAATATAAAGAAGTTGTGAGTCATACAAAAGAATAAAAATAGTTAAAGTAAAGTAAAAAAATCTAAAGTCAGCAGAAAGATAAATATAATTCTAATAAATTTAAAGGATTTGTTTTAATTCCAATATATGTAAAGACAACCTTTCTTTACGAGGTTTAAGTCTCAGGTTTTGTGTATTCCTAAAGGAATATTAAAGTACTGAGTGAAAATATCAATCTAGTGACCCTAGATTTGGTATTTCCTCAATTTTCTGGAATAACCGTTTCGAGATAGACAGAGAGATAAAAACATTCGTCATTGGATTCACATTTCAAGGAAAGAATTTCTAAGTAGTGAGTAAAGCATCTTGTATAAAATTACATATACTCTTCACCTCATACACACACATACACATACTATTCTTTCATACACAAGTATAGAATTACTCTTTACTCACACCAATTTAGAGTTACTTGTATTAGGGATTTCTTTGGGTAAAATATATCTTATTTGTTTAATCTTATTTTTGCTTATGATTTAACTATTCCTAAAACTATCCTATCTTCTCCAAATTCAAAGAGTAGGATTCTCACCCCTTGGTTGAATTAATAACCAAGAAGAGGGGGAATTCACTACCTATACGATTTTCGTCCGAAGGACACGTTAAGTTAAAGTTTATTTAAAAATTGATATTATTAAATTAATTAATTTAATTTTTCAAATTCGGCTCTAACAAACTGGTGGCAGCGGTGGGATTCTTTCTCTTTATTCTTTGAAGGAAAGAGAAGATAGAAAAAAAAAATTAATTAACAATTAAAAAAATTTTTTTTTTAAAGACATATTTAAAGTTAAATTTTTACATACAGGGTTACACTATACACATTAATACAAAAAGGTTGATATATTTTATGGGAAATTTATACATATATATATATATATTGATATACATTGATTGTCTATTTTTATAAAAATTATCTATCTGTTTCTTCACAGGAGAAAAATATATACGAATTTTAAAGTGCGGTAAAAGAGATATTTTTTTTTGTTCGCTAACGTCGAACATAGAAAAAGTAACTACCCTTGCGTCGGCAAGCTCTGGTTTCTTTAATAAATCGCGCCCAATTCCCTGACATAACCTTGCCGGAAGTGTGTAGCCACTTGGGCAAGTGAAGGGATTAAAAACCCGAAAAATATAATCGCGTAAAAAACAATTTAAAATAGAAATTACCCTATTCGGTTAAATAAAAGCTTTTACTAAAAAAAATAAATTATACAATTTTTTATGTTTAAAATAAAAAGGAATCGAAAATATAAGGGTATAGTAGAAATAAAATCGCGAGTAATTAAAAAAAATTATTGTTGTAATATAAGTAATATAAAATAAAAAAAAATTGATAAACGAGAATTGACATAAAGAATAAAAACCCAAGAAGCGAAACGAGGTTCAAAGTTCGAAGAAACCCAGAAAAGAATCCTCCGTCTTGAAGAGCAACAATAAAGATAAAATTCGGGAAATAACAAAAATTATTTGCGAAATTAATTAAATTTATTTTTATGAGTAAATAAAAAGAATAATTGAAAATAAAATATAGAGAGACAATGTGCTAAATTAGATAGGTATACGAACTCGGTTACGCGACACTGTGTCAGGTTACACTTCAGGTGTGTAGGTCAGTAGGAAGTAGACATCGAAAGAAATGCTTATATAGACAATTAAAAAAAAACTCATTTACTTCTGTATAATTTAAATAAATATATACTTTTTTATTGTTTCTTTTTCTTTAAAATTCATATTTCACAAATAACAAATAAAATTTTAACGAAATTAAAAAAAAACCCAAAATTACAAATTGAATAAAAATCCTAGTTAAAACGCATAGAGAAATAGAGGAAAATTCAGTATTTTATTAAACTTCGAAAATTAAGAAAACTTAAGCATTTTATTTAAAATTTTATAGCACAAAAAATTTTGCAGATCATGATTTTAGTGAAATCAGTCTACGAAATAGAAGAATGAAAAGTAACATATTAAAAATAAACCTTCATCAGTTGGAAGAACAATAAATAAATCATGCTGAAATAGCAGAAATACGCAAACAGAGGATTAACGTTTAAAAAAAAATGTCGGAAGTAAACCGTGGAGAAAACTCTCGGATAGTCAATCAAAGATTAAATCTTGCATTGTCTTTAGCACTATTCGAAAAACAATTACAATTTTTTGATGGATACAACATACCAGTTGAAGAATTCATAGATCAAATAACATTTGTAGCGTCTCATATGCCAATTACTTGTGAAGCCCTTATAATAACAATTATACTGGATAAATTAGAAGGTACCGCAAAAGCTAGCACTGTTGGCATCCAATTTAAAATTTTGATAGACTTATTAGATCATTTAAAAGAAAATTTTTCTCCAAATGTTCTATTCGACGACTCCTCTCCCTCTAACTACGATTTTTCGAGAACAAATTACAATGCCATTGATCATTACAACACGTATGAACCAAGGAATCAGCGACAAAAATGGGGTCAACAACATAGAAGAAAAAATAGAGGCTACAATAAATTTAACAATCAGAATAGGAACAAGAGTTTCAGAGAAAATGGACAAAACAGGGACATGCATTCGCAGGATTATGGAAGAGAAAACCTTTATAACTATGATCAAAATTTTGACGAGCGTAATGTCGAACACAGAAATTCACAACACATATTTAGAAATGAATACAAAAGATACAAGGACGACCAGGATAGTTACAGTAGAGATGATCATAGAGACCACAAATATGACAACTACGAACAGTCTTCTATAAGCTTTAACGAAATATTTTCTAATATTTATCATTCAATCTGTTTGCAGAACTCGCTCACCAGCCCGAATTCTTTTAGGGATAAAAATCAATTAAATTATGGTGTTTCACCTTCCGCAAATGATCCACAGCTCGCAACAGAAAAGGAAGAATCAAGCAACAAGAAAGCTATTCAAAATGAAGAAAAGTCTCTAGAGGAAGAACAAACAGCAGTGTATATGGATCCTATTAAAAGTACTTTCGACGACGACAAAGAAGATATCAACATCAATGAAAAACCACCAAACAAGAAAAAGATGGACATACATGGAGATTTAGACAGAAAAATTAGTTTATCGTTAGAAGAAAACCAAACTTGTATTTTAGACAACAAAATGCTCAAAGAAGAGGAAGATAATAGAAAGGAATCCCTACAAATTCCAAGTTTGGAGGAAAGCAAAAATGAAATAAAATTAGAAGAAGATAATGACTTAAAGAATTATAGTTGTTATAATCACGAAACTTCACAGCGAGAAAACAATTCAAAACCATCTAAAATTAGCCATGAATTGAATGAAACAAAATCAGGTCAAAAAGGTGAAGAAAAAATTATTGAAAAAAGTGAAGAATTTTTCGATATTAAACTAGCAAACAATGAAAATGTCACAATCATGGATAATTCATATTCTTTAATACAACATATGAATCCGGACAGTCCTATGAAAAAACTAAGAAAAGGAAAACCTCCTGGTAAAATCAAATCAAGAACTCCAGATCAACTAAGCGTTACAAATGAAGAAGGAAGAAGAGAATTAGACGATCACGTGTCATCTAGAAAAAGCCTAAATCAAGAAATTTTAGAAATGGTAGAATATTGTATCTCATTGCATAACGGATTATCAGAAACACATCAAAAATATTTTTGGGATACATTTTTACTCGGGACAAATGAGAAAAATGAAGTTGTATACAAATTCGAAGGGAATGCACTACTACAAAGTATAATACCTAAAATAGTAGTAACAAAAGTCTACTCAGAGAGGTTAGGAATAGGTTAGACGTATGTAAAATCAAGCAGGAGACAGAAATAATAACAGTGAAAGCACAAAATATCTTCAACGATTCCTTTCGGGTAAAACAGTTAATTTACTCGCACTTTACAAGTTGCAAAGACTTAAATGTAATATAAATATTAATTAATTGAGTTTATCATTCTCTTTCCATTACACTATATCTTTATTTTATGTTCTCATTTAGAGTAAAAAATATCTAATATACTTATAAAAATATAAAAAAAACATATATGATCGATAAAGTAAAATAATAACTAGTAAACACACAAATAAAAGATTAAGAAAATATAAAAAAAATAATAGTCCAAAAAAAAAAGACATACAATGTTAAAAAAAAATATTGCTAACTAAATTTAGTAAAAAATAGGAAAACAAGTTATTATACATATTTTATAAACAGTAGATTACTAACATGTAAAAAAATGTAAGCTTAATAAATGCTTTTAGTAAATTTAAAAAATATGATACGCTGCTAAAATAAATGAAAATTATCGTCATGAAGAGACGCATTAAAATGTCAAACTAAAATTTTTCTGCTTATTAAATTACAAAAATAAAACTAAGAAAATTCCAAACTAACTACATTGATAAACGTAAAGTACTTCAAAAATAGTAATGCTTTAATGAAAAAAAAAAGGTCAAAATATTTATAACAATGAAAATAAAATGATAAATAAAGTAAAATGATAACTAAATCAACATTTAAGTAACAAATTAAAAATATTGAATCATATCAGATTGAAAAATGAGACATAAAATGCTAAAAAATTCTCACTTACTAATTTAGTATAACACAAAAATATTAGTCTAGTAAATGCTTCTAATGGAATAGCAAATTTAATAAAATGGGTTATATATATTATAATAATAAACTAAAATTATAGTGATGAATGAAAACATTAAAATGTCAAACTAAAAAGATATTTACTTGAAAAACAAATTTCAAAAAGGAAATCAAGAAAGTTACAACATTTTTATTTTAAAAATGCAATTGTACATAATTTTATTATTATTAACCAAATTAACTAAATCCATAAACGAACGGTGTTTCAAAAATAAAAAGTACTACAATGATTTAAAATAAATAATAGTATTTGTTAAAATACTTAAAAATCTCGTTTCATTGATGCTCTTGACAAATTATATTAAATTTTAGATTAAAATACGCTTTAAATGCTTTTAGAATCTGCGACTATTTTTTTCATAACTCCTTAAAAGGACATGACAAATTAAATAATATTAAAGGGAATGCCTTAAAGCTCGAGCAAAAAATGAAACTATTTTGGCACCAATAACACTAATATAAATTAACAAATTAATACTATACAATTATAAACATTAATATAAAAACACTTTAAAAAGATACATTTGTCTTAGAAACCGCGAATGTATTTTTATAGTTTAAAAAAATATATATAAAAAAATACATAAATAAATTGAAACATAAATATTAAAAGGCAAATTCTTTAAAATATTTTAAATAGCCATTTTTGATTAAAAGTGCAGTTTATTTCTTCTTTTTTTTTTAAAAAAAAGAGTTTAAATTATGATAAACAGCAGTTTTTTTAAAAAAAAGAAAATCTAAAACAAAATGTTATGCTTTACATTTTCTTTGACTAAAAAGAGATAATTTATTCAATTTACACTATTTCTAAATGGCAAATGGTAAAATCTTTTAGTGTGTAAAGCTATAAAAAATTAAAACAATATGATAAATTAGAATGAATTTAAATTTCTTAAAGAAATTTAAAATTAAGTACAATTCAATAAAATTAATACTAAAAATCAATTTTAAAAAGAAATTAAATACATAGATACACCCTAAAAAAAAAAAGCTAAAATCAATTTTACAAAATGTATATAATTTATCTTGTAAAAAGGCTTAAATATAATAACTAACAAGCTAAACAAAACTTACTTTAAATTAATATAAAACAATATACAAATAAGAAAAAACTAAAGAATAAAACTAACTAACTATCAACTAAATTAATTTAAATATTAAAAATAATTTTATATAATAATAAACTAACACTAACATGTATGTAAATACATGCAGGCACTAAAGCACAGACACATACATATACAAAAGTAAAAATTAACTAATAATCTAATATGGGAAAAGATTAACTAAAAAATAAATGAGTTAATAATTTAAATTAACTAATAAACTTTTATAAAGGACTAGTTTAAATTTTTTTTTACGGTCGATAAGCAACAAATCGCTTTCGAACCGAAAATTGTATCCAATCCTCATGGTTTAGACATAACAGCACTGGAAATCCAAAATGGGCCCAAAAAGGACCCAAGAACGAAGCAAAATTCTCCGACGATTTCCATAGGAACATCCCCTCAAATAATCCTCCAGGAAATAGACGAACCAGTTTAGGACGAAAAAAAAATATATATATATATATAATAACAAAAACAAAATCTAATTTAAAGAAAAATACAAATAAATAGGTAAAAAAAAAAAACAACATAAAAATAACAAAAGATTTAAAAAAAAAACATATTTTAATCTACAAACATGAACATTTTTTTTTAAAAAAGGGGTTAAATAATTAAAATAACTTTACAATAATTTTATTTTATTTTTTTTACTGAATAATACTTTTTAATATTAATATACTATTAAATAATATTTTTAAGCTATTATATAAAAATATATTTTTAAAAAAAACACATAAAAAGGGGGGCACAGGGTACCTAAAAAAGATAAAACCAATGAAACATATATAAATGAACAATACAACATACAATCAAACAATTCATTAACAAACTTACCCAAAATAAAATTTTAAAAGCCAACAACCTCAACAAATTGTAGAATATTGGTAAGCAGGAACCTCCAAGATTCTCAAATCACCTAAAAAAAGAGCCATGGTTAATAAAAATACAAAAACAGAGAAAACCAACTATTAAAAATATACTTACCAATTAAATAAAACTGGAAAAGATAATATTTTAACCCCCTCCAAGATTCTCAAATTACCTAAAAAAAGAGCCATGGTCAAAATTTTTTTTTTTAAATACAAAAAAAAATCAAAATGATACTTACAAAAAAAACCCTAAAACAGCCTCAGACATCAACAGAAACACCTAAAAAAATCTATACACCAAAAAAATTTTAAATAAAATTGACACAAATTTATTTTTGGGTGACTAAAAATTAATAAACTCCTCATCAGCATAACATTTTCTTGGTACACAAAGGTTTAAAAAAGAAAAACAAACAAACAAAATTATACTAGAAATTTTCGTTATAAAAATATTCTATACTAAATCGTTAATAATTTTCGCCTTTTAAAAATAACTAACATCAGTGTAAATATATGGACAAACTACACCGAAAACTCAACAAAATAAAGGAATAAACTAACTAAAAAAAAAGTAATATCATTTAAAAATATATATATATATATAATATGTATACTACAGCTCTTTAAAAAAAAAGAATCATTTCAAATCGCATTATCATTAAAAAATTGCTTATTTACTTTATTTATTGACATTGCTTATTTGCATCTAAAAACAAATTCATTAAAAAAAACCATATAATATTTCAAAATAATCAGAAATTAAATTAAATATTTTAAACACTAAATTGTTTAGTCCTTATAATAAAACAACAAACATATTCTTTAAATATGGGAATATTAAACACCAGAATAATTAAGGATAAAGGGATAAATTTTTTTCAAATACTAGTTCCCCTTTGTGCGAAAATTCTAGCTCTAAAACTAACTATAATATGCATGAAAGAAAGCTTGTGGGTGCTCAAGGAAGTGGTGAAACGCCGGGGAGCTGGTAAAGGTAAAGAAGCAAAGAACGAACGTATGGAGCAACGCATTGCTTCGTGACAATCGCGGAGCATGCGGGGCGTATACGAACGTGAGGAAGCGGAGAAAGAGACGAGGAGTGCCATGCATAGAGCCTATGCATACAGTACCTCGTATATATCTATATATATAGAGAGAACTGAGAATCTCGCGCGAAGGAGAATAATTGAATATTATTTCTTTTAACTTCCTTCAGAATTTCAATGAAAAATTAAGTAAAATATTTTTTTTTTGGGCGAAATAACAAAAATACCATTTTTTTTCTTTCGCAAAATTTCGTGTATAAATTCACGCGTGTAATTATTTAATTTCAATAAATAAACAATTTTTTTAATAAAAACACTAAGAATTAAAATTGTAAATTTTTCTTTAAATATTTTCAATACTAAAATCTCTAAAACGGTTAATGAAATAAATTAAAAAAAAAATCTCTAATAAAAATTAATAATAATAATTTTATAAACAACCGATAAAATTATGGTAAAAAAAATAGTAATTAGTAACTAATTTAAGAACAACAATCGTTTGACAAAGTTAAATCAAAGAGTATATAAAAGAAATTCCAGATTGAGAAAATACGCTGACAAGTAAATTAGAGTTAAATTACATACCAAGGCCGGCCACGAAACACAGCAAAATAGAATAAAATAACTTATACAAATCCACTTGAACAAAACATACAAAATTATCTCATTTAAAAAAAAAACCAGAAATTTCAAAAGTTGAACATCAAATTAATAATTTCACATGTTTCATAAATGCATACAAAAGGTGATCTCATACAAAAATTAATATTTTGGTAATTTATGAAATTTTCGCGGTAATTTATGGTAATTTATGGAAATTTATAAAATTTTAGTGGTAATTTATGGAAATTTATAGAAAATCATAACGCACTAAACTATAAATCGTGACAAAATTAATAATTTTAAAAAAAGAATTCTCAAAAAATTAAAGAAATTTACACTGTTATTTATAAAAATTAATTTTTATCATTCATTATTTTTTTCATTATATATTTTATATTTTATCATAAAATATAAACAATTTTTATTTTTATTTTACTCACGTTGAAGCAAGAAACAGGAACTAATCCAAAATTCGAACAATCACTTTAAACATAAGAAACAAAATCTCAATAAAATTTATAACAAAAAAAATACACATATAACCACGACGAACTATAGCATAACAACACACGAAAGATACTGACAGACATACCTATACTGCATTAAAACAAGGGGGAAGATAAGGAAATGCAGCGACGAAAAGAATAGATAGAAGCAAAACAATTAACACCTCGCCAGGAGATGCTGACCCCACACGACAATTACACTATTTAATTCAAAATTTTCCTACATAAAAAACGCACATCGATATTACCCTTTTCATTCAGAAAAAATATTTAATTTAGATTTTTTTATAATAAATATACTAAAAAAATGAAAAACAAAAAATATTGAATAAACAAATAAAAATAAATTATGATTTCATTATAAAACATGAAATACATAAACAATAATTTATTTTACAAAATAGAAATTACTAAAATAACAAAAATTAAAAAAAAAGGAGAAATCTATTGAGCCGCAACAACTAAAAAAAAAAACTTTCAAATATAAAAAAAATCTCCAATAGCAAAATTCCAAATAAATTGTACTTACCTCAATATAACTAAGATACAGATTTAACAAAAATTAACAATTTCTAATAACAAAACTTACTTAAAATTTTTTTTCATATGCTCAAGAAGTATTTTTTTTTTTAATTTTAATCTTTCAAAGAAAATGTCTTAAATTTTTTTACTATCTATAAACTGTCAAGGGACGACAGTTCATAAAAAGGGGGGCACTAACAACAAGATTGTCACCCATCTTACAAAAATATATAAATTTTT
The DNA here is from genome assembly GCF_015476425.1 of Leptopilina heterotoma. Lineage (NCBI taxonomy): Eukaryota > Metazoa > Arthropoda > Insecta > Hymenoptera > Figitidae > Leptopilina > Leptopilina heterotoma. The sequence goes on along the minus strand of NW_025110923.1, from coordinate 660,867 downwards.
TTTTATAATTCTTTCGGAATTAAGAGCTAAAAAAATTTATATATTCAATAAATTATAACACAAAGCAATATTTTTTATTTCTTCTCTCTCTTTTATATAAATTAAAATCAGAATAAAACTACTATATCATATTACACTTACGGCCTTCTACTTACCTTGACGTTACACTGACACAAAAAACTGAATTTGCAAATTCAGCAATTTCACTCATGAATAACAGCTCGTACATCGCAAATAATTTTTTTTTCTTTTTTATAAAAGAAAATTTATTTTTATTATTTTTTTATTTACTTTAATAAATACACTTACCTTACAGCAAACAATTTATGTAAATCAAGAGGACTAAATTTTGTAAAACTCGAGAGAGTTATCCAACAACACTACACTCCAAGGATACTACACTGGACCACTACACGCATTCATAGCAGCTGACAAGGGACGTCAGCCTAATAAAAGGGGGGCATTTGTTACGGCCGAACTCCGTAACTTTTTATATTGTTAATACCTTTTTTTAATTATACTTAAATTAATATTACATGCAACAATTACACACAATATGAGATTTTGTTAAACATTGTAAAAACATTTACACAAAAACAACTCTTTGTAACCTCACAAAAGAACATTCCCTCTTTTGAATATTTTAATCCAGGGCATTTTTAATGACATAGAAATTCTAATTCTATATAAATATAAGATTTAACTGAATTTAACATTCCTTTGGGTTTCGCAATTTCGAGGTGAAAAACCTGACAACATAGTAAAGTGTTTCTTAATGAATTCCTTTTTCTTGAAAAACAGTTTATTGACCCTTTTGAAAATTAGTTAGAAAATATCAAAGTTAAATTGCTCAATATAAGGAGTGGTGCATCCAAGTCACTGAACTCGGATCACACCACTGCTTAAATCTGCAAGGTTGCAGAAATTGACTTGACAACAGTCGAGTACAATGAACTTAACATACGATTTCCCCACTAAATTGTCTTTCAATAAAATTGATTGACACTGGGAAATCTGGGCAGTTTAAGCCAGGCCGTTGTAGCCGGCAGTTAGCCCGGGCAGTTTGGGCCTGCAGTTTAGTCCAGGTCGTAGTCACCTGTAGATGTAGCCGGCAGTTTTGGGCCAGGCATTTTCTAAGTCCGGCAAGTTAGCCGTGTTCAAAGTTGAAATATTTCTCAGAAGTTTTAAAGAGTGAAATTAAGTAAAGTTTGTTCAAGAAGAAGTGAATTTATTTGAGAAAAATACAATTAAATCGAAGTAAAAAAAGAGTTGAATTGAATACATATATTTGAATAAAATAAAATAATTGAAGTGCATAATTGAAAGAATTGATGAAATAAAAACATAAAATATTGAAATTAAGTGAAAGAAAATAAATATAGAGAATTTATGAAATAAATATTGAGAATAGAGAATTGAAGAAAATAATAAAATAAAAGAGTAAAGAATAAATATAAAGAAGTTGTGATTCATACAAAAGAATAAAAATAGTTAAAGTAAAGTAAAAAAATCTAAAGTCAGCAGAAAGATAAATATAATTCTAATAAATTTAAAGGATTTGTTTTAATTCCAATATATGTAAAGACAACCTTTCTTTACGAGGTTTAAGTCTCAGGTTTTGTGTATTCCTAAAGGAATATTAAAGTACTCAGTGAAATTATCAATCTAGTGACCCTAGATTTGGTATTTCCTCAATTTTCTGGAATAACCGTTTCGAGATAGACAGAGAGATAAAAACATTCGTCATTGGATTCACATTTCAAGGAAAGAATTTCTAAGTAGTGAGTAAAGCATCTTGTATAAAATTACATATACTCTTCACCTCATACACACACATACACATACTATTCTTTCATACACAAGTATAGAATTACTCTTTACTCACACCAATTTAGAGTTACTTGTATTAGGGATTTCTTTGGGTAAAATATATCTTATTTGTTTAATCTTATTTTTGCTTATGATTTAACTATTCCTAAAACTATCCTATCTTCTCCAAATTCAAAGAGTAGGATTCTCACCCCTTGGTTGAATTAATAACCAAGAAGAGGGGGAATTCACTACCTATACGATTTTCGTCCGAAGGACACGTTAAGCTAAAGTTTATTTAAAAATTGATATTATTAAATTAATTAATTTAATTTTTCAAATTCGGCTCTAACAATTTATTATTAACAATTGTATATATTTAAACCAAATGACAATTTTAATTTTATATGCTTGTTATCAATTATAAAAAAACAATAATCTATTCTTTTGCACAATATCATGTAGTATCAAAATGAATGTGTAATTGTATAAATTGTGTGCTGTGATGGACAATATTAAATCAACTTACCAAAACAATTTCATTTCATTCAACTTATTTCAGAAAAGTATCTTATTACTTCCTCAGGTGGAATGTTTAGTATACACCTGTTTTGAGATAAGTATTTCTGTACTTCAATTTTATTTCCTTTGTCACTTTTTCATTTTCAATATTAATCCTCATATATATTTATACTATTTGAAAACTCACGATGAAATAAATTCCTTTTTCTCTTTCACTGATTCGATACAATTGAATAAATATTCAAAACTCGGGGTCACCGGACTTAAACTTTATTCAATTGATCTATTTTACTTTTTGTTTAAATGCACTATATTTTTAATAATTAATCACTTTAAATTGTAATGCAAATTCCTTTCTATCAAAATAATGGACAAGACAAAATCAAAATATCAAATCGAAAAAATAAAATATCGCAGAAACTTCACAAAATATATATCTATATTATTTTATATAATCAGAAAAAAAACTCTCAATTCCCGAGAGCAACAAAGTAAATATACACAACTTTGTTGCGGGAGGAACCAAGTCAAACTCAATCGTTAATCGGCTCAAGTCTTGGATCACACCCTGAATTTCGTTAAATTATTAATAGTGGGGATACTATTACACATAGCTCATTGAACTTCTTGTTGCGAGGCAAGCTTTTCGCAAGCTTGCAAATATCTTTAATGGCATGACATGAGTTCAATGATTTCTCACCACAGTAGTTTCACTTGTATGTGTCTTTTATTTAAAATATTTGACATCAATACATCTGAGTTTTTCGATGAAAAACAAGCTCTTTGGAAACTGTAATGAAATTCATTTTGAAATATGGGTGTTGTCCGTGACTTTCGCAATAATTTTATAAAATTGACATATCTAAATAATAATGAAACCAAGGAAGTTTAATGAGAGTTACTAATTTAATAGAATTGAAATTAATAATCTTGTAACGATGATAGGTTGTTTTGTCTGCCCTTTTAGTGTTTGTTGTATATGTGTACTTAACCTAATTACAAGATTCCCAATTTTAATGAAGCTATATAATATAAATAATTTTTAATTAATAAAAAAATTAAAAATAGTTACGAAGTCATACGTAACATTTACCATGAGGACTGTCAAACTTAAAAAAGGTTTCAAGGTTATTAAGAAAAAATTAATGTTTTTTATTTATTTATTATTAAATTCTAATAACCGTATAAAATTTAAACTAGTTGACAATATTATTTATTCAATATTATGAATATTGTTGACATCCATACTTACATTAATTACAAAGTAAAATCCACGCATGATCTAATTTATTTCATTGGTAAGGGATGTTTCTTAAATAGGAAATTTCCCCCATCGATTGCGTAGCCGAGAGGCTTAATGTAAAAGCGTGCGATTTATAATTATGCGTATATTTCGTTGTATGGTTAGGTAGGTGTTCAATCCCGTATGATTGTAAGATTTTCCGATGCATTTAGTTGTTAATTGTATGTATGAAGATGTGGGAAGAATAAAACTTGTGAATTAATAAATATGAATATATAAAGAGTCACGGTGGTCTTCAAGCACTTTTAGGTTTACCTAAAATGAGTCAAAATTGTGCTAACGCAGTTTTATCGGGAATCGGCCCAAGATTCCAAATTTTCATTTCCGAAAATCGTAGCTGATTATTTTTTCGAAAAAAACCAAAAAAACATATATATATATATGGGCAATTCCACGTGAGATTTTAGTCGACGTCTTGAAATCGACCAAAAATATTTTTTTTCTATTCTGTATTGAAAAAAACAGATACGTATTTTTTTATTTTTGTTTAATTGTCCAAATTTTAGAGTTATGAATTTTCGAAATTTTGGACTTGTAATTGTAGACCTATATTTAGTAGCTTATAAGTCCGAAATTATTCAGTTTAGGAAAAAGTTGTCAAGGAATGAAACTTTTAGTTTTCTTTCGACTTTTAAGAAATGTAAACAAAAAATTTTTTGTTAATTTTTTAAAATTTTTTATTAAAAAAATTTTTTTTTTATAAACAAATTAATTTTTTTTAACTTTAGCCCGGATTTTTTTTATTTTTTTAAAATTTATTTATTCCTTATAATATATGGAAGATTTTTCAAAAAATCCCGAGGTGGGACTGATGTGTTGAATGAGTTTTAAAACATTTTCAAAAATCACTTGCAAGCATCACAGTGGGATTTTTTTACAATTAACTTTTTAAAACTGTCTACAGTGTATAATTTTAATCTATTTGAGAGTTCTTTTTTTAAATTAAAGGATCTACGCTGTATAGACAATTTTAGAAGTTAATTGTAAAAAAAAATCCCACTGTGATGATTGCAAGTAATTTTTGAAAATGTTTTAAAACTCATTCAACACATCAGTCCCACCTCGGGATTTTTTGGAAAATCTTCTCTATATTATAAGGAATAAATAAATTTAAAAAAAAAAAAAAAAAAATCCGGGCTAAAGTTAAAAAAAATTAATTTGTTTATAAAAAAAAAAATTTTGTAAATAAAAAAAAAATTTTTTTAAATAAAAAATTAAAAAAAAAATTTTTTTTAATAAAAAATTTGGAAAAAATTTTTTGTTTACATTTCTTAAAAGTCGAAAGAGAACTAAAACTTTCATTCTGTGACAAATTTTTCCTAAACTCAATATTTTCGGACTTATAAGCTACTAAATATAGGTCTACAATTACAAGTCCAAAATTTCGAAAATTCATAACTCGAGAATTTGGACAATTAAACAAAAATAAAAAAATACGTATCTGTTTTTTTTCAATACAGAATAGAAAAAAAATATTTTTGGCCGATTTTAAGAGGTCGACTAAAATCTCACGTGGAATTGCCCATATATATAAGTTTTTTTGGTTTTTTTTGAAAAAAGAATCAGCTACGATTTTCGGAAATGAAAATTTGGAATCTTGCGCCGATTCCAGATAAAACTGCGTTAGCACAATTTTGACTCATTTTAGGTAAACCTAAAAGTGCTTGAAGACAACCGTGGAGTGCATTTAACATATTTTTCTTTTTTTTAATGATTGGTTATTGTTTTTTTTATATAAAATTTACGAAGTGAATAAAAGGAAACACTTGTTTCGCGTCGCGTCGGCCATTTATTTTGACAGGTTACGCGCCTGCGTTCCTTTATTGTGAAAGTTTCGAAGTAGGGGACTGAGTCCAGTTTCTCTACTATGCACACTGCAGCGCGCCTTATAATCTTCGCCTGTGTTTCAATGCTCTTTACAGTGACATTTGGAACTAAGGCCCTCTATACACTATATGCAATACCCTAAGATGCTTGATGAAAATGAATTAATGTACTTTTACTGGACTGAGTCCTGTTTTTTCAATATTGACTTCCAGTTTTTCAAACTCCATTTTTCTCCGTGTTGTTTTGCAAATTACAAAATTTTTTATTTTGAAAATTTCACGAAAGAATTCAATTATTTTCTAAAATTTTAATAAATCCTTCGAAAAAATTCAATTAATTTTATAAATAGTAAAATTCTTTGCAGGAATTCAATTATTTTCAAAACAATTTTAATTGAATTCCTTAGATGAATTCAAATATTTTAAAATATTTTCATAAATTACAATTATTTTCTTAAACTTTAATAAATTCTTCGAAATAATTCAACTATTTTTATAAATACTAAAACTCTTTGCAAGAATTAAATAATTATTAACCCAATTAAAATAAAATTAAACGAAAGAATTTAATTATTTTCAAAAATTCCCATAAAATTTAGTTTCAACAAGAATTTAAAATTTTTGAAAAACAATTTAATTATTCTCAAAATATTTAAAAAAAATTCTATATAAGAATTAAATTACTAGCTCAATACAATTTTTGAATATATTCGTCAAAAGAAATGAAATAATTCTATTATTTTCGAAAAGTAATTAAAATTCTTATGATGAATTCAATTATTTTGAATATACTTAATTTTAATAAAATTCTTTAAAGAAATTCAATTATTTTCGAAACAACTTTTAAATATTTCTATAAAATTCTTCATAAACAATTTAATTATTTCTTAAAATTTTAATAAATTCTTCGCAAGAAATCACTTATTTTCAATACAATTTTAATAAAATTCTTCTTCATAAAATTCAATTGCTTTCGAAATTTTCAATTAAAATTATTAAAGAAACTCCATTAGTTTAAAAAAAAATTCAAAGAAATTTTTCAAAAACATTTAATTAGGATTTTTAAAAATATTAATAAAATTCTTTGCGAGAATTTATTTATTTTTCTAAATAAAGAAATTCTTTGAAGGAATATTCTATTATTATCAAATTTTTTGATAATATTCTTTGCAACAATTCGAAGATTTTCAATACATTAATTTTAAAATTGAAAATATTTTAAAAGAAAAATTAAAAAAAGATTAAGAAACCAAAATCTAAACAATAATTAACTTCAAACTGCGAATAGGTTACCGAAACATGTACTTTTTTATTATTAATTTATAAATATTATTTTTAACTGAAATGTTTTGACATTTTTTTTAAATAATAAAAATATTAATTTATGAATGTTTAATGGTTATTATTATTAAACAATTTATTTATTTGCTGTAGTGTATTAGTGTCAATTAATGCTTTATTGAATCACTCAACAAGTCACTGAAAATAGAGCGTCTGTGTTCAGTTAGGTTCCGTAGCATAGTGGTTAGGGCGTTAGTTTCGTAGTCCGTAGTTAGTAGGTCGTAGGTTCAAGTCTCGCGTGCGTTAGATTTTATTTATTTCGTAGGTTTGCGTTTATTCCGATTTTTCTGTATTGTATAGGTATAAGTATGCAATTTAATGATTATATACACCGTTAAATAATTTAATTAACAAATATTAAATTAAAAATTTTTTTTATATATAAATGGATAGGGGAGACTGGGGTAAACCCGCTCACTTTTTTTCAGATCGGTAAAAATCTAGGAAATTATTCTCTAAATCCAAGTTAATTTATATCATTTGAAAGCTTATGATTTCTACTAAAAAAATAAAAAAGAGTTTTTGATTTATCTTTTTTAGTTTTACTTAGAGAAACTTTTTAATACACATATACCAAATTTGAAAATCACAATTTTCCAGGGTAAACCCGCGCTCACTTTATCTTTTCAAGACGGAACAGTTTTATTTTTTAAATATTAAAATTCGTCTTATTCCCGTCTTAAGTATGATTTATTATTGATAATTTATGAGTTATATAAACATTTCTATAAACAACAAATTGGTTTAATAAATAATGAACATAGATTTCATGAATTACAACTATGGATTTAAATAGTGTTATATTTTATTAAGAGAAAGTGAAATGTAGTTACAATTTTGGTTTTAATAAGTCATAAATTGTGTTATTGTTGAAATATAATACGTGAAATTATTTTATTCTAAATTTTAAATTAAAAACTAAGTGAGCGGGTTTACCCCGACTTCACGTGAGCGACTTTACCCCGAGTGTATTCCTCACATTTCAGAATAAATTTAATTAAATCTTTTTGAAATAAGATAAAACTATACATGTACTTCGAAAAAGGACATCCAATAGCAACAAAAAAAAATTTGCCAAATAAATTAAGACTCAAAAATAATGATCGAAAAACTTAAAAATCCAAAAAACGTTTTTTTTCTGATACCTTTAAAAACATTTGATTGCCTCTGATTCTATGTTGAATTCATGAAACTAAACGAAAGTTCGTTAATATAAGTTGAATGGTAAGTACTATTCACAGTATCAATATCTCCATCTTAAGTTGAGTTCATCGCGTTAAATCGCTGGTGAGCGGGTTTACCCTGTGCGCGGGTTTACCCCAGTCTCCCCTATGTATTAATCCCCACATATATACTAACATTATTTATGAATTCGCTATTGGTCACGATTAAATTAAAAAAAAAGTAAAAATCATTAAATAATAATGCCATTTATTAATAATTAAAGTTATTATAAAAATTAGTTAAAAATGATCTCAAATATGGTATGAGCAGTTTTTCCAGGGTTTTTGGAGAGGAAAGAATTCTGTAAGTAAGGGTCAAGCAGTATTTAATAAGGTTCTAGGAACACCTGCTTTCCCCCTTTTACCATCTAAATTTGTCGCTAACCAGGGGTTTGCAGGAGGTAATCAGAGTTAACTTGCAATGCAAATAAACTCTGCTTTCATCCTATTACATCCTTACAAACCCTCAGTTTTAAGGAGGTAAGCAGGTCTAAAAGTTCGACTCGGGATGTTAACAAAATCGTTTTGTTGAGATTACCAAAATACTAGTGTTGAAATTTGTTTTGAAAAAAGTAGATTTGTTCGACAGAAGAATTTGGTTCGCCTAACCAAACGGTTTTGTTGCACATATTTCAAATAAAAGATTTTGTTGGTATAACCAAATTTTTGTTGCTGGAACCAAACAGTTTTCTTAGTGTGACTGAACATTGCATGAGAGTTGAAGAAATTTTAAACTTTCATGCAAAGTTTAGTCAACCTTCGCGTCAAACATTGAAAAACAGTCGAAATTTAAAGAATTACTTCAACTTTAAAGAGCCTCGTAACTAAAGATTTCAAACATTGAGTCAGGGTAATTTAAACTTTTAGAAAAGTTTCGATGCTGTGTGGAATATTTTTTCAGAATTGAAAATGTCGGATTCAATATGGCAGACTTTCTTTTCTATTCAATTGATTCACTTCTTTGTTACTTGGGGTAATTGATTTGAATTTGTCATCAGTCCTTTAAAATTCAAAATGGCGGATCTAATATTTATTTGAAGTCAGTTTTTCATTTTCTTAAATGACCTATTTACATATGTATATAACCAAAAATTCTCAATTGAGTAAATTAGCAGTGAGAAATTTGATTGATATTTTGCCAAATACTAAATCAGCTACCCCAAATGCTTTTAATTTAAGTAACAAGAAGCAAATCGGATGAATTAGAAAAATAAATACGCCATATTGGATTAAAAACTGATTTCAAATTTTAATCAGCGATCCCAAAAATCTTTATTCATTTATTTATATTAAATAAATATTTATATAGATAAAATTTTTTATAAAAATCCATTAATTTTGTTTTCAACATATTTTTAGTTCAAACAATGTAAATTATTCTCTTCGACAGTCTAGGGGATAAATAAAATATGTTGATTGTAACTGGTGAGAACAGCAAGGAAAGCGAGACGTTTTTATTTATTTATTTATTTATATATCTTTAAACAACCTGACTTAAATAAATTGATAATTATTTTCATCTTCATTTTTTTTTAAATTTAGAGTAAAAAATTAAAAAAACAAACTTTATGAAAACGGAAATTTTCTTTTGCAATACGGTATTTAACATATGAGAAGATTTCAAAGATCATTGAAAAGTTTTTCTTCATTTAAAAAGTAAATTGACCCACTCAGCATTTTCATTCTCCCAACAAGGTAACGGGGACAAAGTTTTACTTTGGGAATAAGTAATTAATTCGGATAATTCGCAGTTTAAATGAATAGAATTTCCAGCGGGGAAAGTTCGTTTTAACAATGAGAATTGACTTGGTAATGTGGAATCGTAATTTTTGGCAATTTAGAATTGTAATCAACGCGTTACATCCGCTAAAACTCGGCATGGATCCTGAGTGAGATAATCCTTTCCCTCTCCCCCACTGTTCGAAATTTCCTGCGAAAATGTTACTCTAATTTAATTCGCTCACACAGTATAAACATGTGCTAGATATAAACTCCACTGGAAGCTTATTCAATTCGTAACAAACGTATTATAAACACAATACAATAATAAAATTAACATAATACTAGATATTGAATATTGTCAATTGTTAAGGAATTAAGATAAATTCACCTACTGTCTCAATTATCAAATATTCATTAACTTACATTTTTATTCTATAGTTAAACAAATTTTTTCAGATTTCTAGAACAACAATTTTTATTGTACATGAATTCGAAAAGAAAATTGTGTTTAAAAAAATTAAATTAGTTCCTTGGGTGTAGCAATTTTTCCACAACATTGGATTTTTTTCTTGTCGCTTGCACTTGGATTCGAAATGCAATTATTGCTTGTGCAAATTTCACGTGATTCGGTTTCTTTTCCATTGAAACAAGAACCATCGCATTTGCATTGATATCGAACTATTCAAATCAAATGTAAGTCACCAACATTTGTGAATTTGTAATTCGTATCGTTGCCGAGTTTTAAAAATTCCTCGCCGCCATTAATATTATTAAAGAAAAAATTTGTATTATTCCTGCTAAGAATTTCATGCGGTAGAATATTTATTACTTTTGAAATTTCATTATTTAAATTCTCCATTAGTTGCAGAAAATCCTGTTAGTAAGATAAATTAATTAAATTAATAAGTAATTGAAAAAATATTAGTAAAAAAATTAATATAAGATTTTTGTCGCAAGTTTACTGCAAGCTTCAAATGCTTCACCCATATAGCACCGTTTTTTCCAGGAAGTTAACAGGAAGTTATCCGAGATAAGTTCGGAAGTTATCTTTGTTAACTTCCCTGTACCTCTAAATGTCCTACCTTTTAAACTTTACAATATTAACTACCAGGAAGTTAACCAAGTTAACTCTAATAGTTCTCTAACTCCCCGGTAAAAACTAGTGTATTGAAATCAATTGAAATGATTACAAGTATAGCTGAATTCTTGAAATCATTTTAATCCAAACGAATGACATTTTTGTCCATCAATAAATTTATTCCAATCACAGTAATCTATTTGAACACACTTAAATTCAGTTGAATTCCTGTTAACATTTCAAATCTGTTAAAATGACGAAAAATGATATCAATTTAATCCAGTTTAATGCTTTCTGGAAATTTTAAAAAGTGAAATCATTTGATTCCTTTCTTGAACATAAACCTTGTTAACATTTTAATTTTTTTTGGATTGAAATGGATTAAACTGATTACAAATATGCTATGAATTCTCAATCATTTTATTCCAAACCAATGTCGTTTTCGTCCTTTTTGTGATATCATTTTAATTTATTTTAATACACACCTTCTTACCTGGTCCCTGGTAGATAGCGTGAAATACACCTCTCGCTCATGACTTGTTTCAACTCAATTTCCGCAATTATAAGATGAATTATAAAAAAAGTTTTTTTAAAGTTTTGCCCAAAAAAACACGGAAAAAAATTTTTTGAAAAGGATTATTGCAGAGGTACCATTTTTTTAATATGACAAAAAGAAAAGAGAGCGTAACGTCATTTTAGTATCTGCGTACTTTGGCTTAAGAAATAAAATAGTTTTCTTTAAACCATTCTATAAAATTCAATTTTCATAATCATAAGATGAATTATAAAAAAATACTCTAGAAATTTTTGTCCAAGAAAACCCGAAAAAAAATTTTTTTTGAAAATTTATTGAAAAGAGTTTTTATTAATTATATTTTTATTTTAAACTACATATTTTTACCTGAAAAAAGTGTAAATTTCATTAAAAAACCATATACAATATTCCGAGATATTCAAAATTTTATAAAATTATTAAAATTCAAAATGGTGTATTTTCAACAATTTTGAATTTTTTGGGAGAATGAAGTCTCTTAAATACAACTATCCCACGAAATTTTGCGAAAATCGGCCTACGTTTTGCAAATTGTGATATTTCTGACGTAAAATGCCCCAACACTAGAATAATGTAATTTATTTTTCCGGGTTTTTTAGGCAAAATTTTTTAGAATTTTTTTTTATAATTCATCTTATGATTACGAAAATTGAGATTTATGGAATGGTTTAAAAAAACTATTTTATTTTTTAAGCCGAAGTACGCAGACGCTAGAATGACGCTACGCTCTCGGTTTTTAATTTTTTTCAATATGTTCCACCAAATTTAAAAATCTAGAGAAATTATATGTTAACGGCGTTGGAGGTCGGGAACTGTCAAGTGTTGGCAACCCACTCTCCTCCACTGTCCAGTATGTTTCGTGTAATTTTCCACTTTGATCACTTTTTTAAAAAAAACAAAGAACTTAATCAAAAAAAGGGCTCTTTACCCTAAAATAAAATTAAATAAAGAATTAGTAAAAATTTATTTGGTCTCGACACGATGTTTCTACACGGAAAAAATAAGTTCAGCAGATTTTACGAAACTAATTTCGCACTAGCGGATATTTAAGATTCCTTGACGAAGTTTTTCAAAAACCCAGAAACTTTCACTACTTTAAGCAGAACAATTTTCGAGAAACTGCAACCAGTGTTGTAATTTATAAAACAAGCTTGAATGTAGAAATGTTTCGTATTTTCTGGTGAACATTTTATCAGAAAATGGTAAAAATGTTTCGTGCAATCTAAAAACGCGTGGTTTGAGTTTTCACTTCGCTGTCTATCGTGAATTCTCGAACACAGAGTTTCGTAAAATTCTATACGGGGTGTACCAAAAGTCGCGTTATAAATAGATATGTTGAAGCTTGTCTCGTCGCGTCGGTATTAACTTGTCTGCTGTATATAGAGATAATATGGAAGGAAAAAGAGAACTGCTTTACCTGCCGGTAACATTTGGATAATTGTTTTCTTTTACGTATTTCACATTTCATTGTTCCAAATTCGTAACATTTTTTATGTGATTTTGTAATCCAAACTTTTAATTATTATTAATTTCTTTTAATTTACATTCCAATAAATTTTATAGTTTATCATAATATTTACCGATGACAATAAATGTACATATATATTAATTTCTCAAAATTTTAATTAATTCTAATTTTTATTAGTTTTAACTGTTATTACTTCAAATTTTAGACAATTTAATATTAAAATTTTTTGAGTTTGAATTTAATTTTGAAAATTTTTTGCAATTTATTTATAATTTAAAATTAAGAATAAAATTATTTTTTAAAAATTGAAAAATTTTATAGAGATTTTATAACCAATTATAATTAAAAAATGTTATTTTAAAAACTATAAAATATTTTGTATAAGTTTTAAAAAAATGATTTTTTTAAAAATTAATATTCAGTATATTGACATTTCTCACAAGCGCAGTTTTAATCTCCTCAGTTAGTATATAAAGAAACTCAATTCTTTCATCTACAAGTGCAAGTTATATTGTATGTGCGTTGCGTCAGAATTCGTTTATATGTATGCGTATTTCCGTTAAGTTAGTGTCAGAATAAAATAAGCCAATCCAAGCGAACCATTGCGTTGTAGAGGGCAGTCACATGTGTCGAACCAATCATCTATCTTCTATAGAAGACGAGAAAAAATGGTCTTGAGAGCTCATTGGTACACAGGGATGGGTACGTAACATACTTCATGTATGTTACCCGGGTTTGTTACGTATGTTACGCATGTATGTAACTCGTTTGGTTTGCTACCCTACGTATGTTACATTTTATGACGTCAGTCAGAAGTAAACATAACCTCAATTTTTCTGGTTGTCGCCAATCCGGCACTTGGCCTTGTTTATTATTATTCTTTTAATTAATCATAAGTCCTGGAAATTATTGTTTTAAAAATGAAACGAGGTGGAAGGCCTCTTAATAAACCCTTTTTTCAACAACTTAGTTTTACTCCTACCAAATTAGAAAACGGGAGAGTAGGAAAGTAGTTTGGATTTAAAGTATTAATAAATTTTTTTAAAAAATAGGACTCCACAACCGTAAATGGAATGTTGCATCCAAAAAAAAACATTCCCAGACTAAAGTCTTCTTTTGATAATTCCATTTTAGATTGTTTTCCTGTTCCTAAAAATATAAAAAATCCGTTACTTAATTTATACGTTTATAAGACTTTCTACAGGATCAAATATCTATTACATTAAATTTTTATAACTTAATTTATTGAATCCAAAATCATTCTACTGGAAATTTATATACTTTATACATGTAACTATAAATTATTAATTTTATAATTATTTTACAAAAGTGAGGTTATGACGCACCTTTGATGTTTGCTACGTTTGCGACAATTTGTTACGTATGTTACTCATTTATGTAACATACGTAGAAAACCTCGAGTTTGTTACATTTACCCATCCCTGTTGGTACATTAAGAAATTCTTTTTTCTGCTTTATTCGTTTTTTTCTCCGTGAATATTTTTTTCCGTGGCGCATGCGCTTCTGGCTAAACATTTTACAAAACTCTTGAATTAGAACGTCCAACCGATCATTTGTGAATTCCATAGAATTTTTTTTGAGTTTTCGAGAAACGCAGTCATCATATATTACTATTGATTCTGTTTTATCTTATACTAAACTCCTCTCCGTATCCGCTATTCCAAAATTAGTTTCGTAAAATGTACTAAATTAATTTTTTCCGTGTACAAGCCACAAAACGATTTCTACGATTACAATTTACAGATGTAGTTGGCTTCATATGGGGAAAAATGGCCGCACAACAGAAGGTGGAGTAAGGCGGGGTTGCCTACGTAAAGGCATAACATTATCATAATACAGGGCAGAAGTTTTATTTTGTTGAAAATTATAAAAATAACATTTTGCAGTAATAAAAACTAATATAATTAATATAAATAAATGGGGTTCTGTTTATAATAATATACATAATATAAAATATCAAATATGTTGAATTAAAACGAAAAATATGAAAAACATTTTTTTAAATTCTGTTATTCATTAAAATAATTTTTTAAAGAGATTAAAAATAAAATTTTCTAATTAGTACCTCTAGAGGTACAATTTATTGAATTGTAATTAATAAAAAAAATAAAAATGACAAATATACAGAATTTTGAAAAATTAAATTATTTATAAAAATTGAATTTTTTGTATTATTATATGTAAAAATTAATTAATTAGTAATTGGAAAATTATATAAAATTAAAAATTATTTATTAATTAAAAAACCGTAAAAATATGTATTATTTTTTTCCTTATATATTGGTTAAATTATTAGTAATCAGGTTTTCTAGTCTATTAAAATTTATTTATTTTAATCCTTTGTATAAAAATAATTAATGCAATTATGTTTTTTTATTCCTCAATTATATAAGATAATAAAAGAAATTTATCGCTAATAAATTTTCTATTCTAAAACAATAATTACTTATTCTACTATTTTGAAGTCCCTTTCAATAGGCAACCAATTTATAAGTTTATTTTTTATGTTGAAACTGTCAATTTGTATAGCGAAAACAATATTGACGCTCGTTGAAAAATCGTATTATTAAAAACAAATTTTTTCTTAAATCGTTATTTCATATATAATTACAATAAAAAGCCCCCTTTTTTATAAGATTCTGCTTTTTCTCTTTCCATTTAAATTATCCAACACTTTCAACTGCTTCATACAAAACTTTTTACTTTGACAATTTTTTATAAAATAATTTGACACTTTCTCAAAAAAAGAGCTCTTTACCCTAAAATAAAATTAATTAAAGAATTTATAAAAATTTATTTGGTCTCAACCCGATGTTTCTACGAGCCACAAAACGATTTCTACGATTACAATTTACAGATGTAGATGACTTGATTTGGAAAAAAATGTCCGCACCGAAAGTTGGAGTAAGGCGGGGTTGCCTACGTAAAGGCATAACAGTATCATAAAACAGGGCAGTAAGTTTTATTTTGTTAAAAATTATAAAAGTAAAATTTTGCAGTAATAAAAACTAATAGAATGAATATAAATAAAGGGATTTTTGTTTATAAAAATATACATAATATAAAATATGCTAAATTAAAACGAAAAATATTTAAAAAATTTTTTTTTAATTTTCTTATTCATTAAAATAATTTTTTAAAATGATTAAAAATTAAAATTGCTAATTAGTACCTCTAGAGGTACAATTTATTAAATTGTATAATTAATAAAAATATTTAATATGACAAATATACAGAATTTTGAAAAAATTAAATTATTTCTAAAATTTATTGAATATTTTTGTATTATTTTGAAAAATTAGTTAATTAGTAATTGGAAAATTATATAAAATCAAAAATTAATTACTAATTACAAAATCATAAAAAAGTATTAATTTTTACCTTATATATTTGTTAAATTATCTTTAATCATGTTTTCTTGTCTATAAAAATTTATTTATTTTATTCCTTTGTATCAAAATAATTAATTTAATTATGTTTTTTAAATCCTCAATTATATGAGATATTAAAAGAAATTTGGAGCTAATAAATTTTCTATTATAAAGCAATAATTACTTATTCTACTATTTTAAAATCCCTTTCTATAGGCGACCAGGTCATATAAGTTTATTTCCGACATCAAAGCTGTCAATTATTTGTATAGTGAAAATAATATTGACGCTCGTAGAAACATCGTATATTATTACAAACAGATTTTTACTTAAATCCTTATTTCATATATAGAATTTTAATAAAGAGCCCTTTTCTCTATAAGTATCTGCTTTTATTCTTTCTTTTTAAATTATCCAAAACTTTCGACTGACTTTTATGAAACTTTTTATTTTGTCAATTTTTAAAAAATAATTTGACACTTTCTTAAAAAAAGAGCTCTTTACCGTAAAGCGAAAATAAATAAAGAATTACCTATTTAAAATTTATTTTGTTTCGATATGATGTTTTTATAAGCCACAATCTTATTTCCACCATAAAAATTGAGAGCTGAATGTGACTTGTGGAAGAAAGTGTCCAGAAATTATGTGAAGGTTGCCTACGTAAAAGACTAACAGTATCAAAAAACTAGGAATTAGTAATTTAATTTGTCAAGTAATTTAAACGATATTTTGTAATAATTAAAGTTAAATATAAGAAACATTAATAAAGGGATTCTTATTTATGAGAAATGTACATAATATAAACATGTCAAATTTAAAAAAAAAGGTTTTGATAAATTTTTTATTTTTTCAATTTTGATATATTTATTAAAATAATTTTTTGAAATGATTGAAAATTAAATATTTTCTTTTAAGGTACAATTTATTAATTTGTAATTAATGAAAAATTTCGTAAAATTACATTTATTGTATTTTTACATTCTCATAAAAAATGAGAAAATCTTGGATTTGTGCGATGTTGAGAAATTTCTAATTTTGATAAATCTTCATTTTTCATGACCCCCTGATGAAACAAAATTCACCCCCGATGAAATTTTCAAAATTTTGTATTTTTTTCTAATTTTTTTCTTAAATTTTGTACAAAAACAAACAAATTTTCCCTTGGACACTTTTTTGTAAAAAAAAAATTATGAATTTTTTTCAAAATTTACTACCCTATTGAAAATCCCCATATGGGAAACCACATGGGAAACCACATGGGATCCTATGTCAAAAACCATGTAAAACCCTACTTCCATGAAGGAAACCACGTGGTTTACCATGTGGTTTCCCATGTCAAACCATATAGGAAATTGAGACAGGATTTTAGTTAGGAATAGACATGGGGAATTTGAACAGTTCATCTATGCATAAAACCATATCAAATCCCACATGTTTTTCCCAGTCAAATCCTAAACCGAATTCCATGTGAAAAACAGTATCATTTATTTATAATTATTTTCCCAAGTCAATCCCCAAGTGAAAAACAGTATCATTTATTTATAATTATTTTCCCAAGTCAATCCCCAAGTGAAAAACAGTATCATTTATTTATAATTATTTTCCCATGTCAAATCCTAAACCAAATCCCATGTGAAAAACATTATCCGCCTTATTGAATATCCCTACATGGGAATCCACTTGGAATTTTACAAGGGATTTCACATAGGATTTTATATGGGAATTGACATAGGATTTTATGCAAGATTTCACCTAGGATTTAATGAGACATCACATAGTATTTTATTAAAGATCCAATGAAGAAATTTTCAAAGGATTAAAAATTATTTAATAAAAAATTAAATAATAAATAGTATTAGTGTTACAAGTCATCAAAAAAGTAAAAAAACGATCATTTGAAACACGTCCTCTCTGCTACAGGTTCTCAGCTTTTATATACTTCCAGAGTCGTCTCAACAGCGAGAGAAGTCACTTTCGCCACCTAGCGGTGAAAGTATAGGAGCGACAGTAATCTTTAACATTACTAAGAAAACCATGTGGAATACCACGTAGGATTCCATGTGGTTTCCTACGTGGGGATTTACATGGGATTTTACTTAGGAATTTAAGTAGAAATAAATTCCCAAATGAATTCCTAAGTAAAATCCCATGTAAATCCCCACGTAGGAAACCACATGGAATCCTACGTGGTATTCCACATGGTTTCCTTAGTAATGTTAAAGATTACTGTCGCTCCTATACTTTCACCGCTAGGTGGCGAAAGTGACTTCTCTCGCTGTTGAGACGATTCTGGAAGTATATAAAAGCTGAGAACCTGTAGCAGAGAGGACGTGTTTCAAATTATCGTTTTTTTACTTTTTTGATGACTTGTAACACTAATACTATTTATTATTTAATTTTTTATTAAATAATTTTTAATCCTTTGAAAATTTCTTCATTGGATCTTTAATAAAATACTATGTGATATCTCATTAAATCCTAGGTGAAATCTTGCATGAAATGCTATGTCAATTCCCATATAAAATCCTATGTGAAATCCCTTGTAAAATCCCAAGTGGATTCCCATGTAGGGATATTCAATAAGGCGGATAATGTTTTTCACATGGGATTTGGTTTAGGATTTGACATGGGAAAATCATTATAAATAAATGATACTGTTTTTCACTTGGGGATTGACTTGGGAAAATAATTATAAATAAATGATACTGTTTTTCACATGGGATTCGGTTTAGGATTTGACTGGGAAAAACATGTGGGATTTGATATGGTTTTATGCATAGATGAACTGTTCAAATTTCCCATGTCTATTCCTAACTAAAATCCTGTCTCAATTTCCCATATGGTTTGACATGGGAAACCACATGGTAAACCACGTGGTTTCCTTCATGGAAGTAGGGTTTTACATGGTTTTTGACATAGGATCCCATGTGGTTTCCCATGTGGTTTCCCATATGGGGATTTTCAATAGGGTATTTAATGCTTTTTTAAATTTTATGTCAGCCATGTATAAAGTATCTATAGAAAATTTGTCCTAGCGGAGCCGTGTTTATAAAAATTAGTTCATATTATGTTAAAATATATATAAAATATAAAAATATACTATATTGTCAGTGATACTTCGTTTTTTTAGTTTTATGGAAGAATCATAATTATCTGTGGACGTCGACATGAAAAGGGCCCATTGTGGCACTATTGAAGTTATCTATATGGGCGATTTTCTGGAAAAATTTGGAAAATTTTGAGTGGTCTTAGAACTTTTTGGTTAAAAATTCGCTGAGTTACTGAATTTAAAAGTTTAGAACGCCAAAAACCTCATTTCGAGAAAAACGGAATTTATTGAAGATTGCAATACTAACTAATTGTTGTATCTCTAGTTCTCTTATTGGAAGTTATTCAGATAAGAATTGTTTTCAGTTCAGGACACCTTGAAGATAAAAAACCAATAGGTTTTAAATTTTAAAAACCATCCCCCTCTCTTAATTTTGAAAATACGAAAAATCGATAATATGGGCCTTTTTCTAAAAAGGACAGTTTTTCTATTAAAAAACCATTTTTTTACAAGAATAATGATTAGGTACAATTTTATTGTGTCATTTGAAGAAAAAGAATAGATATTAAACTTATTCAAAATTTTTTGACAGTCTCTATTATGAAAAAATTGACGCAATATCCAAATTTTCATTTTGACAATCACAAAAAAAAGACTCTAATATCAATATCTCTGGTTCTTCTGGGAAGTTATTCAGATAAGAATTGTTTATAGTCCAGGACATCTTAAAGATGAAAAATCAAGAGGTTTTAAATTTTTCCTCACCTCCATTTTTGAAATACTGTTTAATTTTCCAAATGACCGACAAAATGGGCCAATTTCCTTTTTTCTAAAGAACCACTGAAATCAAACAGTTAAATAATCGATAAATTAATGAAAACCGCATGATTCGAGTTGTCAAAACATGTAGATTGATAATAAAAAATTTTAAAAAATTAAGATTTTGCTCCAAAATTACTAAATTGCGATTATCTCGAAAACTAGAACCGACAATATGGGCCCTTTTCATGTGGACGTCCACATAATTATATACATATACTTGCGTAAAATCTATTCCTGGTATTTTTTCTAAATTTATGTTTTGGGTAGAAATATATTCTTGATCTTTTTATTTTAGCTGAATCTTGAGTTGTATGTGGGACATTCCAGGCCAAATCGGAAATTATTTTGCTTTTGCATCTCAAATTTTTTTTAAATTTTTTTTTCTTTTAGTAATCTTTGAAATGAGCTACCTTGATTTTTTTCATAAAGCGGTTCAAGAGATACAGATTTTTGAGAAATGACGTTTTTTACTTAATTTTTTTTTAAATGCTTATAACTCGGTCAAAATTGATTAAATTGGATGTTTTTATAATGAAAAGTTTTGTTTTCACGCGTAATTTGCAATAAAAATATTTGTAAATAATTTACGATAAGATTTTAAAATTTTTAAAATAAAATTTCATTTTCAACAATGTGTGTATCGGTTAATTTTTTTCAAAATTTTTTGTAAGAACTAACACTAAATTAACAATTTTTAAGTCTTGTCCGATCGTATGCAAACACGATTTTACACAGAAAAGAATTTATGTTTGGAGAGACTTAGTCTGAAAACGCATTTGCTGTAAAAAATTTTTGTTCCAATTTAATCAATTTTTGACCGAGTTATAAGCATTTAAAAAAAATTTACGTAAAAAACGTCATTTCTCAAAAATCTGTATCTCTTAAACCGCTTTATGAAAAAATTTGAAAAAAATCAAGGTAGCTCATTTCAAAGAGTACTAAAAGAAAAAAAGTTTAAAAAAAATTTGAGATGCAAAAGCAAAATAATTTCCTATTTGGCCTGGAATGTCTCACATACAACTCAAGCCATGTATACTTTATACATGGCTGACATAAAATTTAAAAAAGCATTAAATAGTAAATTTTGAAAACAATTCATAATTTTTTTTTTACAAAAAAGTGTCCAAGGGAAAATTTGCTTGTTTTTGTACAAAATTTAAGAAAAAAATAAGAAAAAAATATTTTTTTGAAAATTGTAAAAAATACAACATTAAAAGAAAATATTTAATTTTCAATCATTTCAAAAAATTATTTTAATAAATATATCAAAATTGAAAAAATAAAAAATTTATCAAAACCTTTTTTTTTAAATTTGACATGTTTATATTATGTACATTTCTCATAAATAAGAATCCCTTTATTAATGTTTCTTATATTTAACTTTAATTATTACAAAATATCGTTTAAATTACTTGACAAATTAAATTACTAATTCCTAGTTTTTTGATACTGTTAGTCTTTTACGTAGGCAACCTTCACATAATTTCTGGACACTTTCTTCCACAAGTCACATTCAGCTCTCAATTTTTATGGTGGAAATAAGATTGTGGCTTATAAAAACATCATATCGAAACAAAATAAATTTTAAATAGGTAATTCTTTATTTATTTTCGCTTTAAGGTAAAGAGCTCTTTTTTTAAGAAAGTGTCAAATTATTTTTTAAAAATTGACAAAATAAAAAGTTTCATAAAAGTCAGTCGAAAGTTTTGGATAATTTAAAAAGAAAGAATAAAAGCAGATACTTATAGAGAAAAGGGCTCTTTATTAAAATTCTATATATGAAATAAGGATTTAAGTAAAAATCTGTTTGTAATAATATACGATGTTTCTACGAGCGTCAATATTATTTTCACTATACAAATAATTGACAGCTTTGATGTCGGAAATAAACTTATATGACCTGGTCGCCTATAGAAAGGGATTTTAAAATAGTAGAATAAGTAATTATTGCTTTATAATAGAAAATTTATTAGCTCCAAATTTCTTTTAATATCTCATATAATTGAGGATTTAAAAAACATAATTAAATTAATTATTTTGATACAAAGGAATAAAATAAATAAATTTTTATAGACAAGAAAACATGATTAAAGATAATTTAACAAATATATAAGGTAAAAATTAATACTTTTTTATGATTTTGTAATTAGTAATTAATTTTTGATTTTATATAATTTTCCAATTACTAATTAACTAATTTTTCAAAATAATACAAAAATATTCAATAAATTTTAGAAATAATTTAATTTTTTCAAAATTCTGTATATTTGTCATATTAAATATTTTTATTAATTATACAATTTAATAAATTGTACCTCTAGAGGTACTAATTAGCAATTTTAATTTTTAATCATTTTAAAAAATTATTTTAATGAATAAGAAAATTAAAAAAAATTTTTTTAAATATTTTTCGTTTTAATTTAGCATATTTTATATTATGTATATTTTTATAAACAAAAATCCCTTTATTTATATTCATTCTATTAGTTTTTATTACTGCAAAATTTTACTTTTATAATTTTTAACAAAATA
This sequence comes from Leptopilina heterotoma, assembly GCF_015476425.1. Classification (NCBI taxonomy): domain Eukaryota; kingdom Metazoa; phylum Arthropoda; class Insecta; order Hymenoptera; family Figitidae; genus Leptopilina; species Leptopilina heterotoma. Next base: position 638,227 of record NW_025110923.1, on the reverse strand, counting down.
AAACTTACTGCCCTGTTTTATGATACTGTTATGCCTTTACGTAGGCAACCCCGCCTTACTCCAACTTTCGGTGCGGACATTTTTTTCCAAATCAAGTCATCTACATCTGTAAATTGTAATCGTAGAAATCGTTTTGTGGCTCGTAGAAACATCGGGTTGAGACCAAATAAATTTTTACAAATTCTTTATTTAATTTTATTGTAGGGTAAAGAGCTCTTTTTTTGAGAAAGTGTCAAATTATTTTATAAAATATTGTCAAAGTAAAAAGTTTTGTATGAAGCTGTTGAAAGTGTTGGATAATTTAAATGGAAAGAGAAAAAGCAGAAACTTATAAAAAAGGGGGCTTTTTATTGTAATTATATATGAAATAACGATTTAAGAAAAAATTTGTTTTTAATAATACGATTTTTCAACGAGCGTCAATATTGTTTTCGCTATACAAATTGACAGTTTCAACATAAAAAATAAACTTATAAATTGGTTGCCTATTGAAAGGGACTATAAAATAGTAGAATAAGTAATTATTGTTTTAGAATAGAAAATTTATTAGCGATAAATTTCTTTTATTACCTTATATAATTGAGGAATAAAAAAACATAATTGCATTAATTATTTTTATACAAAGGATTAAAATAAATAAATTTTAATAGACTAGAAAACCTGATTACTAATAATTCAACCAATATATAAGGAAAAAAATAATACATATTTTTACGGTTTTTTAATTAATAAATAATTTTTAATTTTATATAATTTTCCAATTACTAATTAATTAATTTTTACATATAATAATACAAAAAATTCAATTTTTATAAATAATTTAATTTTTCAAAATTCTGTATATTTGTCATTTTTATTATTTTTATTAATTACAATCCAATAAATTGTACCTCTAGAGGTACTAATTAGAAAATTTTATTTTTAATCTCTTTAAAAAATTATTTTAATGAATAACAGAATTTAAAAAAATGTTTTTCATATTTTTCGTTTTAATTCAACATATTTTATATTATGTATATTATTATAAACAGAAACCCATTTATTTATATTAATTATATTAGTTTTTATTACTGCAAAATGTTATTTTTATAATTTTCAACAAAATAAAACTTACTGCCCTGTATTATGATAATGTTATGCCTTTACGTAGGCAACCCCGCCTTACTCCACCTTCTGTTGTGCGGCCATTTTTCCTCATATCTACCCAGTAAAAAAAGAAGTATTGAGTGGAGGGTTTAGGAATTGAGTGAAGCTCTGAGCCAATACGGATTCGAGTAAAAACCGTATTGGGACGTTTGACTCAATCTTTTTTTCATCCGCCGAATACGGTCTTATTTTAGCATTAAAATTAAAATCACATCAGCAGAGTACAAATTATAAATTGAAAGCACAATTGTCCTGGAATGTAAAAATGCCGATTTCGATAAGAAACAGTGAATATTTGTTAAAAATTGGTAAAAGCAAAGTTTGACAAGCGCGACTGAATTTACCATGTGAATAAATGAAGTGGTAAGTTTAAATGGACTAAAAGAAATCTGCTGTTACCGACAGAAAGTTCCTAGAGAATTGTAAAACAATGAAATTTTATTGTTTTGTTGAATTTACCACAATTCTCTAGAAACTTTCTGTCGGTAAAAGTAGATTTCTTTTAGTCCATTTCGTCCATTTAAACTTACCACTTCATTTATTCACATGGTAAATTCAGTCGCGCTTGTCAAACTTTGCTTTTACCAATTTTTAACAAATATTCACTGTTTCTTATCGAAATCGGCATTTTTACATTCCAGGACAATTGTGCTTTCAATTTATAATTTGTACTCTGCTGATGTGATTTTAATTTTAATGCTAAAATAAGACCGTATTCGGCGGATGAAAAAAAGATTGAGTCAAACGTCCCAATACGGTTTTTACTCGAATCCGTATTGGCTCAGAGCTTCACTCAATTCCTAAACGCTCCACTCAATACTTCTTTTTTTACTGGGTAGCCAACTACATCTGTAAATTGTAATCATAGAAATCGTTTTGTGGCTTGTAGAAACATCGTGTCGAGACCAAATAAATTTTTACTAATTCTTTATTTAATTTTATTTTAGGGTAAAGAGCCCTTTTTTTGATTAAGTTCTTTGTTTTTTTTAAAAAAGTGATCAAAGTGGAAAATTACACGAAACATACTGGACAGTGGAGGAGAGTGGGTTGGCAACACTTGACAGTTCCCGACCTCCAACGCCGTTAAAGTAGACACTTTTAGAGATATTTTCGTCACGTTTCAAAAATGGTACCTCTGTAATAACTCTGTTAAAAAGATTTTTCAAAATTTCAATTTTTTTCGGGTTCTTTTGGGCGAAAATTTTTCAAGTATTTTTTTTATAATTCGTCTCTTGATTCTACAAAAAAACATATTTTTGTCATTAAAATCGGTTGAGCCATTTTCGAGAAAAATCAATTTTTTTATTATACTTTCCCCCTCCATAACTCCTGTAAAAATGCAATTTTTCAAAAAATATTTAGTGGAAATTTTCATCTCATTAGTACCAACTTTTAGTAATAATTTAAACTTTTTTGGGGCAAAGACAGATTTTCTATTTAACTTATATTCCGCTATACCCTTTACGTGATTAACTTCCTGTAAGTTAATATGTGAACGTTCACATGAAAAGGGCCCATTTTGGCACTATTGGAGTTATCTATATGGGCGTATTTCTGGAAAAATTTGAAAAATTTTGAGTGGTCTTAGAACTTTTTTGGTTAAAAATTCGCTGAGTTACGGAATTTAAAAGTTTAGAACGCCAAAGACCTCATTTCGAGAAAAACGGAATTAAAGATGGCGATACCAACTAATTGTTGCATCTCTGGTTCTTCTTGGAAGTTATTCAGATAAGAATTGTTTCAAGTTCAGGGCACCTTGAAGATAAAAAACCAACAGGTTTTAAATTTTTAAAACCATCCCCCCCTCTTAATTTTGAAAGAACGAAAAATCGACAATATGGGCCCCTTTCTAAAAAGGACAGTTTTTCTATTAAAAAATCATTTTTTTACAAGATTAATGATTAGATATAATTTTATTGTGTCATTTGAAGAAAAAGAATAGATATTAAACTTATTTAAAATTTTTTGACAGTCTCTATTATGAAAAAATTGACGCAAAATCCAAATTTTCATTTCGACAATTACGAAAAAAAAGACTCTAACATCAATATCTTTGGTTCTTCTTGAAAGTTATTCAGATAAGAATTGTTACAAGTTCAGGGCACCTTGAAGATGAGAAATCAAGAGATTTTAAATTTTTAAAACCATCCCCCCCTCTTAATTTTGAAAATATGAAAAATCGACAATATGAGCCCTTTTCTAAAAAGGACAGTTTTTCTATTAAAAAACCATTTTTTTACAAGATTAATGATTAGGTACTATTTTGTTGTGTCATTTAAAGAAAAAGAATAGATATTAGACTAATTTAAAATTTTTTGACAATCTCTATTATGAAAAAATTGACGCAATATCCAAATTTTCATTTCGACAATTACGAAAAAAAAAGACTCTAACATCAATATCTTTGGTTCTTCTTGGAAGTTATTCAGATAAGAATTGTTTCAAGTTTAGGGCACCAAAATATTAAAAACCAATAGGTTTAAAATTTTTAAAACCATCCCCCCCTCTTAATTTTGAAAATATGAAAAATCGACAATATGAGCCCTTTTCTAAAAAGGACAGTTTTTCTATTAAAAAACCATTTTTTTACAAGATTAATGATTAGGTACTATTTTGTTGTGTCATTTAAAGAAAAAGAATAGATATTAGACTTATTTAAAATTTTTTGACAGTCTCTATTATGAAAAAATTGACGCAAAATCCAAATTTTCATTTCGACAATTACGAAAAAAAAGACTGTAACATCAATATCTCTGTTTCTTCTAGGAAGTATTCAGATAAGAATTGTTTACCGTCCAGGGTACCTAAAATATTAAAAACCAATAGGTTTAAAATTTTTAAAACCATCCCCCCCTCTTAATTTTGAAAATATGAAAAATCGACAATATGAGCCCTTTTCTAAAAAGGACAGTTTTTCTATTAAAAAACCATTTTTTTACAAGATTAATGATTAGGTACTATTTTGTTGTGTCATTTAAAGAAAAAGAATAGATATTAGACTTATTTAAAATTTTTTGACAGTCTCTATTATGAAAAAATTGATGCAAAATCCAAATTTTCATTTTGACAATTACGAAAAAAAAGACTGTAACATCAATATCTCTGTTTCTTCTAGGAAGTATTCAGATAAGAATTGTTTACCGTCCAGGGTACCTAAAATATTAAAAACCTATAGGTTTAAAATTTTTAAAACCATCCCCCCCTCTTAATTTTGAAAAAACGAAAAATCGACAATATGGGCCCTTTTCTAAAAAGGACAGTTTTTCTATTAAAAAATCATTTTTTTACAAGATTAATGATTAGGTACTATTTTGTTGTGTCATTTAAAGAAAAAGAATAGATATTAGACTTATTTAAAATTTTTTGACAGTCTCTATTATGAAAAAATTGACGCAAAATCCAAATTTTCATTTTGACAATTACGAAAAAAAAGACTGTAACATCAATATCTCTGGTTCTTCTAGAAAGTTATTCAGATAAGAATTGTTTACCGTCCAGGGTACCTAAAATATTAAAAACCAATAGGTTTAAAATTTTTAAAACCATCCCCAGGTTTACAAATTAAAAACTTTTTTTTGCCAATCGAACAAAACAATTTTTTTTAGAATAGTAGGTGTTTTTTAAGTAAGAAAATCATAGTTTTAATTTTTTTCCCTCGTGCAGTTTTTCTGTAGCTTCAAATTTTGCATTTTCGAGGTGCAATGCCACTTAAACTTACCTGGAGGAAAATTAGCTTGTCAAAATATAGAAAAAGAGGTATCATTGGAAAGGTTATTAAATTACCTTTCGATCCATAGGTCACAGAATAAAGTTCAACAAAAAACGAGAGAGTTACAGTCGATTAAAGATGAAATTTCATGACAATTTTGATGATTTTTAGACATTTGAGTAACTTCTACTATTTTTTTCTACATCAAACAGGAAAGAATGTTTAGGATTTAATTTTTTTATTAAAAGACTATATCATTACACAAATTTTGAGCCCTTGTGGACCTCGATTGGATTAAAAATGACAATTCTACACTAAATTTAGTAAACGAAACTACATTCTTCATTTTTAGTATCCCTTAAACATTTGCAGCAAAAATTGAAGTAATAAAATTTAGTTAAGCTCTAAAGTTAGTAAAATCTCTAATAAAGGATTTCTGAAATCGTAGATTTCAAATCCAATGTTAGTTTTCTAAATTTCAAAATGGCGGATCTAAAATGGCGTCACGTTTTTAAAAATCCTTTTCAATTTTCGAAATCCGACATCAGATTCGTAATCAGCGACTCCGAAAACCCCCGAGTAACGAATTTAAGACGAATTTAATCGATTTTTAAAAACTTGTCCGCCATATTGGATCCGCCATTTTGAAATTTAGAAAACTAACATTGGATTCGAAATCTACGATTTCAGAAATCCTTTATTAGTGATTTTAGTAACTTTAGCACTTAACCAAATTTTATTACTTCAATTTTTGCTGCGAATGTTTAAGGGATACTAAAAATGAAGAATGTAGTTTCGTTCACTAAATTTAGTGTAGAATTGTCATTTTTAATCCAATCGAGGTCCACAAGGGCTCAAAATTTGTGTAATGATATAGTCCATCAATAAAAAAATTAAAACCTAAACATTCTTTCCTGTTTGATGTAGAAAAAAATAGTAGAAGTTACTCAAATGTCTAAAAATCATCAAAATTGTCATGAAATTTCATCTTTAATCGACTGTAACTCTCTCGTTTTTTGTTGAACTTTATTCTGTGACCTATGGATCGAAAGGTAATTTAATAACCTTTCCAATGATAGTAGGTAAACAGGGAGCGTTCTAACTCAAGATCCCTGCACCGACATGTTACCGACACTTTTAGCCCAGACTCAAACCACTTAGCCAAGACTCAAACCCTTGTGGGGGGGGGGTATTCAGACTGTTATGCTGAGCCAGATATGACGTCATACTTCCTAGAATTTTCGGGGGGGGGGATATTGAGATCATGATGCGAATGTGATTCTTGGAATTTATCTAATTTCTTGGAATTATAAAACAATCCTAGAATTTGATGACACATTATCATTGGTATTTCCTGTTTTTGTTTTTTTACAGGGTGCATTCTTTAACGATGACGCATAATTTCTTTGTTTTTCGCAAAATAGGGTTGATGACTCAGAGTTTTGGAATTTTTTATTGATGACTCATTTCCTGTTTTTGTTTTTTACATGGTGCATTCTTTAACGATGACGCATAATTTCTTTGTTTTTCGCAAAATAGGGTTGATGACTCAGAGTTTTGGAATTTTTTATTGATGACTCATTATCATTGGTATTTCCTGTTTTTGTTTTTACTTATTTTATTCTTGGAATTATTATTTTCGTCTAAATATTGCAAATCACTGTTTATTAGATTCTTATCTAAGGAATTTTTACAAACATTTTTGGTTCTTTTCATAAGAATGCTTTTGATCTTACCAAAATTCCAAGAAATCTATAATTAACTTGAAGGTCAAATAGGTCATATCTCATGTATATAAAGAGGGCAATTTTTATAAACGAAATCATTCCTGCAGTTTAAGTTGGTTAATGAACATATTAGCAGAACAACGTCGTGAAATTCAAGTGCGCTTGAACAAATTAATTCAAGAAATACATAAAGTTAAAAGTTTAATTGAAGCAAGGTCGCAGTTAAATATTTTAATAAAAAAATTTGAAAATTTAAATTTAAGTGATGAAAATGAATTTCGATAAATTAAACAAAGCAAGCAAAGTCTTGGTCACCAAAACAACAAAGGAGTTAACCATCGATGCATTCTATAAAGTAACAGACATTCGAAAAATTAATACGAAATTTTGTCCGAAAATTGTTGCTGAAATAAATAATGAATTTAACATTTTCCTACCACCAAGAATGCTAAAAATATTTGAAGAGGATGCAAATCTTTTCAACAGTCTAAAAGCTGAAGCTGTCAGAGGTGGTGTATATTTAAGAAATCGTGGAGGACCTTACAATCAGATAGAGTTTGTTCCTGAGGGAGTTGACCAGTAGAAGACATAAAATGTCATATTTACCATGCAGAGAAATGTTATTATCAAAAATTTACAACTTGAATCCATCATTTACAAAGCAAGTTGTCGTTGGAGCAGAACTAGACATAAATGGGAAAATAATACCTAAAATTCAACTAAGAAGCAGCCATCCACGAGTATCATTGTCTTTGGAGCTTCAAGAATGGAGCCTATTGTGTGATGCAGTAAAACATATAATGCGATTTTTCAACGGAGATTGTGATGCATCAGTGCTGGATTGTGAAACGTTTACAATACATTTTAGTGTTACATATCGTTTAATATCAATTGAGCGTTTAGATCAATCATTTACATTTAGTGAAACTTCATTTGCAATATTTAATGAACTTATTCCTTGTGTCGAACAAAAATATGTAGAACTATCAAAATTCAATTTGCAGTATAGTAAAGATATAATTGTAAAGTTTATTGCAGAATTAATCTTTAAAAATAATGTAAAGTCTACAAAACATGCCACGGATTTTATTAAAAAACATTACAGTAGAATACTTCAAAAAGTGATGGGAAGAACTAATGTTTTAAATTTAGAGACATTATTGCTGGAACTTGTCACATTTCACTGTAAACAAATATCAAATGAAGCTATTCAACAAATGTCAAATATTCAATATATCAATGGTAAATTATTGTAAAGAGAGGATAAATAAATACAAAAATGCATACAATTCAATTTATTTTTATTTTAACCTTTCTTAAATACATTATAATTCAGATTCGTTTATCCAACTGTTATGAGAATTATCAAAACCCAACCATTTTACAAATACATTAGATCCTCGTTTTTTTAATACTTTTTCAACTAAATATACATCTGGATATTTAACTTTAGAAAGTTCTTGCTCGTAAAAGCATCCACTTATTAGATTTTCCTGATAATCCTTTAAGACATATGTTATTGGATTAGTATTTTTTACATCGCTTATAGTAAATATTTCTGTAGTCCAATTTGGTGTATAACCTTTCTCAAAAACATGTTTAACTTTACTTATACGTACTCTATCTCCAACTTTAAATTTCTTATTATATTGCCTGTTTACTGCAACTTTTTTAAATACATTAAACAACAAATTATTTTCATTTTCAGCATTTACATCTATTGGTTTCATTTTTATTGTTCGATGTTTACTATTATTATACGCATTTACTAAATCACTTAATATATCTATCCATTTGTAATTACCGCGTAAACTAAATTGCATCCACATTTTATTCTTCAAAGTACGATTAAATCGTTCACAAATTGACGCTTTCAAATTACAATGAGTAGAATACAAATTAATGTTATAATTTTTAATAAGATTTTCAAAATGTGAATTATAAAATTCTTTTCCTTTATCTACTTGCAAATTTTTCGGTATGCGTTTTTTAATTAAAATAGATTTCATTGCCGCAGTCACATCTTCACCTTTTTTAGACTTTACTGGAACAGCCCAGGCAAACTTTGAAAATGTATCAATGACGGTTAACAGGTACTTGTAACCTTTATTTTCTCTCGCATAAGGTTGCATTTCAACAAGATCAGCTTGCCAAGTCTCGTCAAAACCTCGAATGTCAACACTTCTTCGCTTATAATTTTTTCTCGCTGGTTTATGTAACTCTTTCACCAACTGTAGTTTTTGATCCTCCATTGCTAATTACCTTCAAGTGTGCGCAGTCTGCTGTCTAATTGTAAAATAATGTCTTTGTTGGTAGACATCATCTCTATATTTCTTTCAATACTGATTCTTAGATTTTCAAAATATTTTTTTATCAAATCTTCTAAATCTAAAATCTTTACTACATTGTCATTTACATCATTTCTCACGGAACCGATTACATCATAGATGGCGTTCGCTTTAGATTCAATAACTTTGTTTACAATATTCAAGTTTACTGCATCACCGTTGCTCTCGGCATCAGCTACGTTACAAAGTTTCTTATTTTCAATAGTAAAATCTCCTTCAGCAGTCAACTTAAAACCAAGTCCTGGTGGACCTCGATTTGAAGTTTCTGTGCTTTTAAACTGACGTCCGAATATGTCGATACTCATCATGAAAATGATAAAAATTTCTACAACTGTTAATTAATAAACAATTCCAGCTTCTCTCAACTCTTCAATAATTGATATAATCTCATTATTATGACTGGGATTTCCAGCTGCTTGAGATGACAAGAGCAATCTTAAACGATCAACCAATTCATTAGGATCATCCCAATAAACATAATCAATTTTTGCATCTTCTTGTTGAGTCATATATTCTGGAATTAAACCTTCACCAGAATGTACTGCTATATAGTTTAGATATTTTAAACTCTTTTTATCTCTAACAGCGCCATCTGCTTTGTAATATTTTCTATGAGCATTAGTTGATATTACAATATTTTTATAATTTTCCCGATCAACTACACTTAAAACAGCTTCTTCTGGAACTTTTTTGAATAAAAGCTCAAGTAAACCTTTCGTTGCAGGATATGTTTTATTACCTACACTAATATTATTTTGTTCAAAATTTATTCCTGAATTACCAATCATTAATTGCCCTTTAGATAATTTACGAACTCCATATGAAGGATCTAAATCTTTTCCCTTTTCATCCAACATTTGAAGATATAAAATAGCACCATCTTTCTCTGATTTATCTCCATCTCCATTATCATCTCCATCATCATCATCATAATCATCACCGTTATCGTCATCATCAGCAGCTGTTGCAAATGATAAGTCATCTCTTAAAAATGAATCATTCTCTCTCTTAACTTCTTGATCTTCTTCAAACTCTAAAGGAAGGTCTCCCTCTCTTTCAATTTTTACTGGTCAAATTTGTTTGACAATTTCAATGTCGTCAACTAATTTCTGAATTGGTGTCACTATAGGTTTAAAGGTATTATTTAAAGTCTGTTCAATTTCTTCCTTGCCCAATTTCATCAGTCTATGCTTTCGTCGAATAGCATCACTGGCTTTTGCAATTTGACCAAGAATATCTTTTTGTTTTCGCAAATGTTTCAAGTGTGTAGAAGACATGTTGATTGACCAATGTCTTGAATGAAACTGTTTATAAAGAATATCATTTCTCTAATTTTATAAAACAATCAAAACACTTTCTATATCTGCCTTCATTGATATCACGATCTTTATCAATCACTATAAAATCATGCTTATTTTTCCAACAAGAGTTGCAAAGTTTTTTAAATTCCATAAATGTCATATCAGTATTTACATGATCATCATAAATATGTCTAAGATTCATTTCATCTTGTTTGAATAAAACTAGTAAATTAACATTGTCACGTATTAAATGTTTTGGAATGCGCGCATATGTTTGACATAAATAAAAGCAATCCACCGCTTTGTGTCTTCCCATAGCAAAAAAAGCTTTAATATTATCTTGTTTTTCACATGCTACGTCATCAAATATAAATATTGAGTTTGGTAACGCATTGTTTGGTTCTACAACATCCACATGTTCATTAAATGGAAAGTAGCCAACACCCTCTACTGGTTGCAAAATGTTTTCTAAAAATTTGTATTTTGGTTGATATAACGATTTTGAGTACACATAAACATTTTCAAATCGTAATCCATTGGGATGTATTAAAAGAGCAAGTAAAGCATTTGTCTTTCCACAATTTGACGGTCCACAAAATATTGCTCGCACACTATTTGGCAATAAATTTCCATGACGATTATCTGTTTTTTTATTACAATCTTGAACAAGAGTGTCAAAATTGTAAACTGGTAATTTAATCGATTGTGCTTCGAACTCCATTCTTACGATAACTGAGGTTAAAACTATAAATACAAGGTTTTTAATAGTTTCAATGTCAGTTTACTGTAGTCGCTTGTAACGTTTGCATGCAAGTCCAATAATAAGGTCCATGCTACTTTACAGCATCTGATTGCTAGGTCTAGTTTTTTAGGAGAGGTTTGCGATTTGGTGTCGATCGTCAACTCTTTCATGCTTTGGACAAGGTCCACGTTTCCTACTGTCGGAGGCAATTGGGATAATTGACTATTACTGTGATAATTGACTATTGCTGTCATAATTTTTTTGTTAGATCATTAAAGGTCGACTGTTTGTAGTCAAATGGCAAAAAACTATAAATACATTGGTTATATAGATTTCCCCTTTAGTCTTGAAAAAGTTTTCTAACCGTAAAGAATATAAATATGGGTGTAAATAAAAAACAAATTAGTTTAAAGAAAACTTCGAAAAGAGTAAGACGAGGTAGAGGTATTTTGAATAAAATTATCAATAAATTACCTTTCGAACTTCATATACCTGGCTATCAATACTGTGGTCCAGGAACAAAATTAGCAAAGAGATTAGCACGAGGTGATCCAGGAATCAACCCTCTCGACGCTGCTTGTAAACAGCACGATATTTCTTATTCAAAAAATAGGGAAAGTGTAGAAGCGAGAAACGCAGCTGATAGAGTACTTGCTGATAAAGCTTGGCATCGTGTGTTTGCTCCTGACGCAAATTATAGTGAAAGAGCTGCAGCTTACGCAATAACAAATGCAATGAAGGTCAAATCAAAATTGGGCATGGGAATCAAGTCAAAAGAAAATATGAAGAAAAAGAGGGAAAATAAAAAATCAACGTTGAGGAAGATTGTAACCGCAGCTAAAAAATCTATGAAATTGGATACAAATGCCCAGTCTACTATTAAATCAGCACTTGAAGGTGCACGTTTGGCAGTTAAAATTGCTGGTGGCAGGCGAAAAATTAATAAACCTCGAGTTTTACCGATACCTTCTAAAGTGGGAGGAATTTTACCTTTTCTTATTCCTTTGTTTGCGGGTTTAAGTGCAACAGGGGCTCTAGCAGGGGGAGCAGCTGGCATAGCTAAAGCTGTAAATGATGCAAATTCTGCAAAACGTCAACTAGAGGAAAGCAAGCGACACAATCAAACAATGGAGTCTATTGCCTTAGGAAAAGGGCTCCATTTAAAACCATATAGGACAGGTCTAGGGTTACACCTTAAACCTTATAAAGCAGGACAAGGATGCAAGTCAAAAAACTTGAAGTAAAGCTACCTCACCGAGCCCTAACCGACTTAGATTTACTTAAATTTGCAAAGCTTTTAAAAATTCCATATTTTCGAGGAGTTTTTATGCGAAATGAACTACCTATGCGTGGTCCTAAAGAAACTGAATTTGCAATTATTAATCTAGATGATAAAAATGGTCCCGGTACACATTGGTGTGCATATAAAAAGAATAAAGATAAAATCGTATATTTTGATAGCTTCGGTAATCTTCGACCACCTTCGGATCTTGTTAAATATTTTGGTGTTGGTAGCATAAAATATAATCATAAACGATATCAAAACTATAATACATATGTATGCGGACATTTATGTCTTAAATTTTTATGTAAACAATTGAATATTCCTGATTTGTATACTCTGCATATAAATAAATGATATTCTTAGTTTAAACGTTAGTTATTACTTTGACGCTTTGATGCTAGTCAAAATAAATTTCTTGAAAATGTTGGCTGGTTAGAATTTACGAATGAACCAACCTTAACAAATGCACAAGGTTATTTTGATGTTTGTATTCCTTTAAGTATGATTTTTGGTTTTGCTGAAGATTACCAAAATGTTATTATTAACGCAAAACATGAGCTTATTTTAATCAGATCAAGAACTGATGCTAACGCAGTGTTGCAAGTAGCACCTTTAGAAGAGTTTAAAATTGTTATTGAAAAAATTGAATGGTTATTACCATACATAAAATTATCAGATGCTCGAAAATTTAAATTATTAAAATATATTGAAAAAGATCCATCTATTCCAATAAGTTTTAGAACTTGGGAATTGTATGAATATCCTTTATTACCAATTACTCCTAAGCATATTTGGAGTGTAAAAACTTCAAGTCAATTAGAGAAACCTAGATTTATTGTATTAGGGTTTCAGAGAAACAGAAAAAATAATACAGTTCAAAACTCTAGTTGTTTCGATCATTGTGATTTATCTGATGTAAAATTATTTTTAAATTCACAATGTTATCCTTATGGTAACATGAATCTGAATATTGGTAGAAATCAGTACTCTACTTTATATGAAATGTTTACAAATTTTCAAGCATCTTATTATAGTAAAAAGTTTCAACCAATTTTATCAAAAAAAGAATTTTTACAATATGCTCCTTTAGTTGTAGTAGATTGTTCAAAACAAAATGAGTCTTTAAAAAGTGGACCAGTTGATATCCGCTTAGAATTTGAATCAAAAGAAAATTTTCCCGCCAATACTTCAGCTTATTGCTTAGTTTTGCATGACCGCATCGTTGAATATAAACCAATCAGTGGAATTGTCAAAAAAATTGTTTAACTTTAAGCTTATATATATTTAACTCTTTACGCGTAATGAGATTAGTTGATTTAAAAATGCAGTACTTGATGGATGTGCAAGGATTCAAATTGCCAATTAATAAATTTGTTTTAAAAGAATTAGCTATAGTTTCTGTAAATAATGATTCAATACCAATAAATATGGTTTTCCAACCTCCTTGTCCATGGAATTGCGTTACAAACAAATATAAATGTATCAATCGTTGGTTAGAAAATAATTTCCATGGTATTCGTTGGAATGCTGGTGATGTACCGTACGTTTATTTAAAAGAAATTTTAGAAAATGTGTTTAAAGAAGCAAAGACAATTTATGTTAAAGGTTTAGAGAAGAAAAAATGGTTAAAAAGCTTAATCGATGAAAAATATTGTATTGAAATTATCGACATGAATGATTTAAATTGTCCTTCATTAAAAAAGTTAAACATTGAAACATGTATTAAAACTTGTTCAAAACATTTAATCAACAAGAAAACATTTACTTGTGCTCTTCAGAATGTTATAAACTTAAAAACTTGGTTCTGCAAAAACTGTAATATTTAAGTATTTTAGTTTAAAATGTATTCTATTTTTTTCCTCAATAAAATTACAAAATATCAATTGGACTGTAATTATTATTTCTAACCTAACCTTATTGTTTTCAGGAATAAGAAACGACATTTATTTTGATTACATTCATTTATTATAATAAATTACAATATTTTTTAAGTATAATTTATTGTAAAAATTGTATAAATCGAATAGCAGAGAACTAATACAAACTACATTTTAAATAAATATTTACATTTTATACATCAATTTCATCTATTTCCATTGGATCATGCTGTTGGTAACCCCAAGGAAAGGTGTCAGTTTTCCCTGGTATCAAAATTCTTTTATCATCCTGCCAACTGAGAGCAATTTTATTTTGTTTGACAGTAAATACTTCATGTTTTTTGCTGCGTATAAAGTGCTGAGATCGGATCAGGTTTTCATTTTCATTGAGAGTATGCTTAAAATCATCGAAACCTATTTTTTTTAAAGTTGAATATTTTACCCCTTTTGCTTTCTTTTTAGCTTCCTCATCACCCCATAACTTGAATGCATATAGTTTTGATCTTAAACCTATAAATTCGTCTACAATTTTACCGTTATTTTCGTCTTTCATAAGACCCAGGATTTTTTTATTTGCAAGTGGTATATCATAAATGTTGTTTTCAGGATAATCGGATGTATCGAATTTATGTAAATCTCTTTTAATATAATCATAAAAATTTGGTACTGTGATGTGATAAACAAGACTGTCAGTATCTGTGTAGAGTAATTTTGCAGAATCACTGAAAGTCTCGTTAATGTAATTGTAATGAAAGTCATATGTTATTATTTTTGATATGTCTAGAATAGTGAATCCTATGTAAATTGGTTTGTTAAAGTATACCTTTGTTTTATTCATCTCAATAATGACCATATCTTTATCGAATATGGTGCAACTATGAAAGTTTGGTTGAGCAATTAAATTTTTCGCGCAATACCTTCCCTCCCATTTTGTTATTAATCTAACATCTTTGTGTTTTCTAACATTTTCCATTGTCTTGCCAAATACGGAATTGTTCATTAGCTTGTAAAAATTCTTCTCAAATTCATTACTCGATTTTTTTCGAAGCTCGGTATTTAAATCAATGTAGGGTTTTAACCACTGCTTTTGCTTAAATTTTAAAACTCTATGTATTTTAGTTAATTTCATTCCCAAAGATAAATATAGCTTTAAATTTCTATAGTGAATTGTATAGTTCTTCTTTGGTAATAAATTTTGAATCAATTTAGGAATTTTACATTTTGGGAGAGGAGGTATGAAATGTTCAGGGCATAAGGGCAAGTCTTTATGTGAATCATGAAGTTGAGTTGGATAATCTAAATCTACTTCAAGAATATATCTTTCTGAAGAATCATCTGGAATATTTAGGAAAAAGTCATTACTATAATTTTCTAACCATTCAAAATCTGTATATGGCAAGCTCTCGCTCATAGAAGCACCATACTGATTATTTATATCGAAGTACATTATATAAGATTCTGGTATTAAGGGATTAAAATCTTTTTCCATAAATCTATTATTAGCTTTCGCGTATCTGTTTGAGCATTGTGAAACACCACCTCTAATTCCCTTTTCAATAAAAAGCAACATTTCTACATCTGTCAACAAATCAAGTTTTATGTCTGTGTACTTGAGCATAGCGTCAAATGCCAGTCCTGGGGCAGTATAGTAATGTAACGCGTCCAAGTTATAAGTTGTAAAACAGGTTTTTCTAAAATTTTCAAAAATGTCGGCAAGTAGTAGAACGTCAGTCTGTAAATACAAGTCAGAGTATTCTCCTATTGTTTTTAAATTAAACGTTTTCCATACGTTACAAGCATGTTCATAGTCTTCGTCTGAAATATAAGCGTCATTTAATTTAGAGTAGAAAGAGTCTTTTACTGGCAATTGTCCTTCTTCTAATTTTTCCCAGCTACTAACATATTCGTAAGGAAATATTCCTTTTCTTGTCAATAAATTAAACTCGTCCATATTTTTACAATACTTTTTAGTAATTTTTTTCTCATCATTTTCAAGATAGGAGGATAATTTGTCTAAACTGCTGGGCATAAATCTAAATGAATCCAGAAATCTTAATACTACTTTTGTGCCTTTGACATACTTTGAAAATGAAATGTACTTTTCCTTGTTTATTGGTAACAGTTTCATTTCACCCTCAAAAGACGTTGCTAAAGCTTTAATAATGAAATGTGCATCATATCCTGACAAGTTGTGAAAAATTATGGGAACAACATGCGAATCTTTATAATTTACATTGCAACCTTGATGTGCTGGACCACGATATTTTCCCGTGAAATGACAATGGTCGCGGTGTTTAATGTCATCATTTTCAAAAGGTTTTTCACAAATATGACAAACTGTTGCTGTATCAAATTGAATTTGTTGTAAAATAGTTAAATTTTCCATTGGAATAATATTTGTAAAATAAGTATTTGCTTTTTCAGCCAATTGTTTTAATTCAGCCATGAACCAATCAACACAATCTGGACCCCGATATGATTTAAATTCTGAAAGAGATTCGTTAAAATTGCAATGTACATAGAAAGCAAAACTTGTTGGGATATGTTTTTGGTATGTTGATGTGTTTGTGTGTGTACTTGCTATAGGTTCTAAGAGACTTTCAGTGTCAGCATACACGACAAAGGGAACACTTTCTTTATTTCTGTAATTTTTAAATTTTAAAATTTTATTCTCTTCGTTAGGTAAAATCACTCGACACATGTTTATTTTATCACAATCAATTTTATGATTATTAAATGATTTTTCATATTTAAAATGGCATAAACATCTATCACAAAGTATGGTTCGATTTCGATCTTTTGTTATTTGAGATTTTACTAATCGAGATAAATTATTAATTAATACAAAATGATAAACTTTGTTATTTTGAAAATTATTATCATCATCATCATCGTCTAAATCAAGTTCTGTATTTTCAATCATTAATAAGTGATAAGTAGGTTCATCTGATTTGTTTTTACTTAAATAAAGTGGAACAATTTCATTCTTTTTATTACTGCTTTTATCAATTCCGTAAACATTAATACTTAAATTGTTTAATTTTTCAAATTTTGGAATATCGCTGAGAGTAATGGGGAATTCAAAATCATCAAACTTTAAATCAGTATCTTTAAAGTGAGGATATGAACTTGTACGTTCCTTATTCTTTACAACTTGATAACGTTGTGCAATGATGGACCATAAAAAACAATGTTTGTCATTATTTATAACATTAATAACAGCTCTTTTATCAATTATAAATTTTGGCATTCTTATAAATGTTGAGTATCCAGCCGCAAGAGGGACATATTTATTTATATTAACACTTAAATTTATAATTTCATTTAAAGACCAACCTGACTTTTTTTGTTGAAAATCATCAATCTTAACAAAAAGTTTTTCACGAATTTTATGATCAAACCATTCATCAAAGTTTGTTGATTCTAAAATTTTTGAATTTCTAGTATTGAAATATTTAATATCTTCAATTTCCTCACCTTCTTCTAAAACAGTATAATTTGCCGCAAGAACAACATTAACTTTCATGTTTCCTACCTTTTTAAATGCATTTTTTAATCGAGAAATAATCATTTTCTTTGCATCACTGAGAAAACTGTCCATATTTTTATGTTTCAAATTAATAACAACACCTGTTCTAATTCTATTCTCGAAAGCATTCTCTAATTCTTCCCACCTGATCCATCTCTCATCCTTTTTAAATAAACCAGTTCCTGTTCTTCTTAGTTTCTTAAACTTTCTGCTATTTGCTTTTAATAGTCCAATAGTTGACAAAATCTTTTTTTTCTCTCCACATGACACAGATCCATTTCTTAACAATTTATTCAGTAATCTAATGTTTTTTACACTATTATTTATCCAAAAATTTAATTCCTCTGTTGTAGTTTTTTTACTTAATGTTTTAAAAGCATTGTTCATAATTTTCACAAAATCTTTACAATAGTTAGAGCTTTTATCAGTTTCCATAACTTTACTTGCTGCATTTAATTTATCTAAATTCATTTTTATCACTTGTATTAAATGTCAATTTTTTTCACTACAATGATTAACTCCGATCAGACTAAAATTAAACTTTTAACTATAGCGATTTTTTTTTAAAACGAGATTTTTTAAGCGCACTTGAATTTCACGATGAAATTCTGATATGTTGATTGAACAACTTAAACTGCAGGAATGGTTTTGATAAGAAAAATTGCCTTCTTTATATACACAGATTATGACTAATTTGATTTCAAGTTAATTATGGTTTTCTTAGAATTGTGGTAAAAAACAAAAACAGGAAATACCAATGATAATGAGTCATCAACCCTATTTTGCGAAAAACAAAGAAATTATGCGTCATCGTTAAAGAATGCACCATGTAAAAAACAAAAACAGGAAATTCCAATGATAATGAGTCATCAATAAAAAATTCCAAAACTCTGAGTCATCAACCCTATTTTGCGAAAAACAAAGAAATTATGCGTCATCGTTAAAGAATGCACCATGTAAAAAACAAAAACAGGAAATGAGTCATCAATAAAAAATTCCAAAACTCTGAGTCATCAACCCTATTTTGCGAAAAACAAAGAAATTATGCGTCATCGTTAAAGAATGCACCCTGTAAAAAAACAAAAACAGGAAATACCAATGATAATGTGTCATCAAATTCTAGGATTGTTTTATAATTCCAAGAAATTAGATAAATTCCAAGAATCACATTCGCATCATGATCTCAATATCCCCCCCCCGAAAATTCTAGGAAGTATGACGTCATATCTGGCTCAGCATAACAGTCTGAATACCCCCCCCCACAAGGGTTTGAGTCTTGGCTAAGTGGTTTGAGTCTGGGCTAAAAGTGTCGGTAACATGTCGGTGCAGGGATCTTGAGTTAGAACGCTCCCTGTTTACCTACTAATGATACCTCATTTATTATATTTTGACAAGCTAATTTTCCTACAGGTAAGTTTAAGTGGCGTCGCACCTCGAAAATGCAAAATTTGAAGCTACAGAAAAACTGCACGAGGGAAAAAAATTTAAACTATGATTTTCTTACTCAAAAAACACCTACTATTCGAAAAAAAATTGTTTTGTTCGATTGACAATTTCACTGTAAACCAGTGTTTTTAAAGTATGTATTATTATCAAGTTGTTGATAAAAACGAATTTTTATAAAAGTTATAACATTTTACAAAATCAATAACAAATTCTTTAACACAGTTAAGGGAGCGTTCACAAATGATGTCACGCAATTTTTCGGGATTTTAGACCCCTCTACACTGTCACGCTACTTCATGCAATTTCACTTGCAAAAATACATTGTGTCACGTTTAGTAGAGACCCTTCCCCTGCCCCCAAAAACGTGACATCATTTGTAAACGCTCCCTAAGCTGACTGACCCAAAAACTTAAAAAAAAAAAAAAAATAGTTTCTGACGAAAATAGCTGGTTAACGAACTTGGCCTTCATTTTTGCACCAACTTTAAGTGTGTTAAATTTAAAAACGATCGGATAAGTTTTTCAATAGTTATCGTGGGAACAAAATTTTTGGTCTACAGACAGACAGACACCATCGCCGGACCATGTTTTTTGGGTTCAGGGGACCCCAAAACGTCGAGATTTCATGAAATTAGCAAAAGTCAATTTTCGACCAAAACTAATACTTTCTCATATGATGAGAATGTAAAAAAATAAAGATTTTACTCCAAAATTACTAAATTGCGATTATCTCGAAAACTAGAACCGACAATATGGGCCCTTTTCACGTGGACGTCCACATTGTACGAGATGATCCCCCTAAGGAAGAATGACCATTATTCAATGAAAAATCAAGATTTTTGAGTTTGTTTTGTATGAACTAGTAGATAATTAATCCATCTAACTTTTCTAATTAGAAGTGTATAAAAATAATTAATATTTTACAAGTAAATTTAATTTTTCTAAAACCTTACAAAAGGATCCCCCTGGTATGGTTGCATTCGATCGAGAAATCGCTCGAAAAAAACGAGAAATCTCGTGAAGAAGGCAATGAAAAAAATTGAATGATAAATCACATTCAATTGTTTTCATTGTCTTCTTCACGAGATTTCTCGTTTTTTTCGAGCGATTTCTCGATCGAATGCAACACTATATGGGCAAGATGATCCGTAGGATTATTATTGTTATCAATTACCCCAATTATTGGAAAAGAAGACTAAATTGAAGGAATAACAGTGTATCAATATTAAATATGCTTTATTTAGGTTATAAATGCCTTTGAACACTTACCAAGATTTATTTTTCTATTTTATAATTACGAGCAGCATAGTCTACAACAAGAAAATTAATAAAATAGATGTAGATTTCAACTTTTTGTTTAAAATAAATTAGTTTTGATAATAAAAACATCATATAAGAAGCGAGAAAAATTGAATTTTTTATTAATACTAGAAAATTCACTTCGAGGTGAGACGAAATACATGGGAATCAGGGGGGATCATCTTGTACACCCATTGAGGGATCATCTTGCCCCAAATGCCACTATTTTGTAATTTGTTCGTAACAGCTAATAGGCTCTCCAAAACTCAAAAGGATCATCTTGCCCCAGGGGATCATCTCGTACACCTTTCACCTACAGGGAAGTTATCAAAGATAACTTCCGAACTTCTCTGAGAACTTCCTGTTAACTTCCTGGAAAAAACGGTGCTATCTACACGGAAAAAAAAAGTTCACGAATCTCTCGTGAACTAGTATATCACTTTTGGATGGGACACAAAATTCTTGAAAATCAACAAACACAGTTCGTCAAAATTTCATCAACTCCTTCACTAGAAACATAGTACGGTTTCCGAACTTTTCGTCAAAGTTAACGAAAAATTCGTGAACTTTTAAAAAATGCTAAAAACAAGAAAAAATAATTTCCAGACACTACTTTTTTATAGTATTTCACTTTATTTGATAACTTGACGCCTATTACGCATCCAACTACACAGAATACACAATTTTATCGCCATTAAAATTCGTAATTCGCTTCACGGGATTCGAACCTAGTACCTATACCCTATAACATAATATTTCTAACAACTAACCGCCACGGCTAAATCTAGATACACTGTCCTTCGACAAACGAAACGATTAGCTTTGTCTGCTGTAAAACTCAGGACCGTGCAAAGTAGAAAAAGTCCCTTATCGTAACTTTTAATTCATTTTATGAATTATTCGTTTCACAAAGGAAATTAGCAAAGAAAAATATTCACTAAGTAATAAAAAACACTGATTCTAAATAATAACTTTCATCAAAGAATTTTCCCGAATGTAAACACCGATGACACCGACTGAATGATGAATGCTTGATCAGCCATCCCTATATTAAAGAACCAGTTGAGACTAGTAGAAATTGAACATGAATCTACTGGTGTCAACTTGCTTTCCAAATTGAAAAACTTTTCCGTGTAGCAATTCTACTGGTTTTAACTTGGAAATCCTATTTATGTAACTGACACGGATATCCAAGATAAAATTGAAATGGTTCTATCTTGGATTGTCCTCTTCAATTTTTGTTTCGACTTGTTTCAACATGGATTTCCAATCTTATCATTTCTACTTGTATTTCCAAGTTCGCACGTACTACAAGTATCAGCTTGCATTTCCAAATACAAAAATTAAGTTCAAGTATCTACTTGATTCAATTTGGATTCTCGAATACTACATTTCACTTGTCCTGTCAAATTAAAAATCAACAAGCTTGAGTTTGGAATTTCCAACTCTAAATTTATATGTTACAGTGAAGGATTAATGTCATCTTGGTTTAATTTGAATCGGGGATGCATTCTATTTGGAATTTCAAGTTCAAATTTAAAGAGTTTGATTAATCGCTAATTGGAATTCATAAAATTGTCATTTTCGCCAATTGTTATTTTATAAATTGTTATTTTTGCAAAGAATTATTATTACAAATTTACATTTTTACAAATATTTATTTTAGTTAACTGTTATTTTGCAAATTTTATTTTTGCAAAAGTGCATTCTTCGCAATTGACAGTTTTACAAATTGGTAGATACTTTTGCTAATTGTTATTTTTTGCGAAACTGCTTTGTTGTGAATCATTATTTCGGCTAATTGTTGTTTTGCAAATTTTATTTTTTCGAATTTGCATTTCTCGAATTGATATTTTTATGAATTTGTTACTATTGCTATTTGTAATTTTGTGAATTTTGTAATTTTATAAAAATCTGTAGTTCACAATCAATGGAATTTTTTTTAACACTGTTGAGTCATTTTGCGAATTTTAATTTTTACGAATTTTCTGTTTTTTATTTCGCTTAATGTTATTTTTTGCAAATTTTTGCAAAAAATTACAACGCGGTCAAATGACATTTGAGTAGAAACTTATTAAATATTTAATTAATATTTTTAACATAATAGCATATATTGCAAATCTATATAAATATTTTAAATTCTGCTTGTATTTTTATAGGTACTTACAAAAATTATAATATTTTACATAAACTTGCGTTTTTCAAAGTTGCAGCTTATATAGACAGGTCGAAAAATATTTCTCACGTCGATTCGATAGCCGTGGTCGTTAAGCGTTTAGATAGATAGGTCATAGGTGCGGGGTTCGATTCCCATAGGGTACAAGTTTTAATTTAATTCTTCCAGTTTAATGAAAATGTTTGTATGTTTGGAGTGTGCTAAGAATATGAAGTTATTGATGGTCATAAGAATGTTTTATTATTTTTTCCACAAATTTTTTTTTTAAAAACTATCTGTTCAATTGTAACCACCTTGGATATCCAATTATGAATCGATATCCAAGTTGAAACAAGATCATATTGTACAATGTAACCTACTTGGAATTTCCGGTTGACTGTAATGTTCAAACTGAAACCAGTTCATTTTGAACTTGACATTCCGAATTCAAACCAGCTGAAAATACATATCTACTGGTTTGAAATTGGAACTTATGTGACAATAACCAACTCAAAGCAAGTAGGCTCCTGATTCTACCCGGTTCTACTGGTTCTTTAATATAGGGATATTTGATGCGCATTACGAACTGCGCATACTACTGACACTCGCGAGTTCACGATTTTTTCGTGAACTTGTACCTCTACATTTGACGAACTACTCTTCATTAACAGTTCAACAAAAATTCATTAACTTTGTTTCAGTTTTTCGTTGACGTTCGCCATTTCTAATCAAAAGTGAATGAAAATTTTGAAATTTTGTGTCCCATCTAAAAGTGATATACTAGTTCACGAGAGATTCGTGAACTTTTTTTTTCCGTGTAGCCTGCCATGGAAAACTAATCTTGCAAGCTTGTTGCAATATTTCATGCTAAGTTTGCGACAAGATTACCATGCAAACTTGTTGTAATATTGTGGTTAGATTGCCGCAAGCTTCCGAAAAGCTTGCTGCAAGATTTCTGTAGGCTTGCAGCAAATAATTTTGTTATATTAAATTATTACCCAGATAGCAAGAGAGCTTAACAGCATCACTGAAAAAAATATATTTATATGGTGCTGCCATAAATATGGCCAATTCTCACATATTATATTGGTGGATATGGAACAGCCATACAGTATTGCTGTTTCAGCCATACGCAGTGTAGAACAGCCATATGTAGGGGAGACTAGGTGCGGTTGTTACAGTGTGCAGTTGTTACAAATGGAATATCTCAGAAACAGTTAGTTATAGAGATGGGGTTCTAAAGAGAAAAACGTTTAGTTTTTATGTACGAACTTACTGCAATATGTTTAAAAATTATATGCAAGCTTTACAAATAAAAAATAGGCACATTGGTTTTTAGAGGCTAAAAGTAAATATTTCTCTGACAGATAATTTTTAAATAATTAATAGACCTTTATACTTAACAAAGTAGATTTTTGTAATATTAATTCTATGAGGATTAAGCTTTAAAAAACTGCCTTGGTTGTCCACATTTAGTGTATACTTTTTTAATAAAGTGTTTTATTGTTAAAAATGTACCTGTTGTGCAGTTGTTACAAGTGATAATGAAAACGGATATTTTTTCTAAAATTCAGCAGATACGTTTGAAACGTAAAATATTTGTCAAAAATGTAATCACACTCATTTTTTATAAAGATTCTCATTGTTTTTCTAAATTCGTCTTCAAAATTAATGAAAAAAAAACTTTTTTAAGTTTCTTTCATTTCGAAACAATATTAATGCTGCCATCTCTATGGAACTGTCACGTACTATAACGTTGGTCCAAAAATTATAAATAATTGATAAAAATGGTTATAAAAAATTATTTTTCTTCAATTTAGAAATTTTATAGATGAATTTTGGTATTGTAACAACCGACATTGACTTTGTGCAGTTGTTACAATTTACACGCTGTCACTCAAATGATTCTACCCAGTAAAAAAAATTCGATACACGGACCGAACTGCACCTTGTCTCCCCTATGTGAGAGAAAGTAATATGTATGTGAAGAACACCAATGCTGTATTTGAAGAACAGAAATACAGTATTGCTGTTTCAGCTTTACGTCCTAACCAAACGAGTATGACAAAATCGACAATATCATTTTTTTCAGTGCAGGCTTATGGCAATCTTTCTGTAAGCATGACGAAAACTTCCGTCAATCTTTTCACAATATTGCATCAAGCTTATACTGTGCTTGCAAGACTTGCCGCAAGCAAGATTTGATAACCCAAGCAGCACGTAATAGAACCTAAAAGTGAAGGCAATATTACATTAGATATTCGGAATATTCCAGTGGAAAACTCGAAGGATTTTAAAGTAATATTAAAATGTCCGCCTCAAAGGAATGTTCCACAGTAATATTAAAAGAATATTCCGGGATGATGTTGAGGGAATGTTCTACCGTAATATTAATGGAATATTCCAGGGTAAAGTTCAGGGAATATCGAGGGAATGTTCCCTGGTAATATTACATACTTTGAAAAAATTTGACATTTTTTCTATTCATCTTCTTTTTTTTAACCCTTTGAGGGGCACATTATTCATATGGACGGATTTTCTTTACATCTCATGTCTTAATATTTTTGGGGTCGCTGATTACGAAATTGGAGTTAGTTTTTGAAAATTCAAAATGGCAGATCCAATATGGCGGACGATTTTTTAAAAATTGTTTAGATTTACCTGAAACTTGTCACTCGGGGGTTTTAGGGATCGCTGATGACGAATCTGATATTAGTTTTTAAAAATTCAAAATGGCGGATCTAATATGGCGGATGACTTATTACTAAATTGGTTCTCGGGTGAACCCAGGTCTTTTTAGAAATCTAAGATCAATTGGATAATTGTAAAAACTGAGTTGCTGACTGATTAGAAATTTTTGTTGTAAAACTAGCAGGAGTTTTATAATAAACATTTTCCAGTTTATTAATTTTAAAAATTTCTCCGCTAATTATTAATCCACAATCTAAATTTAAAAATAGACTAAAGATTGGTAATCAGGGACTACAACAACCTCCAAGTAACAAGTTTCGTGACAATCTAATTATAAATTTTTACATTTGTTATCTGTCATATTGGATCCGCAATTTCGAATTTTTAAAAACTAACATCAGAATCGTCATTAGCGATCCCTAAAACCCCCGAGTGATAAGTTTCATGTAAAACTAAACAATTTTTAAAAAATAGTCTGCCATATTGGATCCGCCATTTTGAATTTTTATAAACTAATGTCACATTCGTAATCAACGACCCCAAAAACCCCCGAGTAACAATTTTTAGTCGATTTTAAAATGTTTAAAAAATTCGTGAATTTTAACAATAATTTATGAATTTTTTTAAACAATAGAAATTTTTTAACATGATCTAGGTTACATATTTTTAAAGCCCTATTCTTCCTGAAGAAAACGCCCTAAATTTGACTCAAAAATATTAATTTTCGTCAAAGATATTGAGGTTTTTGTAGTTGGGACGTATACGTTCCACCGCCTCTCAAAGGGTTAATAAACATAAGATTCATTGTTATTTTCATCTATTTTCAACATATTTAATATTACCTGGGAATATTCCCTAAACATCACATGGAATATTCCGTTAATATTAAGGTGGAACATTCCCTCAACATCATCCTGGAATATTCCTTTCATATTACCGTGGAACATTCCCTTAATGTTATCTTGGAATATTCCTATGAGGCGGACATTTTAATATTACTTTAAGATTCCTAGAACATTTCCGTGGAATATTCCGAACATCTAATGTAATATTGCCTTTATTTTGAGGTTATATTACGTGCTGCTTGGAAAAAGTAAAAGTAGGTACAATAAGAAAATAAGCATACTCAATAAAGATTTGTAATAAAAACCTCATTCTCCTTGCTTTCAGGATCCAAATCCATCATCATTAATTTTGCCTCCACGTTTAGATCTTTTAATTCTTGGTAATATTTCCAAACTCCAGTAACAATAGCCAAATAACCGTAAGCACCTGCAACTTGAGAATTTCCATCTTTTCCCGAGGAGGCTCCACCCAAAAACCAAACAACATATTCTTTTAATATTGGATACTGTCTACATCTCAAATACCAGTAAATTGAAAAATATAGAGCAATTTCTTGATTTGGACCACCTTGTCCCCGTGAGTCAGTAAGTTTAACTTTCCCACGTCCTCCAAATATGAGATACAGTCCCAAACCCCATTTTTCCTTTGACGAAAAAATTCCCTCAATTTTCTCTTCACTTAACGACAGTGTTCCATTGTTCATCATGGATTTATAGAATTCCAATTTTGATATTTTTCCCTCAACGGCTGAAATCATTAGTGATGCAAATTTAACGTAGTCTCGACTCATTCTTCGCGATGTACCAGTACAGGAGGAATTCACTTTGACTGGGACGTAACCAAATTTGAAGGCAGCCTTTGCCATACCATCGGCAGCATCACAATTACCCGCTATGATATGATAATCAACGAATTTAAATTTTCCACTTGCACTCACCATTTTCTTTGGCATTGCGGGTAAAACTTCGTTGAGGACTTGTCTCATCGAGAGGGATAAAATTGTCAATGGTATTTGATACTTGTGCAAAATTGCATTCACTTCATTGGTAGTGGGTGATTCATTTACAGTTGGAGCTCCCGCTATTTCGTTAATATTGTCTCCGGGAACGTCAGACATAATTATGGTAATTACCTTCGCTGGAAATGCAACTCTAGCTAATCCGCTTCCTTTTATGGAAAAAAATATTTCAATTTTTTAATGAATTACAAGAGTTTGATCCATAGAAGGTGAAAATAAGAACATAAAATTTATGTCATATTTTTTGTTTATTTAAAAATTTTGTTTTAATTAGCCTGAAGAGGATGACAAACCCACGTCATCGAAACGTTGCTGTTTTTAAATAAACAAAAAATATGACATAAATTTTATGTTCTTATTTTCACCTTCTATGGATCAAACTCTTGTAATTCATTAAAAACTTTCGGAAGGAAATTTACACTATTAAAATATTTCAATTTTTAATTTTTTACACACTAATTACTTAATTATCTAGATGAAGCATTTAAGTGACAGTGTGTAAATTGTAACAACTGCACAAAGTGAATGTCGGTTATTACAATACCAAGAATCATCTATAACATTTCTAAATTGAAGACAAATAATTTTTTATAACAATTTTTACTAATTATTCATAACACAGCCACAAAAAAAAAAAAAAAGTTCTGATCTGGGGGTCTCACTATGTAGACTTTATGTTTTTTGGGTCGCTGAATCTGAATCCGAGGTCCATTTAACCTCATCAGATCAGGATTTTGACATAACCTCAAAAAACCAATATGGCGGACACATTTTTGAAAAGTTCATTGGATTCGCTTCAAATTCGTTACTCGGGGGTTTTTGGGGTCGCTGATTACGAATTTGAAGTCTGATTTCAAAAATTCAAAATGGCGGATCCAATATGGCAGACACGTTTTTGAAAAATTCATCGGATTCGCTTGAAATTCGTTACTCTGGGGTTTTTGGGGTCGCTGATTACGAATCTGATGTCGGTTTTTCAAAATTCAAAATGGCGGATCCAATATGGCTGACACATACATATTGGATCCGCCATTTTGAATTTTTGAAATCTGGCTTCAAATTCGTAATCAGCGACCCCAAAAACCCCCGAGTAACGAATTTCAAGCGAATCCGATGAATTTTTCAAAAACGTGTCCGCCATATTGGATCCGCCATTTTGAATTTTTGAAATCAGACTTCAAATTCGTAATCAGCGACCCCAAAAACCCCCGAGTAACGAATTTGAAGCGAATCCAATGAACTTTTCAAAAATGTGTCCGCCATATTGGTTTTTTGAGGTTATGTCAAAATCCTGATCTGATGGGGTTAAATGGACCTCGGATTCGGATTCAGCGACCCAAAAAACATAAAGTCTACATAGTGAGACCCCCAGATCAGAACTTTTTTTTTTTGTGTGGCTGTGTAATTTTTGGCTTGAAGTAATAGTACGTGACAGTTTCATAGAGATGGCAGCATTACACTGTAAAAAAAGGGAGTTAAATTTTAACTCCCCCGGGGGGTCTATAAAAGTCGCACCCATTGGGGAGTTAATGCCAGGGGAGTTAAATAAAGAGAGTTAAAATTTCACACCCAAATGCTAACTCCCCAAGGAAAAAATAACTCGCGCGGGTGTTGAATGAAGGGAGTTAGAAATTAACTCTCTTTTGGAGTTGATTTTTAACTCGAAAAATTTCACTCTTAACTCCCGAGTCCGTTAACTCCCTAAATTTTTTACAGTGTAATATTGTTTCAAAATGAAAAAAGTTATTTTTTCATAAAAAATGAGTGTGATTACATTTCTGACAAACATTTTACATTTAAAACGAATCTGCTGAATTTTGGAAAAAAATATCCATTCTTATCATCGATTGTAACAACTGCACAACAGGTACATTTTTTACAAGAAATCACTTTATTAAAAAAGTATACACTAAATATGGACAACCAAGGCAGTTTTTTGAAGCTTAATCCTCATAGAATTGATATTAAAAAATTTACTTTGTTAAGTATGAAGATCTATTAATTATTTAAAAAATACCAAGCAGAGAAATATTTACTTTTGGCCTCTAAAAACCAAAGTGCCTATTTTTTTAATTGTAAAGCTTGCATAAAATTTTTAAACATATTGCAGCAAGTTCGTACATAAAAACTAAACATAACACTTTATTTAATGCAGCAAAATACAGTCTATGATCGCTGCATAATATAATGTTTCAATAATATCTGGCGCGTAAAATTAAAAGTTTTAGACTGTCGGGTAATATAAAACCTTAGGTATCCGGTTTAGGGGACTTCCCCCTACACCTATAAGATGAAAAATTAATAGATTTCGAATTCCCCCCCCCTCCATTTTGAAACAATGAAAAAATAACGGACATCCGACAAAGTGGTCTCTTTTCTAAAATTGCGTTTTTTAAGTAATAAACCTATTTTTTGCAAAGTTGCTGGTTGGATGTTATTTTATTAAGTTATTTGAAGCAAAAAAAGAGAAAGTAGACATAAAAAAATTTTTGAAGGGACTTTATTGTGAATAATCTTAGGAAATATTGAAATTTTCATTTCTAAAAAACGAAATTAAAAATTGTAACGCGAATTTCTCTGGTTGTTCTGGGAAGTTATTCAGATGAGTTATTTTAAGTCTAGCACACCCTTAAGATGAAAAATCAAAAGGTTTTAAATTTTTCCGCCCCCTCCATTTTGAGACAGAAACAACTTTTTCAACAGACCGACAAAGTGGTCCTTTTTTATTTTTTGTCTAATAACGAAATGGAATACTTAAAGTATCAATAAATTAATGAAAAATGCATTATTTGACGTGTGAGACCCTGTAGATTAAGAAAAAAGAATAAAAAAGTTTCGATATTTTTTTTCAAAATTAGTAAATTGCGATTATCTCAGAATCTAGAACCGACAAAGTGGTCCCTTTTAATGCGGACGTCTACATAATTAGGTTCTCTAAACTTTAAACGCGTTTATTTCAAAACACAATTTTTGAAATTTGCTTACACAATATAGACAAAATTTTAATCGACCGAT
Organism: Leptopilina heterotoma; assembly: GCF_015476425.1. Taxonomy (NCBI): domain Eukaryota; kingdom Metazoa; phylum Arthropoda; class Insecta; order Hymenoptera; family Figitidae; genus Leptopilina; species Leptopilina heterotoma. The sequence continues at coordinate 608,094 of NW_025110923.1, read as the reverse complement.
TAAAATCTATCTAGGCTTGTTTTGAAGATAGATATTTTCTCTTCTGCATGAATTAAATTATTTTTAAATAAATATAAATTTGAATTTGACTTTTTATTTTGAAGAAAAACTGAGATTTTTTTAACGAAAATTACAAATTTTTGTTAAAAGTGATGTACAATTTTCACTTTCGATTAAAATCTTTTGATTCGTATAGAAGGAAATAATGTCTGATTAAAAAGAAAAGTTGATTTTTTTAATTTTAGACATGAATTGTGATAACACTAGGTTGTACTCAGTAGGAAAATTTCAGATAGAATAAGGCGACATATATGTACAGTTCATTTTATTATTAAATATCATCAGGTCATCAGGTGGATATTATATAGGGGAGACTAGGTGCGGTTGTTACAGTGTGCATTTGTTACAAATGGAATATCTCAGAAACAGTTAGTTAAAAAGATAGGGTTCTAAAGAGAAAAATGTTAAGTTTTTATATACGAACTTACTGCAATACACGGAAAGAAAAGGTCTGGAAGAGATATCCATAAAAATATTGTTAAGCAGAATATTGTTGTGTTATCCAATTCAATGGAAGAGACAACTTTCAGAATGGAAGCACATTCCATATTCAATGGATGAGGGAGCCATATTATATTGTTGAATCAAATATGGATGTGACATCCATAGGCATGGTTGGGCTTACAATTCATGCCATGGATTTTCACATATATGGCTGCCTCATCCATATATACTTTGGTTGGGAGATCCATGGTTAGTTCAAAATTTCGATACATGTTGCGCGCAATTCATTATCATGGCATCCATTTAAAAATGGTCGTCTCAATTTGTCCAACGCGTCGGTCTCCTGTCACGTCTATATAATCGCGTTGTGAGTTTATTGTGTATAAATAGTGTTATAATTGTTTATTATTTATTATCGTTATTGTCTATTAGTGTTTATGTAAATTCATTTTCATGAAATATGTGTAGGGTATATAAGGAATATTATATGCTTAAATATTTTAGTTGCGTGTATAGTGTAGTGGATAGCGTTAGTGTTTAGTATGCGTTAGGTCTAGGGTTCGTGTCTCCCCCATCGGTTAATAATTTATTTCGTAAATATGCGGTTATTCAATAAGTGGTGTGTATTAATTAACAAAAATGTGTATAAAATATCTCAAGTGACATAGAATTTAATTAATTGAGTGATTCTAATTTTTTTGTTTCCTATTTCCATTACTATGGATCACCCAACCATAGATCTTTTGCTGCTCCAACAATATACAGCCAGCCATAGAATATGGATGCAGCAACCTTAACTATGGATATCCCGTATTTTTCAATATAATATGGCTGTGATATCCACGTATCTGGATGTGTCAACTATTCCTTTTTCTCCGTGTATATATATATGTGTATATATATGTGTATATATGTATATATATATATATATATATATATATATATATATATATATATATATATATATATATATATATATATATATATATATATATATATATATATATATATATATATATATATATATATATAACTGACATTAAAAAGTGGAAAAAATAGGCAGTCTACTCATGGTTACAAATAGTAAAACATATATGTTTTAACATATATATATGTTTTAAACATATATGTTTAAAAATTATATGCAAGCTTTACAAGTAAAAAAATAGGCACATTGGTTTTTAGAGGCCAAAAGTAAATATTTCTCTGACAGATATTTTTTAAATAATTAATAGACCTTTATACTTACACTGAGAAAAATGGATATTAAGCCTTATTATCTAGATATTAGTGGTCAATATCTGTGACAGTGAACTATGTAAAGTTCTTAGATGTTCAAATTTAATATCTAAGATATTGGAAAAAGACTTGTTCAAACATAACCTCACATTTACAGATTATACTTTTTAACATCTGAGATATTAAACCATAACATCTGGATGATATGCATTAGCATCTTTTCTTAATATCTAGTACATTAAGAGTTTTAATATCCACTTTTCTCAGTGTAACAAAGTAAATTTTTTTAATATCAATTCTATGAGGATTTTAATCCTCATAGAATTGATATAGTTATATATAGTTGACCGATAGGAAAAAACCTCAGCTTTCGTTTGCAATAATTTATTTTCAAAAAAAACGGACCGATTTTTGGAAAATTGAAAATTAAATATTAATTATCAAAAATTAGGGTAAATTTTTAAAATATTAAAAAATAAAATACACCATTGGAAAGAGGACGAAAAAACCTTTCAGAAACATATTCTAAAAAATTTTTCCCATTACAAGTATGTTCAGAAAAAATTCACAAAGTAGCCGATGTTGGCAAAATTGGTCAAATTGACCCCCCTCTACCCCCTCCAATTTTTCGAAAAAATCAAAAATATTTTTTGGGTCACATTTCTACTTGATAGAACAACAAATTTCTCGAGTTTCAATTTTTTTCAAGAAGTTGAAATTTCAACTTAGGACATTTCACGTAAAATGCCTCATATGTGAAAATCCATGGCATGAATTGTAAGCCCAACCATGCCTATGGATGTCACATCCATATTTGATTCAACAATATAATATGGCTCCCTCATCCATTGAATATGGAATGTGCTTCCATTCTGAAAGTTGTCTCTTCCATTGAATTGGATAACACAACAATATTCTGCTTAACAATATTTTTATGGATATCTCTTCCAGACCTTTTCTTTCCGTGTAAGCTTTAAAAAACTGCCTTGGTTGTCCACATTTAGTGTATATTTTTTTAATAAAGTGTCTTATTGTTAAAAATGTACCTGTTGTTGAAATGTAAAATATTTGTCAAAAATGTAATCACACTACCCTCATTTTTTATAAAAATTCTCATGGTTTTTCTAAATTCGTCTTCAAAATTAATGAAAAAAAAACTTTTTGAAGTTTCTTTCATTTCGAAACAATATTAATGCTGCCATCTCTATGGAACTGTCACGTACTATAACGTTGGTCTAAAAATTATAAATAATTGATAAAAATGGTTATAAAAAATTATTTGTTTTCAATTTAGAAATTTTATAGATGAATTTTGGTATTGTAACAACCGACATTGACTTTGTGCAGTTGTTACAATTTACACGCTGTCACTCAAATGATTCTAGTTAATTAAATAATAGATATAGAGCTAAATCAATTATGGCCTTTTAAAACTAGATAATATACCTTTGATTTAATCGTTTGACTAAACAAATTGGAGATAAACTTTAATCACAGTAACTGTTTTTATCAAAATTGTAACAACTGCACCTGGTCTCCCCTACATGGATTTTCCAAGGCCTTTGATAAGGTTGATATTCTGATATTTTTTATGCTATCTCGGGCGTGCCCCAGGGTTCGGTGTTGGGTCCGTTATTATTTATTCTTTTCATAAATAATATAAAAATTTTATTTACATTTTGCTTTTTTTCATTATATGCTGACGATTTGAAATTTTTTAATATTATAAAAAATCACAATGACTTTGTCATTTTTCAGTCTGACCTTGACAACGTTTGTAACTGGTGCATTATACTCATGATATACTCATGATTATACTGGTGGGATGATCACGCTACTGCCAATGATCGGTAGCCAAGCATCGGGCCAATATTAGTTGCCAAGGAATTGCCAAGGAAACAAAATCGATTTTCAAAAGCATGATTTTTTATTGGCAGCCAACAAAAAACTAAGGTTTTGAAAATAGATTTTTTTTAATTATTAATTAAAATTTATTTTAAAAAAATATATTTTTTAAAAATATATATTTTTTTAAATTAATAGAACATATTAATTAAATTTTTACCTCTGGTAAAACAAAAGTGAAACACTGATAAAAATTCCCTCACCGTATATCTCACAGTGGAGGGATGCCTGTGAATGTCTTTGCGGGAGAGGAGCAGGTACTTATACACTGAGAGAAAAGAAGGTACACTGCTGTTCATTTGGAGGTTGTGTATCGCAATTCAAATTTGGATCAACTGCGCACTCTAAAGGGGCGTGTAACGCGCCCCTTTAGAGCGCGCTGCTGACTCTTGACTCGTGGGACGCAGTGAGACCGCATGGTCAAATAACCTAGGTCATGGAGACCATCCCAGGTAGAAATTGACGACCGGGATGGTACTGGCCCGATACAAACGGCGGATTATAAGTGCCGGGGCGGTACCAGCATAAGACCGCAATTTTCACCGTCTTGGTACCGGCAAATTGCCGGATGATAACTACGGCAGGTATCCGGCATACGTACCGGGCCGGTACCGAATAATCCACCAGGGCGGTACTGGCCCGGTTATTGTTGGAAGGTATTTGGTGCCGGTTTATTACCGGCTGCACAACCGGCTAGGTACTGGTCCAGTACCGGCATAAGTCTGTTCATTCCACCGGCGCAGTACCGGTAAATTGCCGGATGATAACTTCGGTAGGTATCCGGCAACCGTACCGGGCCGGCACTAATAAATATCTGACGCAGTACCGGGCCGGCACTAAAAAACAACCGGTGTGGTACCGGGCCGGTTAAAAAAATTATATTTCAGTCTGATTAATTGTTTAATTATTATTATTATTATCAATGTTATTATTAATTTTAAATTGGAAACAGTAAATATATTAAATGCTGAAACAGAGAAACATAAACAATTATAGAAAAATCTGAAGACTCGAGGAATTGAACTCCGGACCCTGAGGCTGCAAAGTCGACACCACATCCGCTAACCTAAACCTGCATATGGAAAGCAAATGCAAAGTGAGCTTATAAAGTCCAACCGACATTCCACCTGGCAGCAGTACCGGGCCGGCACTAATATTCAACCGGTGCGGTACCGGGCCAGTATTTGTATTTCTAATTTATTTTAATTTAATTTAAATTATTAAAAATAAATAAATAAAAATAGTAATTATAAATAATAATAACCGCCCTATTCACCGGTTAAATACCGGGCCGGCACCAATAAGCAACCTACTCGGTATTAATATAATTGCCGGAACAACTAACTAACTAATTAATTTATTATTAATAATTAAATTAATAAATTAATTTTCAAATTTTTTTTCTTTTCTTTAATTCTTTTTCTGATAGTTTAACATTGGCAAACAACCGGGAGGACACTGGGTTAGTACTAATATTTTTGTCGGCAAAACTTCTGTGCCAGTAGAAAGCATTAAGTAAATTTTTTTGCTGGGCCGGTGCTGGGCCGGCACAAATATTATCACCGGAAAATCTCCTTCGTCCGTATAAAAACAAAACCAAATAGTAGTACCGGGCCGGTGCTGGGCCGGTAAAAATATTATCACCGGCAAAACTCCGTCGGCAGTATAAAACAGAGCGAAATGACAGTACCGGGCCGGTGATACGCCGGTGCTAGGCCGGAAAAATATTATCACCGGCAAATCTTCTTCGGCGGTATAAAAACAGAAGTAAATTATAGTACCGGGCCGGTGATACGCCGGTGCTGGGCCGGTACAAATATTATCACCGGCAAATCTCCTTCGGTGGTATAAACCAGAGCGAAATGACAGTACAGGGCCGGTGATACGCCGGTGATGGGCCGGTAAAAATATTATCACCGGCAAATCTCCTTCGGCGGTATAAAAACAGAAGTAAATTATAGTACCGGGCCGGTGATACGCCGGTGCTGGGCCAGTACAAATATTATCACCGGCAAATCTCCTTGGGCGGTATAAAAAAAGAAGTAAATTATAGTACCGGGCCGGTGCTGGGCCAGATATTTTTAATCAACCGGCCCAGTACACACTACCAGTACCGGTAGAAATCCACATTTACCACCGGGCCGGTACTGGGCCGGTATTTATTTCGTATCCGGCCCGGTACCTTTTTGCCGGTACCGGCATATGTCCGACTTTACAACCGGTTCGGTACCATGCCGGTCGTTAGTGCTGGCACACCTCCAACTTTTCTGCCTGGGATGCGAGCTCACTGCGTCCCATGTCAAGAGTCAGCAGCGCGCTCTAAAGGGGCGCGTTACACGCCCCTTTAGAGTGCGCAGTTGATCCAAATTTGAATTGCGATACACAACCTCCAAATGAACAGCAGTGTACCTTCTTTTCTCTCAGTGTAGAGTCAGTGAAACAGGTCACAAGCGAGCACTAGCATGCACTATGGCGGCGCTTGTCGGAACTGTTTTCTGGCGCGCATGCATATCCTGACATTATCTCTCGCAAAAACATTCACAGTTATCCCTCCACTGTGAGATACGGTGAGGGAATTTTTATCAGTCTTTCACCTTGAACGATAAATTACGGAATAATTTTAAAAGGACCGACAAAATGGGCCCTTTTCTAAAAAGGAGGTTTTTTTAAAATTATAAACCATTTTTTACAAGGTTACCCGAGTAGAAATTTCCTTAAGTAAATTCTATTTGTGGTTTGGCCCTGATCAGGATTTACTTATCACAGCCATTCTTCAGGCCCTGACCAGGGCCTGATCAGGACCTGATCAGGTTCCAGATTACTTCGAAAAAGCCACATTCAATTATTTAAAATTCATTTTACGTCAGTTTTAACAAAAAAGAAACAGTTCGAGTGAAAATAAATAATAATTAATTAAAATGAATTCGAAGAAATGTTCCAAATTCTGATAAAACTAAAAAAAATGTTTTTTCTGAATCTGAAGGTACGGATATAATATTCTATTTCTAAACAATAAAAAAATATAACTTGACATTTTGTTGAAAAATTTTAAAATTTTTAAAAATTATTTTTTTCCTTTTTTAAAAAAATTCAGAATTTTTTACAAAATTATTATTTGAAAATAGAAATAATGATGCAAATAATTTTCTTTTTTTGCTGAAATTTGCATAATTTTCTATATTTCTTTAGAAATAAAGAGAACAAAATCTGCATAATTTCGATTTGTCGCAATCATTTTAACTTTTTAACAAAATTTTAGTTTTTTATTGAAAAGGAATAAAACAATTTGTATATTAAAATTAACCTTCAATTTTCACATGAAATGATAGAAATAAATTTTACTGCAGATAAAATAAGCTAATTTATTATAAGTATACTTATAAAATACCAAATCAGGTTGTGATCAGGGCCTTATAAGTCCCTGATGTGGCCTTTTTTTAAACACCACTTTAGGACCTGATCAGAAAAAGTGTTTCATTTCCAAATCAGGGCCCTATTTAACCTGATCAGGGCCGGATCACTACCACGTTTCAATTTCTACACGGGTAACGATTGGGTATAATTTTATTGCGGTCATTTGAAGAAAAAGAATAGAAATTAAACTTATTTAAAATTTTTTAACAGTCTGTATTACGAAAAATTTCACGAAACATCGAATTTTTCATTTCTATGAGTACAAAAACAAAGACTCTAACATCAAAATTTCTGGTTCTTCTGGTAAGTTATTCAGATAAGAATTGTTTACAGTCTAGGGCACCTTAGAGATGAAAAATCAAGAGGTTCACTTTTAGAGGTTCTTTTAGAAAACATCATTAACAATAGTTGTAATTTTAATTTTTAAATGTTCTGGGACAAGTGTAAAACACAATGATAGAACTTTTAATGTCATATTTGTTAAAAAACAGATGCAAAATAAGTGCTTGAGATTAAATATAAAAAATTTTTAGATTTGTTTCACAATAAAATTGTAACACTTGTTCTTTTTTAGTCAAGAACAATTCCAAAACATGCAAATTGAGAGTAAGGTAGGGGAGAGTGGGGCAAAATGGGGTACCTTTTTGAAATTGTCTGTTTACAGAGAACCAAACGAATAAATCGATTCAGCTAAACTTCAGAATTCTTCTTAGTACATTTAGCTTTGAGGAAATTATGATAATAGCGGAGAAAAAAATTTTTGAAAGAACTTATATCGTATTTTCTGAGAAAGTGCTAAAATCCCATTTTGCCCCACCCGTGGGGCAAAATGAAGTGGCATCAAATAACTATACAAAACATTGAATATTTTTTAAAAATTCATTAAATTCTTGTTGTATGAGATTATATAAATAAGAACAAAAAGTAGGATTCTTTATTACTATGAAGAAACAAGTAATATTTATTAGAATTTAACAAAAAAACATGGATTTTGCAAAATATCGATATATCGATTATTAAACATCGATAGTATAAATGCTTCGAAACAAAAATATCGATTCTTTGCAGGAAACCTTTAAATATGCATAATATAATGTTTTTAAATAGTTTTAATGAAACGGCGTAGCTTCCGGCATACCCCACACTTAGGTACCCCATTCTGCCCCACACTGCATATTAAAACAGAATGCAATATTTCCAAGTTATTGTAAACAATTAAACAATCTATTCTATTGGAAATTACTCTAGAATAAGTACTGAAAAAGATCCTACACTTGCCAAATTAAATGCATTATCCCAAAAAGTTTTGTAAGCACTTTAATTTTGAAAAAAATTCATATTTTTTTTGCTTAAAACTTAAAAGTTGTATAACTTTCAAAATAAAATTTTCTTTCGAGTGTCTTTATAATTAATAACAGTTTCTTATCAACATGAATGATATATGTCGAGGATAAAAAAATTAAAAGTACACGGAAAAAATTAATTTAGTACATTTTACGAAACTAATTTTGGAATAGCGGATACGGAGAGGAGTTTAGTATAAGATAAAACAGAATCAATAGTAATATATGATGACTGCGTTTCTCGAAAACTCAAAAAAAATTCTATGGAATTCACAAATGATCGGTTGGACGTTCTAATTCAAGAGTTTTGTAAAATGTTTAGCCTGAAGCGCATGCGCCACGGAAAAAAATATTCACGGAGAAAAAAACGAATAAAGCAGAAAAAAGAATTTCTTAATGTACCAATGAGCTCTCAAGACCATTTTTTCTCGTCTTCTATAGGAGATAGATGATTGGTTCGACACATGTAACTGCACTCTACAACGCAATGGTTCGCTTGGATTGGCTTATTTTATTCTGACACTAACTTAACGGAAATACGCATACATATAAACGAATTCTGACGCAACGCACATACAATATAACTCGCACTTGTAGATGAAAGAATTGAGTTTCTTTATATACTAACTGAGGAGATTAAAACTGCGCTTGTGAGAAATGTCAATATACTGAATATTAATTTTTAAAAAAATCATTTTTTTAAAAGTTATACAAAATATTTTATGGTTTTTAAAATAACATTTTTTGATTATAATTAGTTATAAAATCTCTATATAATTTTTCAATTTTTAGAAAATAATTTTATTCTTAATTTTAAATTATAAATAAATTGACAAAAAATTTTCAAAATTAAATTCAAACTCAAAAAATGTTTATATTAAATTGTCTAAAATTTGAAGTAATAACAGTTAAAACTTGAGAAATTAATATATATATTGTCATCGGTAAATAGGGGAATGTAGTCAAGGTTGGTCTACTGTCTAGGTAGGCCACTCGCGTTTTTTTGTCAAGTTCACTAGCGCCACCTACGCGCATATTTGTCGAAGCTTGTCTTAGTGAAACCTAACTTTTTGTTCAATTACATTTTCGAAAAATCAAAAATTGTGATTTCTGTGACGTCGGTACAAAAAAAGCTCAAAAAAAGTTTTGTGCATAATGTGAAAAACCATTAATAAAAGATAAAAAACAAATTGAATCGTCAAGGCAAGTATGCAGAAAATTTGTGGGACTCATGGTTGAAAGGAAAACAAAGTAAAAAATCGAATCCCGAAACGTATTTCTTTTTGGTTACAACAATTCGGTAATGTTACTTACTGTCAAGGTCGGCCACTATGTGTTTAAAATGCGCAAAGATGAGGACGAGCTACTTCATTTGCAAAAACTGCAATTCTGTATAACTCATAATATAATTGATCATCTTATTAATATTTTTATTTAATTTTAATAATATTTTAGTGCAAAATTTTTTTTTATTTATATTTATTTTTTTATATTGTTTATTTTTATTATTTTGTTATTTCATTAAGTTACAAACTGTAAACAATAAAGAATCAATTTTCCGTAACTCCAAACATGTTATTTTATTTTTTAAAGATTAATACCCTTTAAATTTTAAACATGGCCGACCTTGACTGTAATGGCCAACCTGGACTACAAATTTTTTTTTTTTTAAATCTTTATAACTTTTTCATTTTTAAACCTGTCAATTTACTTTGTACAGAAAAAATGTTCCTATTAAACAGGACTTTCCAACCATATACTTCAATTGTCCAAATTCATTTTTTAAAAAAAGTTATAAACAAAAGTCAAAAAGGTGGCCGACCTAGACTATGTTCCCCTATTATGATAAACTATAAAATTTATTGGAATGTAAATTAAAAGAAATTAATAATAATTAAAAGTTTGGATTACAAAAGCACATAAAAAATGTTACGAATTTGGAACAATGAAATGTGAAATACGTAAAAGAAAACAATTATCCAAATGTTACCGGCAGGTAAAGCAGTTCTCTTTTTCCTTCCACATTATATCTATATACAGCAGACAAGTTAATACCGACGCGACGAGACAAGCTTCAACATATCTATTTATAACGCGACTTTTGGTACACCCCGTATAGAATTTTACGAAACTTTGTGTTCGAGAATTCACGATAGACAGCGAAGTGGAAACTCAAACCACGCGTTTTTAGATTGCACGAAACATTTTTACCATTTTCTGATAAAATGTTCACCAGAAAATACGAAACATTTCTACATTCAAGCTTGTTTTATAAATTACAACACTGGTTGCAGTTTCTCGACAATTGTTCTGCTTAAAGTAGTCCCTCACAGCACCGGGATATTCAGGATATCCCAGAGACGTCCTGGGGATATCGATTTGTTTTCGGAAGTTTGGATATCTCTGGGATATCCTAGGGACGTCCATGGATATCCAGAGGATAATCCAGGGATATCCAAACTTCCGAAAACAAATCGATATCCCCAGGACGTCTCTGGGATATCCTGAATATCCCGGTGCTGTGAGGGGTGAAAGTTTCTGGGTTTTTGAAAAACTTCGTCAAGGAATCTTAAATATCCGCTAGTGCGAAATTAGTTTCGTAAAATCTGCTGAACTTATTTTTTCCGTGTATCTATCATGAAAAAACAGAGGTACCCCATTTGACCCGCCTACCCCATTTTGTCCCACTCTCCCCTATTTTATAAATAAGAATTAATAAAAATCAGGTAAATAAGAAATACTATTTTTTTCCATTTTGACGATAAATATCAACAACCTCTTATCAGGGAGATTTTCTTTCTTATGATATTTATTTCCTCTTTAGTCGCATTCGCGTTTTTCATTTCATTCAAGAAACGAATCTTCTCTTTAACGCCAATATTGCCCTTTGGCAAACAGAGAAGATCATCTGTTCCCGCTGAGAGAATAACGACAAGAATATCCGTTTTCTTTAGTTTCTTACAATATTCGAATATCTTTTTATTGGCCTCTAATGTTTCTTGATAATCATTACCAACTTTAAGGTATGTTATCAAAGATTGATAATTCATAGCTATTGAAGTTTCTTGTCCAACAACGAGGAATCCTTTCTTCATTTGTTCTCCTATTAATTCTTCAAAAGCTGCTCCAATAGTTGCACTCTCCTCTCCCCAACCCACCATATGTACATTATTTTTTAATTTATATTTTGCTTTTCCAATTGTTAATTTATCATTGCCATCGTATTTTATTTTTGATGCTATTACATTTGTCGCTTTCACATTATCCACGCCTGCTTCAATTATTTCTTTCATTTCATTTCTAATCTGAGAATTTCAAAGTTTCATTCTTGTTATTTTATTATGAATAATTAAAAAATAATTAAGATATCGATTTGAATTTTACTTCTGATTCGGTATCGAAACAAACCAGTGGCGTAACAACGAATTAAGGGGCCCTAGACAAAATAGTTCGAGGGGCCCACAATTAATCTTTAGTATATACTGCCATTTTTATACATTAAAAAATTTGTTGTTCTTTTGTCATTTACAATTATAATGATAACTGGCAACAATTCACGTGTTGACGCGAGCGTTTAAGTTTTTTTGTAAAATATTTTATGCTTCTTTTTAGAAAAAATGTCCAAAAGCCTGAAACCTTAAAAAAAATTTGTTATATTTTGTACTCACGAAGAAATTTTTAGTAGGGAATATTATATAAATGCACAATAAATATTTTTGTATATTTGTATTTAATTATTTCAATTAGACATTTATTATTAAATCTTTCTTTGTAACAATTTTACTATTTTTTCTTGCTTATTATACTAAGACTAACTTCATGAAATATTATAATATTCAAGAATTCATTTTTCGACAACTTTAAAAATAATCAATTGATTAAAACTTTTTATTGTAAAGGTTTAACTGTAAGAAAAAATATATATGAACAACAAATATATGTATGAAAATTGAAGTAAACTAAAAATAATATAATATATATTCATAACTGGTCAACTTCATACTGCCTGCGCGGGCAGGCAGCATTAAAACTCACATAAACATCCAGTTTATTATATAGAGTAGTACCGACAGAAGTGGGCCACACTTTGGTTTTCATGCTTTAGATTATTCAGAAATTAACATTTTTAAACATTTATTGCGTTTATTTGTAGCAGGGGCGTATCCAGGGGGGTTTAGGGTATCCCCCCCCAGAAATTTTGGAAAAACATATATGTTAAAGTCTAAATTTCTAATTTTATTCTGAGTACACCTCTTATCAAATTCCATAACCCCCCCCCCGAAACTTTTTTTTGGCTACGCCCCTGATTTGTAAAGAAAGGGGTTACCTAACTTTAGGTAAACACAAAGGACCCCGCACAATCATATGAGAAATCTGGCCCCGGTCAGAATTGTCTGTAATAATTTTTGATCAGGATATTAAAAAGTAATTATTTTTAAAGTTACATACAATTCTGACCGGGTCCGGATTTTCCATATAATTGTGCGGGGTTCTTTAAAAAATTTTAATTTTAACATATTGTTTAACATCTTTTTGCAAAAAAAGAGGCGATATCATGATTTTGTAGACAGAAGTGGGCTACCTAAGTTTTTCATCTAAAATAAATAAAAGGATCAAGCACTATGATTGTTTATGTTAAATGATTAATTTTTTTAATAAATAGTATTGTAAAACCAAACACAAGCAGTCCGTTTCGAAATTTTTTTAATTTTTATTTGATTTATAGTATAACGTAATTTGCCCAGGCGGAAAAGTCGGACGAACGTCGGAGTTTACAACCGGCTGGGATCCGCGCCCGTACAGACCGCAAGTACCGACGGTCTGTACCGATTCGGATCTGAAAAAGCAACCGGCGCGGTACAGATTATGCTCCGACTGTCGGAACCGTCTTCCCACTATTGTCAGTACTGGCTCGGTACTGGATTTCTTCCGCCGGCGGATCTTATTCTTCTGCGGCGTCGGAAGAATGACGGATATGTTGAGTCTGTACTGGCTCGGTACTGGGGCGGATCCGACTGCGGATCTCGTCATTTATTGTCACATTATAAATTAAATAATTATTACAAGTAATTGCATTATTTTAGAAAATAATTATTAATAAATGAATCTAATCAATATATTTAGTAATTATTTATTGAGACTTTTTTAAAAATTAAATAATTAAAAAAATTCGTTATTAATTAATATTATATATTATTGATTAACATTAATATTATTGAGAATTAATAATAAATTATTAATATTAATAATAATATTAATTAATAATATCTCAATAATAATTGAATAATTGTTTCTCAATATAATAATATTGAAGGTAATGATATTAATAATTTTAATTAATATCTTAATAATAATAAATTTATTGTTATTGATATATTATTAATTAATATTAATATTGATAATTTATTATTAATTCTCAATAATATTAATATTAATTAATAATATCTTAATAATAATAAATTTATTATTATTGAGATATTAATTAAAATTATTAATATTATTACGTTCAATATTATTATATTGAAAAACAATTATTTAATATATGTATTATATAATAATAAAAATATAACAAGTTTCTTTTTTAACGAAATATTGAAATAGTCCTAAATATACATTCAATAAAAAAGTATTGAAAATATAGCGGTATCATTGACGCGTAGTAATTCTGCAAGTTTTATTTGAGCTAGTGACACTTGAGAGTATTTAAGATTTGAGAGTCCCATGCGAGCGTAGCATATAGTGGTCAGCGTGCGAGATTTCGGTGCGTAAATATTCGGTTAGTCGTAGGTTCGTACCTCCAAGCGTTAGGATTTTTCAAATGTGTATGTAATAAAAAATTGCGTTTACGTGTATAGGTTTAGCCTTTCTTGGTGTCATGATTGCTAAATAATACAAATTAATTCATAGAACCACTTTATTAGTTTATTCAAAATCACTAAATCTCGAAACGGAACGTCAATGGTTACGGTCAGCAGAAAAAATGGCGCTAATGTATACAACATTGCGTTACATGGGGGGAGGGGGGGTCAAAATTTTCGAAAAATAGCGTTACGTATTTTTTGAACGGTCCCAATGCAGTGGCCCACTTCTGTTTACAGAAAATAGCCCACTTCTGTCCACAAGCATAATTTGACGAGAAATCATAACACCTACGAACAATATGAAACAGTCTCTTTAAATTTTTTAAGATTAGGTCTGATACTATAATAAAGGCTACTTACCCGATTGAATTCGATGAATAACTTATGTAAACAACGATAACTTTTACAATGAGAAAAAAAGAAAAAGTAAATAATTTTTTGCACTAATTGCTGGAGAACACAATTGTACGTCGCACACTTTAATGACCAACTGATAATCGACCTTCTGTTAACCCCCCAAACCGTCTATTGCTACGCCACTGAAACAAACATAGTAAAATTTGGATATATCTGCGAATATGAAAAAATAATCGATGAGATTGATTTTTAATTTTGATTTTGAAATAAAAACATAAAATTGCCTTTAATTTTAATTACGATTTTTGAATCTATAAACAAAAGCAGTATAAGTTTTTGAAAAATGAGGAAACGAAATAAAAGTTTTGTGAAATAGAAAAATAAATAAAGAGAAGAAATTGTGGTTTGTATGTTGTAAGAATTTAAAATGACGTGCGAAAGTAAAATGAAATTATTGTCTACTTGAATCATTTGCTTTTCGTTGAAAGATTTCTTTTGATTTCTGAATTTTCTTTCTTGTTCTTTCGCCTCCTTTTTCAAATCTGAATTCTTTACAATCAGTCTTCTTCGAAGTTTCTCCTCCAAGTCACGTTTCACCTCAAGCAGCCTTTCCTCTTTCTTTTTGCTGATTGCATTTAACCTCTCAGACTTCATCGCTTCTTCGCTATCGATTCTTTTTCTTTCAGGGAACTCTGATTTATTATTGCTCTTTTCCTGCAATTTTTGTGCCATTTCTGTCAATTTCTATATTTGTTCTAATGTGTATATGATTCTGTAAAAGCTTCTCAATGAAATGAAATTGATGATTTGAAAATACAAAATTTTGAAATTTTGCAATTACATTTTTTTGACTGTTTATACAAGATAATTTTTGTCATTTTTTACATTTTTTTGGTTAAATTTTATACTATTTACTGTTACCTCAGTAACTTCAAACTGTTTCTTTAATAGCTGCGTATATATAATACAGTTAACACAAATAATTGAAAAATATTTTTTAGTAAAAGTGTAAATTCATAATATTAATTATTTTAATATAAAATGCTGTGTTAGTGAAGAATATCTATAATTTTAAAAATTAATAATTTATTGTTTCAGTATATATATATATATATATATATATATATATAATAACGTTTCAATAGTAAAAGTTCATCATAGAGTGCGGTAATTCTAATAATTAATAAATTTAAAAAATATTTTTCATTCATAAAAATTTATTTACAGAATAGATTTTTATTCTCGAATTTTCATCACTGTGGCGACATCCATTTAAAATAAGCTGAACCGCAATGTGAACGCGTTTGAAACTAAAGTTTCTCTACTTTTGGATAGATCGCGATACTGTAGTCCGACATTTTGTCTGACGTCAGGAGCAGGACCAGGAAGCGCAGTCGTTACGCATATCTATACCCATAGTGTTGACCCTGTTTGGTAATCATTGTCTCGATTTTCTTCGGAAAAACTGTAACCAGTATTACTAAGTGAATTTACAATTAATTGTTTTTTGTATACAAAATGTCTCAAATATCATTAACGGAACAACCAAATCTACAGGAATTTGATCTTACAAAATTAAATCTACAACAACTCTCAATATTAAAACAACAATTGGATCAAGACATTTCTATGTTTCAAGAATCATTGCAAACGCTAAAAATTGCCCAAACTAAATTCCAAGAATCCGGATCATGTATGGATAAAATTACACCAGAGACTAAAGGTAAGTTCTCGTTATATATTTCTTAAATTCAATTTTAATTTAATAAGTATATTATAAATGTGTGCTTGAATATTTTGAGGTTATGTTCTACTGGAGAATTGAAGTTCAATTATTAATTTACTTTGTTAAAAGTCAGTTTTTGGATCTTAATATAATTTTTGTTTTGAGGTTTAGGCCAAAGAATCCAAATTTTCCATTCAAAAATTTTGAAGACAATATTTAAGTTTGTCAACATATTTATTATTAATATAATTGTCTCGACGTTTCGATGGTAGCCACCATCCTTTTCAAGAGAAAACATTGTGGTAAAGCATGTTTAATTTGTTTTAGGAACTTAAAACTTACAAATTTTTTAATGGAAAATTTGGATTCTTTGGTCTAAACCTCAAAACAAAAATTATTAATTTACTTTAATAAATCATTACTAAAATTATACTTAATTTTTTCAGGTATTATTAATTGGATCCGTAACTTAGTCAAAACGGCAGAAATTGAATTAGAATGAAATTGATTCCACGAAGTGGACAAAAGCGACACTGATTTGGTTTAAAATTCACATATTAACCGGTGCTTGATATAGCAGTGGGCATACAAAAGTTTTTTTCTGCAAAAGTTTTGAAAAAGTATTTAGAATACTTAAGTCTACTCAAATAATATTCTGAATGTTTCATGTTTTAAAACTATTTGTAAAACTTAAAATATCTTTAGAATTTGACTAGACATCACTCATGAAATCTAAAATTGCAGAAATATTGACGACATTGGCTCAATATTTTGAATATGTTAAAAAATTGTTACAATGTTATCAATATTTCTGCAAGTTCAGATGTTATGTAGAATGTAGTTTCTAAAAATGATTTTAAAAACTGAAATTAATTTACGGAGAAGAATATAAAGTAACTTTTACTACTTTTATAGTAAAAAATTTCTGGTAATTTTTACTACTTTTGGAGTAAATTTTGCTACGTTCAAAGTAAATTTTACTAATTTTTACAAATATTTACTTCGAACGTAGCAAAATTTACTCCAAAAGTAGTAAAAATGACAACAAATGCTTTACCGGAAATTTTTTACTATAAAAGTAGTAAAAGAAAGTTACTTTATATTTTTCTCCGTGTTGAAATTTCTAATTAGAATCAGTAAAAAAGCAGTTTCACCTGAAAGGATCAAGTAGAAATTTTAATTTTCTGGGAATGGCTAAGAACTCTGGCTTCGTCCATATATTACGTAACACTAATTTTGGAAAATTTTGACCCCCCCCCCCTCCAGGTCACTCACTGTTACATACATTAGCGACATTTTTTTGGCTTATCGTAACAAATAGCTTGACCCCTCCCTCCCCCAAAAAGCGTTACGTAATATATGGACGAAGCCTCTGGTAAATTGTTGTTGTCGATAAAAGTAATAAAATCCAAAAATATTAAAATTAAAAAAAATTAAATGTGTAAATTATAGGGATTAAAGTTATGTCGTTTTAAGGGAAATTGTTAATTTCAAATTAAGATAATTTCGACAAAATTAGACAATCTTATTTTCTAATTTTTACAAGAAACGACCTTTTTTAAAAAAATTTTATCATTTCCATTGAAAAGCTTAATTATGTAAAGTTTAAAAAAGGGACAACAATGGTTTTCAAGAAAATTAAAAAAAGAACTATTTAAAAACTTTTTATTTATTTTATTGAAATCCATTGTTGTTCTATTTTTAAACTTTAGATAATTTATTGGAAAAGATCTCAGCTTGCCAATGAAAGTGATAAAAAAGGGGGTTAAAATGAATCGAGCCGCAAATCAAAATATATATGCACTGAAGAAAAAATGAGGTAGTTTTTGTAAAAATTGAAAAACAAAGTTTATTTTCAGGGTGTCCAGTGGTGAGGGAAGTCAGGGAATTTTTTTGGTCAAGGAGTGTTAGAAAAATTACTATAATTGTTTATAAAAAAATTAAAATATTTTGTGAATTAAAAAATTTTATAATATAACAAGACTAAAAGGATTTTTAATACGATTTGTTAGTCTCAATTGATATTAATTTATTGTTAAATATATTAAACATTTTTTTGTCTTAAGGGGCAACACCACTCTAGAGGCAGAAATAGAGACTAATTTTTGATCATTTGTTTTGAGAAAATGAAAAAAGGAATATGATTTCTTTTTGGAGGGTTTGTTAAATACATATTGAAGTATAGAAAAAAAATTTTTATTTAAAATTTTATAACAAAATGGCGGCGAAAAATTTCATAGTCAACATCGATTTTTTTTTACCGCCGCCATTTTGTTATATATTTTTAAAAAAAAAATTTGTCCACACTTCAATATGTATTTAATAAACTCTCCAAAAAGAAATCCTATACCATTTTTCATTTTCTCAAAACAAATCATCAAAGATATCACAGTAAAAAGTAAATCTTAATTTAAGATCAGTCCTAAATTCAGCACTGCCTGCTATAATGTTAAATTATACAAAATACAATGCGTAAATTCAGCATTGACTGCCTTAAAAAGGTTGCATCTTAATTTAAGACTGCTTTACTGCCTTGAAATAAGACTTTCTTTTTACTGTGTAGGTCTCTTATTTTGTCTCTAGAGTGGTTTTATCCCTTAAACTTTGATGGAACCCTGATTTTTTAAGAAAGGGGGGTTAAATAATTTTTTTATTTTAAAAAGTTTTGAAATTAAAAAGTCCAGGCTTCGCACTCTTCTACTAAAAGCTACTATTTGCTACTTTTTGGCTACTTTTTTGAGCCTAATGCTACAAAAAGCTACTTTTCTCAACAAATAGTCAAATTTAGATTTTTAGTTTTCAAATTTCCATTTAAAAACAGTGTTAAAAACTAAAATCGTTAATGAAAAACGACCGTCAATAAGATATTAGGGAATAATTTTACCGACATTTACTCTATCAATAGTGACTGATTATAAATTGTGTTTAGATTTTCTTGCAAATGATAACCTTTAAATTCCCGATTTTTCCCGGCTTTGTTCTAATTTTTCCCGGTTTTATTTTCTCATCAAATTTAAATTTATTTGCTTTCGAACATAATTACATAAATAAATCTAAAAATGGTTTCATAAATTTGTATTAGATTTTCTATGAATAATTAAATTGTTTTGAGGAGTTTCTTTAAATTTTTTGAAAATAATGTTTTTTTTAATAATTTTAATTAAAAATTTGTAAAATAATTGAATTAAACAAAGAATTTTTTCAATTTAAAAAAAATCTTGTCTGTTCATAATTATAATTGAAAATTTGATTAATTCAATTTCATTAAATTTTATTGATACTAATTGAATTTCTGCCAAGAATTTTACTATTTATAAAAGTAATTGAATCCTTCCAAAGAATGTTATTACATATTTATGAAAATAATTAAATGTTTGCTTAGAATTTTATTAAAATTTTTGAAAATAATTGAATTGTGGAGAACAATTTAATTATTTATAAATATATAATTGAAATTTCGAGGAGAATTTCAAAAAAAATTTTAAACATAATTGAATTTCTGCGAAGAATTTTATTACTTTTGAAAATAATTGAATTGTTTTTTTTAGAATTTTATGAAAATTTATGAAAATAAATTTATAATAATAATAATATTTATTATTATTTATGAAATAATAATAAACGGGCATAGTTCCGTTTACTACTTAAAAACATAAATAAATAATTGAATTCTCGTGAAGAATATTTTTCAAAAATAATATTCAAAACAATTTAGTAAATCTGAAGAATTTCGCTATTTATGGAAATAATTGAATTATTGCGAAGATTTTATAAAAAAGTTTCGAATAATTGATTTTTAAAAAAAAATTTAGATAAACTCTATTTTTAATAATTCAATTCCTATGAAATTTTCATTCTTTTAGAAAATAATTGAATATTCGTGTAGAATTTTGTCAAAATTGTTTTAAAATAATTAAATTCTTTTTGGAAATTTTATTAAAATAGTAGACATACAAATTATTGAATTAAAAAAAACTTTTGAAAATAATTGAATTCTTGTTATTTATGGAAATAAGGGAACTTTTACAATGAATTTTATTAAAATTCCTGAAAGTAATTTAATTTTGTCGAAGAATTTTGCTATTCATTTATAAAGATAATTAAAATGTTGACAGTTTTTTTAGATTTATTAAAAATAATTGAATTTCTGTGAAGAATTTTATTACTTTTGAAAATCATTGAATTGTTTTTTAGAATTTTATGGAAATTTATAAAAATAGTTGAATTCTTGTGAATACAGTGATACAAATTTTTATATAACTTTTCTATCATTGTATTAAAAATTTTTCCTGTAATAATAAATTGTACTGTGTTTGGTTTATTGTCAGATAAACCATTTTTCTGTAATAATACTTCTTGATAGTACTAATAAGAAAGTTTGTAATTTTTACAGCTACAGTTATTACAGAATTGTCATGAATTTGTTACAGAACATTGTTAATGAATTGTTTAGAATCTTGTTACTGTTTGGCACAACCAGGGGGATAACATTTTTATTTATCTGTTTATTACCAATTTCAAATCATGACAGTTTGTTTATTCTAGAACAGTAAACAGAATATTTTTGTAGCTTTGTTCACTATTCTCTAGTTTTCTATTAATCCAGATGTTACGGATGTAAAATTACTATTTTAAGTCGTATAATACAATAGTAAAGTAGCAGTATTAATATTAATGATCTACAAGTTTTGAATGTTCAAATGCACGAAATATTTTCATAAATTGAAGACCTCCACGGAATAACGATTAGTACTAATAACGATCTATGGCACATTTTTACATAAATGCAATTGTAATGAAAATATGAGCATGTATTATTAAATTTTGAGTCTAAATAAATGAAATGGTGTAATTAAATAAATAGGGAATGAAATGTATTGGTTTTCATTAGATATTATAGTTGGAATAACGATTTATGGCAATTCGAAGTTGAAAATTGCAAGCATTTTTAAATGTGCCATAGATCGTTATTCCGTGGAGGTCTTCAATTACTGATTGTAATAAAAATCAAAAAATTAAATTTTACATTTAGAAACTTAATAATTAATTTTTTTGGTCGTTACGCAAAATTATTTTAATAACAATTTAGTTTGAAGAAGAAATAAGTAATTTTCGTTTATATGAACTTTCAGAACTTTTGAATCATTATTATTATTACTTCAATTCGAGCTTTTGAAAACTCGATCAAGTGATAAACTTCAACTTTTGTAATTTCTATCTAATGGTTATTAGACTTAATGAAATTTGGTCAAATTCGTTGATATGAAAAGATTTATTTATATAACAACTTTTTTTAAATCAAGCGCTCGAAATTTAAAAGTTAGATTTTAATTTTAATTTTTGAATAAATAAATAATCATTAAAGTTAATAAATAATTGCAGGTAAAGAAATTCTTGTGCCTCTCACTGGATCAATGTACGTAGCTGGCCAAATGGGAGAGACGAAGACTGTTTTAGTTGACATTGGAACTGGATACTTCGTCGAGAAAAACATTGATGAAGCAAAAACTTATTTTCAAAATAGAGTTACTTACGTCTCACAACAAATGCAAAATATTCAACAAATGGGAATTGAAAAGAGCAAAGTGAGAGAAACAATTGTTGAATTATTGGAGATGAAATTACAAGCAATGAATTCGAAGGAAGTTGCGGAACGAACATGAGAAAAATAATACAGTCAATATTGTAATACCGACAACGCAACAAAATTTCTGGTATTGAAAAGAAGAAAAATAGTTTGGTTGTGCCTAACGAAATATGGAAATTCGATGGAAACTGGAAGTTTGAGTGTGTAACTCCTTTAAGATATTTTCCGTTACTAAAATACGATTCCATCATCAATATTTATTGTCCTGTGATATATCATTTCCATCTTGTTTTCCAAATAAAATCATTTGCGTCGATTAAATACTTGAAAGTCATATTATAAGAAGTCATTCAAAATTTGATGTAATTACAGTTGGCCACATTAAAAAATTATATTGTTTATTTTCATATAGAATAAAAGTTTGCGTTTAAACGAATTCTTGTTATGAATTTACATATAGAAAATTTTTGTAAATTTTTACAGAAAGTACGATTTATAGATTTTGCAGTTAAGAGATTGCTTTGAGTTAAACTTTTGTAAAATCCTCTACAGAATTATAAATTACAATTTAAAATAAGTATTTGAAGATCTTTCTGTAAATTTAACGAATGTTTCCTTTGTGTAGTAAATTTAATTAAAATAATAATTTCAAACATATTTACATGCAATAGTAGTTTTTAATTCTATATTTTACTCCTTTTTTCCTTCTACTACTATTCTTTTTACCATTATTTTATAATAATTATCATTAAGGTATTGGGTCAGAATTTCTCAAACGGATCACCTAAAACTAAAAAATTTTCTTTTTGAACCAAAATAGTTTTTTTACGCTTAATATGGCTAAGAAAAATCCCTTAAAATATTAAGCCAAAAAAAATTTTTTTGTAAAAGTTATTAACAATTGAATTTTTTACTACTGCTAAATTAACAAGTTTTTTTCTCGAGTTCCAGTTGACGGATTTTAAAATTAAAATATGGATTTTTTCGTCTTGAATTGCACTATTTGAATATATTTTTTGTTTTTAAATTTTTTTATTTTTTATATAATTTGTTTATAAAATGTTAATAAACAAATATGTTCTTCACGTCCTAACAAAAAAATTAAAATTGTATTCTATTCCGTAAATGTCCCCGAGTGTAAAACCGTTTCGAAAAAAAATGAGCCTGAATTAGAAAAAAAGTTATTAATTAAAAACTGCAGCTGTGTATATATAGAGCTTTACATGACGTTAAACTCGCCCCGCGCACATTATCATTTTTTACAATTTACTGTTCAAAATTGTCTGTAACCTACGAATTTTATCGGATTTTCATGGGCTTGTTCTTAAATTGAAGGGGATAAAATTTCTAAAAGATCTCACTAAATCAATTTTTGAATTTTAAATTGTTTATATTTTTTTTGTTACTCAAAGTTAACAATTTACAATATTTTTAGAAAAAATCATGTTTATTTTGTTTATTTTTTTATTGCAGATGATTGGAATCAATTTAAATTAGTCCAGCATGACCACCAGACAAATAATAATGCATAATACAATTTATTTAAATTGTTGCAAACAATGTTAATTAACAAATAGATAACTTTGGTTTTTTTTGTAAAAAAATTTTTTTTTTGCAGACAAATTTTAAAATTGATTCCAATCATCTGCAATGGAAAAATAAAAAAATAAACATGATTTTTTCTAAAAATATTGTAAATTGTTAACTTTGAGTAACAAAAAAAATATAAACAATTTGAAATTCAAAAACTGGTTTAGTGGGGTCTTTTAGAAATTTTATGCCCTTTAATTTAAGACCAAGCCCATGAAAATCCGATAAAATTTGTAGGTTACAGACAATTTTGAATAGTAAACTGTAAAAAATGCCAATGTGTGCGGGGCGAGTTTAACGTCATGTAAAGCTCTATATATACACAGCTGCAGTTTTTAATTAATAACTTTTTTTCTAATTCAGGCTCATTTTTTTTCGAAACGGTTTTACACTCGGAGACATTTACGGAATAGAATACAATTTAAATTTTTTTGTTAGGACGTGAAGAACATATTTGTTTATTAACATTTTATAAACAAATTATATAAAAAATTATAAAAAATAAGAAAATTTAAAAACAAAAAATATATTCAAATAGTGCAATTCAAGACGAAAAAAACACATATTTTAATTTTAAAATCCGTCAACTGGAACTCCAGAAAAAAATTTGTTAATTTAGCAGTAGTAAAAAATTCAATTGTTAATAACTTTTACAAAAAATTTTTTTTTGGCTTAATTCAGGGATTCTTCTTAGCCATATTAAGCGTCAAAAAAAATATTTTGGTTCAAAAAGAAAATTTTTTAGTTTTAGGTGATCCGTTTGAGAAATTCTAACCCTATTATAATTTGTTAAAAATCGTTTAATACTTTCAAATTTTCCGGACACTTAGAAAATTGGTTTACTTTGATAATTTTGCATTTATGTTCATTAAGTAGTGAAATAATGCACAGATTAAAATTTTTTAATACATTGTAATGTAGGGGAGTATAGTCGAGGTTGGACCACTGTCTAGGTAGGCCATTCGCGTTTTTTTGTCAAGTTCACTAGCGCCACCTACGCGCATGCTTGTCGAAGCTTGTCTTAGTAAAACCTAAATTTTTGTTCAATTACATTTTCGGAGGATCGAAAATTGTGTTTTCTGTGACGTCGGTACAAAAAAAGCTCAAAAAAAGTTTTGTGCATAATGTGAAAAACCATTAATAAAAGATAAAAAAAAATTTAATCGTCAAGGCAAGCATGCAGAAATTTTATGGGACTCATTGTTGAAAGAAAATGAAAGTAAAAAATCGAATCCCGAAACGTATTTCTTTATGGTTACAACAATTCGGTAATGTTACTTACTGTCAAGGTCGGCCACTATGTGTTTAAAATGCGCAAAGATGAGGACGAGCTACTTCATTTGCAAAAACTGCAATTCTGAATAACTCATAATATAATTGATCATCTTATTAATATTTTTATTTAATTTTATTAATATTTTAATGCAAAATTTTTTTTTATTTATATTTATTTTTTTATATTGCTTATTTTTATTATTTTGTTATTTCATTAAGTTACAAACTGTAAACAATAAAGAATCAATTTTCCGTAACTCCAAACATGTTATTTTATTTTTTAACGATTAATGCCCTTTGAATTTTAAATATGGCCGACCTTGACTGTAAGGACCAACCTCGACTACAAATTCTTTTTTTTTAAATCTTTATAACTTTTTCATTTTAAAACCAATCAATTTACTTTGTACAGAAAAGATGTTCCTATTAAACAGGACTTTCCAACCATATACTTCAATTGTCCAAATTTATTTTTAAAAAAAAGTTATAAACAAAAGTCAAAAAGGTGGCCGACCTCGACTATGTTCCCCTACTTTTTTCTTCATTACTTCACATTAATTCTTTTCCTTTGTCACGTATTGGATGTTGTCATCATGACGTTTTTCATTAAAGTAATTTCGTGATTACACTCTGGTCACGTTTCACCTTCTATTTTTTCTAATGATACAATTTGGAGGAAGATAGTGAGAACTTCGTGACTGGAATTTTGTCTTTGAATTGAACTGAAAGGTACCACTATCAATCATTGTTTTTTTTTTAATAAAAAAACAGTTTCATTAAGTTCACCTCAAAGATTAAACCTTTTATATAGAAAAGTTTCTTCTTTATTGTGTTGGATTCAAAGATTTACTTTTTACAATAAATAATCATTAGTAAGTAGCTCCAAAGATGATTGGAATTTTTAAAGATTCGGTTTTAATTTTTTTAATCACAATATAAGGAAAGATGCAAACGACGTTTGGAATAAATTTTCTATACGTTTAAGAAAAGTGCTTTTGAAGACATATAATTTGGACTAAAGAAAACCGCTGGTATGTGGTAATATCTTCAAGTTCACTTTTTCTGCATAAAATTTTATTTCAAAATTACTGAACGCTGAAATGAACGAAATATTTTTTCGTTATTAAAATTTTCAAAAATTATTGATGGCATTAAAAATAAAAAATATAATTAAAATATTTTTAACTTTATGCATTAATTTTTAATGAGTGACGCAATATTACAGTACTAAATATTAAATTTGAAGAGGAAACGCATTGCTTTCTAATAGGAATCAAAGTCTCAAATGGATATTAAACACTCAAATAACATTGATTATGGTGCGTCAAATGTCGAAGTTGTTTCTGATAGGTTTTTTTCACGCTGATTATAAGAATCCGTAAACAAAAATTAGCCATCAGCTCTTGTTTTCAAGAAAAAGGGGGTTAAAAGGTCAAAAAATCGCGTTTTAGGCAAAGTTTGAGCACCTCTAGCGACGAAACGAAAGGTAGTAGAAACTTCTACTTATTGGGCTCAAATTAAAGCTTAATCATTCGTCTACAACCCCATTCCTGCACCATAACCACAGGGGTGACACTGCTGCAGTTCCCATAAGAATAAACTAACCTAAGAGTTGACCGTCGCCACTGGTGGCGCTGGCTGGACATTGGACCGATATTGAGTGAAATGCATGGGATTGCAAAGAAAAACTTAATTTACAATCATTAATATTAATTTAATGGTATTTATTTGTACATAATATTGATTCAGTAACTTTTTAGAATATTTTATAATATCAAAAACTTAGAAAAAGTGTTCAATATTTTATTTATAATGAAAATTGTGCAACAATTAATGGCGCGAAATTCAAATTAATAATATTATAATTATTTTCTGTTATTTCAATTATTGTTATTAGCTATTGTTCAATAATATTTTACCAGTATAAATAGAAATATTTTAGATAATTTATTTATTATAATATTATTTAGTATTTAATTTGAATTTCGCGCCATTAATTGTTGCACAATTTTCATTATAAATAAAATATTGAACACTTTTTCTAAGTTTTTGATATTATAAAATATGCTAAAAAGTTACTGAATCAATATTATGTACAAATAAATACCATCAAATTAATATTAATGATTGTAAATTAAATTTTTCTTTGCATTTCACTCAATCTCGGTCACATGTCCAGCCAGCGCCACCGGTGGCGACGGTCAACTCTCAGGTTAGTTCCAACTCAAGAGTGTCACCCCCGTGACCATAACCTCAATGTCAATGGTAGTCAATTTTTTGAAAAGCAAAAACTGTTTTTGGCAAAGCTTGGGTACCTCTAGTGAGGGGGGTTAAAATAATTCAAAATAAACAATACGTAATTAATGAACGACCCCTGCAAGCAAGTCAAATTTCTCATTAGAAATTGCTACGAAAAAATTAAGCTTAATTTAAAACCGATGTAACATATTTTTTTATTAACTCGAAGTCAAAATATATTTTACAATAAATTTTACGTTACTAATTTGAGGTTACTTAATTTTAAGCGCTTTTGTTTAAAAATTTAAGCTTTCAATTTAAGTTCCCTTGCGAAATCGTTTAACAAATGTCTCCCCACGTGGGTATACACTTGGGATACATTTGGGAGACATTTGGTAAATTGCTTTATAATTCTGTTAAAAGACAGAATTTAATGAAAAAAACGATTGGAAATTGAAAAGGAACATTTGGAGAATGAAATTATGCAAATATTTTTATAAAGAAAGCTTTGAATAATTAATAATTAACTGAAATGTGCAAAAATGTCATTGTGATTTTATAGCAAGGTTATTTTTCATAATTACTTATGAAAACGGTGTAAATAAAGGAAAAAATAGTGTATATTGTTAAAAGAACGTAAAAATATTAATTACATCTATTAATAAGACTAATTAAACAATAAAACTTGTAATTTAATTAAATGCAAATGGTAAAGTGATATTAAAGTAATATCTACTTTACCAACAACTTATTCTATTTCAGCATTAGAAAGACACTAGAAACAATCAAAAGTCCCTAACGGCAGATATCCCCGCGCGGCGTTTGGTTTGACGCAATATTCTACAGGGTGTTCTTTTTTAATGATGGCAGAGAAATGCTACTTTTATATTAAAGTAACTTACGGTTATTATTTCTAATTGTAAAATAATTACCGTTTAAATTTTTTAATTATAGTCACCATCAATATTTTCTAAAAATTAAATATTCTCACCTTTTTTCCAGGGCATGTTCCGAATAGAAAAATTGCATTTAGGAAAAAGGAGGAATTTAAATATGCATTGCGCTTTTTGTAAATAGGAGGAGGAAATATTTAATTTTTAAAAAATAAAACATAATCCCAACCCCCCCAAAAAAATTGATGCTTTTACACGAATAAAAATAAGAAACAAACTCCTCCTATTTTCAAAATCAATTTTTCTATTTGTTGGTTAAGTTAAACAAAATGGAGAAAATACTTAATATATGAAAAATAAAACATTATAACCTCAACCCCCAAAGAAAAAATGGTTGCTTCACACCAATGAAAATAATAAACAAACTCCTCCTATTTTCAAAATCAATTTATCTATTTGTTGGTTAAGTTAAACAATATGGAGAAAATACTTAATATTATATGAAAAATAAAACATATAACCTCAAACCCCAAAGAAAAAATGGTTGCTTCACACCAATCAAAATAATAAACAAACTCCTCCTATTTTCAAAGTCAATTTTTCTATTTGTTGGTTAAGTTAAACAAAATGGACAAAATACTTAATATTATATGAAAAATAAAATATATAACCTCAACCCCCAAAGAAAAAATGGTTGCTTTAGACCAATCAAAATAATAAACAAACTCCTCCTATTTTCAAAATCAATTTTTCTATTTGTTGATTAAGTTATACAAAATGAAGAAAAGAATAATATTTTTAAAATAAAACATATAATCCCAACCCCCTAAGAAAAAATGGATGTTTTAGACCAATCAAAATAATAATCAAACTCCTCCTACATAAAGAGAGACGCATTATAATAATAAAAATATATAATAAAGCAATTAGAATTTAGACAAATTTGCAACCATATTAATTTGTCAATAGTAGAGCTTTTGTTTAACAGAATTTTATATTTCAGAATTCTATTTTATTCGAAACTTCGATTTTGCAAATTTTTATTTACAAGAATTTTCATTTAAAAGAATTTTCAAAATACAAAATTTACCCGTAATCGAATTTTCATTATACAGAATTTACATTAGGACAAATTTTAATTTCACGAAATTTTTTATTTACTACAATATTTATTAAACAGAAGTCATTTAAACAATTTTTTAATTGACAGAAGAATCATTAGAATGGATTTTTTCTTAGTCGAATTTTTATTTCTTAAAATATTAATTAACATAAAATCGATTTGAGCAACTTTTTATATATGACAGAAATCACACATAACCAAAATTGATTTAGACAGAATTTGTGATTAGTAAAATTTATCGTTTGCCAGAATGCTCATATGCTAGAAATTTTATTTTATAGAATTTAAATATGACAAAATTGTTATATGCACGAATTTCTACTTTACCGACATCTCAAGCTGACGAAAGTTTAGTTGGCAGAAATTTAATTTGCCCAAAAATGCTCCATTAGTTAGAGAAAGACAACACATCTATCTAATGGAGTTTTGTCGGACAAATTATATTTCTGTGAACTAAACTTTCGTTAGCTTGAGATGTCGGCATATGTTAAAATGTATGTGTGTATATGAGAGATTAAAATCAAGGTTGAGGTTTTCGGCTTTAATCCTAAACAAAACGAAGATTGACGAAAATGAAAAGCATTAAGAACATGAGTGTATGAAATATCAGTTAGTCGGGTTTAAGAACTCTGTAACGAATAGTCAAAGATATAATACAATAAATAGTTACATTGTTAATTTTAAAGTTTTGTGTCTTGGTTTATTTTATTTCCGAACTTTCTTTAAGTTTACGTTTTTGTTGATTTTATTTATAAATTTATCTTTTTAACATCGTGGCGACCGTGACAGGACTTTTCCTGAAAAAAGAAAATTATTGAAAACGTGCTCGAGGAAAGATAGCGTCGCAAGATGGACGCCGCCAAGAAAACCCGGACTGTTTCGAGACAAGCGTTTACGCGGACATTAAATGAATTAAGTGCTATTTTAAGTATCGATAACTTAAGTCAGGTGAATATTGCGAAAGTGCAAGTGTATTCTCAAATGTTGGATGAGAAAAGTAAAGATTTGGATGCTGCTAATACAGTGTTAATCCAATATATGCTTAACGATGAGGATATTTCACCTGAGGAAATCGATAAAGAAGATACAAGCAACGATGAATACAAAAGGAAATATTTGCGCGCGAAGGCGAAAGTGGCAACATGTCTACATACACCTACACCGGTTATCACTTCGAGAACACAATCATTGACACAAGTTATGAAGACCACAAATATTAAGTTACCACAAATCGAATTAAAAAAGTTTAATGGAGAACCAAAAGAGTGGTTACAGTTCTGGGGTCAATTTCGTAAAATACGTGAAGATGTTTCGATTGATAAAGAGGACAAATTTCAATATTTGTTGCAGACAATGTTGCCAAATTCCCGCGCGGCAGAGCTTGTTGCAAGTTTCCCGCCAACCAGTGAGAATTACGACAAAGTGATTACGAGTTTAAAGAATCGTTTCGGTCGTGATGCAGTGCTCGTGGAGGTGTATGTGCGTGAACTTTTGAAATTGGTTATGCAAAATGCTTTAAGACCTCAAGAAAAGCTACCTCTTGCAAGTTTGTATGATAAGATAGAGTCTCAGTTGCGAGCATTAGAATCGTTAGGCGTCACGACGGATAAGTGTGGCGCCATGTTATTTCCACTTGTCGAATCTTCGCTTCCCGAAGATTTACTTCGGGCTTGGCAACGTCATCAAGGAACGACAGTGGGAGGAGGTTCGGTACATGCGAATCGACTAACTCAGTTAATAAATTTTCTACAATCAGAAGTCGAGAATGAAGAGAGAATTGCTATTGCCGTAAATGGTTTCAGCTTACGCAACGATGACAGAAGAGGACAAAAACAAAAACATCGACCAGAGTCGACGAAAGAAATACCATCTGCTATGTGTTTACATGTTAATGGAAAGGACATTAAATCAGTGTCTTGTGTCTTCTGTGATTGTGATCATAATAGCGATAAATGTGATCAAGCGCGAAAGATGACATTAGAAGAGCGTAGAACAGTGGTGCGTCGTGCGAATAGATGTTTTTGTTGCTTTAAAGTTGGCCATAGAAGCAAAGAATGTCGTTGTTTCGTGAAATGTGCGTGGTGCAATCGAAAACATTTTGTTATAATGTGTCCAGAATTTTCTGGTGAGAAAAGTTCGCCGATAAGTAACAAGCAAAGTGACGATAAGAGTATTATGAAGGAAAATGTTTTGTTAAATCGTACGAAAGGACCGGAAGTGATTTTACAGACGTTACGAGTTGTCATTCATAATAAAGGCAAGAAGTTTGTCATTCGTGCATTTATTGATCCAGGATCTACGCGATCCTACGCGACCAAGGACGTTTTACAAATGTTAGGATATGAACCACTCAGCGAGCATAAGATGATTCACTCACTGTTTGGGAACGTGTCGTCTGAGGTTAATAGTCATAAAAAATATTTGATCCATGTGTGTGATATTGAAGAAAAATATTTGTGTAATTTTAAAGTTTTTGATGAAGAATCAATATGTGCACATATTCCTTTATGGGAAAATCGACCATGGATGGAGGAAATTCGCAGTTTAAATCTTCAACTCTCTGATGGACCAGATGTTACAAAGAATGCAGCACCGATTAAATTGTTAATAGGATCAGATATTGCTGGAAAACTGATGACGGGTAGGATCGAGCAATTGAAGTGTGGTTTGACTGCAATTGAGACACATCTCGGGTGGACGTTGATGGGAGAGGTGCCTAAGAATGGTACAGAAGGACTCGCCGAACAAGCTATTTCGATGTTTCAGAGAGAAGCTGTGGTCAGTGATTTGTGGAATTTGGATTTGATAGGGATTAAAGATCCAGTGTTAGAAAAGTGTCAAAAAGATCATGAAAAACAAACGGAGTTGAATTTTCGAGAAACAGTGATAGTGAATACAGAGGGCAGATATGAGATTTGTTTACCCTGGAAAGAGTCACACCCTCCTTTGTGTGATAATTTGGAAGTGGCAAAGAAGAGGCTGGAATCAACTACAAAAAGATTAATTGCTACAAATTCTTATGAGCAATATGATAAGGTACTCAACGAATGGAAAGAAGATGGGATCATCGAAGAAGTTCAACATCCGGATCCAGACTGCAAGGGCCATTTCTTACCACATCGAGGAGTAATTAAAGAAGGTAGTACAACACCACTTCGACCTGTGTTTGACGCCTCAGCAAAAGGTAAAAATTTAGCTTCTCTTAATGATTGTTTAGAAAAGGGTCCGAATTTGATCGAATTAATTTCATCGATTGTATTACGCTTTCGAGTAAGAAAAATCGGAGTAGTAGCTGACATACGAAAAGCGTTCTTACAGATAGCTGTAAATGAGAAGGACCGTAATTATTTAAAATTTTTTTGGTACAATAAAGATAAAGAGATTATTATTTTTCGTCATACGCGAGTAGTGTTTGGAGTTTCTTGTAGTCCCTTTTTATTGGGTGCTGTCATTAATTTACATTTGTCGCGAGAATCGTCCGAAAGTAAAAATGAGTCTTGTTATAAGAATGTAAAAAAGAATCTTGCAATATTAGCCGAAAGTTTTTATGTTGACAATTGTGTTGCGAGTATGAGCACTTTACAAGAAGTAGAAGAGTTTAAACATGACTCACAACTTGCAATGAATAAAGCGGCATTTGATTTGAGAGGGTGGGAGTATACCGAATCGAAGGGAGGGGAACGTGATATACCTGTTTTGGGTTTAATCTGGGATAAAGAGGATGACACGTTAAGATTGAATGTACCTTCCATTGAAAATATTTTTTCGGAAAAAATTACAAAGCGAGTTATTTTATCATACGCTCATAAAATATTCGATCCTATTGGTTTTGTTTGTCCAATTATGATAATGCCTAAATTATTGTTGCAAGAAACGTGGGCTCAGAAAGTAAAATGGGATGATGAACTTGACGAGAAATTGCAAAATCGTTTTAAAAAATGGTTGAGACATCTGATTTCCTTGAAAGAGATACGTTTTGATCGTTGGGTGTTTCCTTCTGATAACGAGAATATAAAATTGTCTTTTCATGTATTTTGCGATGCTAGCAAAAAAGCCTACGCGTCAGTTATATTTGCTCGTATAGAAACGAATTCCGGAGTCAAGGTTACTTTTTTGACGGCAAAGGCTAGAGTCGCTCCATTGACGGCTATTACCATTCCAAGACTCGAGTTGTTGGCTGCGAATATGGGATCTCGTTTAGCAGTTGCGACCTTGGAATGTATGAGAATTCCTAAAGAAAATATGTTTTTTTGGAGCGATTCTAGTACTGTTATATTTTGGATTCAGAAGAGTTATCCGTGGAGTCCGTTTGTTATGAATCAAATAGAGGAGATCAGAGGTCTCACCAGTCAAAGTTCGTGGCGACACGTCCCGGGGGGGATGAATCCGGCTGATTTGCTCTCACGGGGATGTTATGTTGATACCCTTGTTAATGAAAAATGGTGGCAAGGACCAAAATGGTTATATAAGTCTGAGAAAGACTGGCCTGATTCGAGTGTCAATTATTGTAAAGAGGAAATAAGTAATAAATTAAAAAAATCGGCAGGTCCATTGTCTTGCTTGGAAAATAATGAAGTCATGTGTCAGACTGTTAATGTGAATGTAAACAAGAAATGTGAGTCATTCTATTCTCCAAATGTCTCTAAATTTTGTAAAGTTATCGCGACATTTGCGTGGATAAAACGTTTTCTTTATAATTGTGATAAAAAGAAAAAAGAAACGGTAATTTAACATTATTTGAAAGAAATGAAGCTGAAAAAAAGGTTTTGTATTTGATACAGCGTGAGTCATTTGAAGAAATGAATGATTATAGAATGAAAGACATGAAGATTTTTGTCGATCAAGATGGTTTGTTTCGTTTAAATTCTAAATTGTTATATCGAGAAGATGAGTTTAATTTTCGTTGTCCAGTATTGTTGTTGGGAGAAAATCCTCTTGTTCGACTCTTGATGACTGAAAAACATGAAAATCATGGACATGTGAATGTAAGTACGTTGCTCAGTATGTTGCGTGAGGATTATTGGATAATCCATGGTCGAAAAATAGCACGAAGTATAGTTAGTAAATGTGTAGTTTGCAAGAGACAAGATTCTAAACGTATGACAGTAGAAACCGCCCCCCTACCGCGTGAGCGAGTACGTGATGCACGAATTTTTGAGATTACTGGCGTGGATTTTGCGGGACCTGTATTTCTGCGGAATGAACGGAAGGCCTGGATCTGCATATTTACTTGTGCAGTTTATCGCGCCGTGCATTTCGAATTAGTAATTTCATTGTCCACTGACAGATTCATGGAGGCTTTGCGCCGATTCGTAGCGAGGCGAGGTCGTCTGAGTACGATATGGAGTGATAATGGTACTAATTTTAGTGGTTTTGCTAATTTATTGAAAAGTCTTGATTGGTCAAACATCAGTACCGCGTGTAGTCTTCAGAAAATTGAGTGGAAGTTTAATCCACCAAGCTCTCCATGGTGGGGAGGTTGGTGGGAGAGAATAGTACAAATTTTAAAGCGCATGCTACGTAGAGTGCTCGGTAGAGCTTGTCTCGATTATGATGAAATGTTGACTGTCCTATGTGATTGTGAATCTGTCATTAATTCTCGTCCGTTAACTTATTTATCAGAGGATCCGAATGATCTTGTACCAATCACACCAAATATGTTTTT
Source organism: Leptopilina heterotoma (assembly GCF_015476425.1). Lineage (NCBI taxonomy): Eukaryota > Metazoa > Arthropoda > Insecta > Hymenoptera > Figitidae > Leptopilina > Leptopilina heterotoma. Next base: position 573,374 of record NW_025110923.1, on the reverse strand, counting down.
ATTAGAAATCAAAGAATCGGGAGTGCCCGATTGCGATAGTTTTGACATGAACAAATTTAAAGGTAGATATAAATATCGACAAGTTTTAAAAAACGAATTGAGAATGAGATTTCGTAATGAGTACTTAGGCACATTAAATTATGCTTCATCCAGGCGTTCCGTTAAAAATAAAGAAATTAAAGTAGGTGATGTGGTCCTTATCAGTAATGATTGCGATAAAAGAATAGAGTGGCCGTTAGCTAGAGTTGTAGAGATTTTTCCTGGAAAGGATAATATTGTCAGAGTGGTACGTTTGAAGACTGCGTCAGGTTTCTTGATTCGCCCGGTACAAAGATTGTGCCCTTTAGAAGTAGAAAATGATGTGTGCCCAGAAGATTTACGTAATTTGTATATTGAGAGAAAGAAAAAATCGATACCTGTATTAGATGACTCGTGTGATGTTAGTGTACATGAAAACGATGATGTTATTGTTACACACAATGATGAAAGTGTGAATGACACACCAGAATGTTATGTTACGAGAAGTGGACGAATAGTGCGTAAACCACAACGATATTAATTGTAATTTGAATATGTTTGTAGAAATTGATATTTAATTGTATAATTTTAATTTTTTGTAGTAATCAGATTTTTATATAATTATAACGACTTGTAGAAAAAAATCCGATGGCGGGAGGATGTTAAAATGTATGTGTGTATATGAGAGATTAAAATCAAGGTTGAGGTTTTCGGCTTTAATCCTAAACAAAACGAAGATTGACGAAAATGAAAAGCATTAAGAACATGAGTGTATGAAATATCAGTTAGTCGGGTTTAAGAACTCTGTAACGAATAGTCAAAGATATAATACAATAAATAGTTACATTGTTAATTTTAAAGTTTTGTGTCTTGGTTTATTTTATTTCCGAACTTTCTTTAAGTTTACGTTTTTGTTGATTTTATTTATAAATTTATCTTTTTAACAGCATAGTAGAAACTCGAGTATTTTACAATTCTGTCATATTTAAATTCTATAAAATAAAATTTCTAGCATATGAACATTCTGACAAACGAAAATTTCAATAATTAGAAATTCTGTCTAAATGAATTTCGATTATGTGAGATTTTTGTCATATAAAAAGTTGCTCAAATCGATTTTATATCAATTAATATTTTGAGAAATAAAAAGTCGACTAAGAAAAAATTCATTCTAATGATTCTTCTGTCAATTAAAAAATTGTTTAAATGACTTCTGTTTAATAAATATTGTAGTAAATAAAAAATTTCGTGAAATTAAAATTTGTCCTAATGTAAATTCTGTATAATGAAAATTCGATTACGGATAAATTTTGTTTTTTGAAAATTCTTTTAAATGAAAATTCTTGTAAATAAAAATTTGCAAAATCGAAGTTTCAAATAAAATAGAATTCTGAAATATAAAATTTTTTTAAACAAAAGTTCTACTATTGACAAATTAATATTGTTGCAAATTTGTTTAAATTCTAATTCCTGTATTATATATTTTTATTATCTACGCTGTAAGACTCTTAATAACTATGATAAATAAAAAAACGGATAAGGGACATTTCTACCACCTAAAATTCTGTTTAATTGAAGTTCGAACAAATTTACTTTAGAGAATAGGAATGCGTCTCCATAAAAAAAGAAAATTTTCTATTTGTCGCTTTAGTTAAACAAAATATGAAGCGAATATATTAAATTTGATACCGGTCACGGTGTGGATGACGCGGTCAAAGGGTGCGAAACAAGGAAAACCTGATTCGACTTGGGTAGAAAGAAAATAGTTACGTAGAAAAAAGGTAGTGACCGGGTAACAACGCAGAAGAGGGTATTTACCGGCGATCGGGCACGTCTCGAGGGCCGGTCATACGTTGTTGCGTAAGCGCAAAAGAGGGACTTTTCCGTAATTTACGCGCAACGCAGAGACTTCTCGAGCGAATTTCGCCCTTAGCGACTGCGCGGTCTAATAGTTTGTTTTTTTCTATTTGGGGCTAAAAATGCGCTCGGCAGCTCGGAAGAGAGGCTCTTCCGTACCGTAACGAACGACGAAACGAGGTTAGATAGGTGGTCTCCCGTAGTACGGAATCGCGGAAGAGAGACTCTTCCGTTAATTCGGCGGACCGCAGGGAGACAACTCGCTCTGGAGTGCACACGCAGGGGCGACTATTTTCGGAAGAGTGGCTCTTCCGTATAGCGCGTCTCTACGGGTACGTACCGTACGAGTATCACTTCGTCGTCAAACCTTGCAGAAGAGGGACTCTTCCGTACAGTTGGACGACAAGGCGAGACACCTATCAGCGTCTTCTCGGATTACGATTTTCGGAAGAGGGACTCTTCCGTATCGGTAATACCGGAGAAGGGTAAAGCAGTACTTTCTGTGAACACAGTAAGACCCAAAAACGTCGAGTGAGGTGAGGAACACTTCAGGCTCGGCAAAAATGATAAAAAGACTCTGGTGAATTGAGTTGCAAAGAACTTTATTCGTTAGAGGAGAGGATCAACATCGAGTGCAAGTGAGTGATCGACTGACTGGGTGGTCTCGCACCCCCGCCTTAAATAGGGGTGATGAGGCATGTCATTTGCGAGAGAACCCAATCTTACATTACATTACTAAAGATAACGCTCGTAGCGTCAAAAGTTGACACTAATCCTTTCGGACTACGTTCAACACGCTCTTTCTCTCTCACTCGTACACACAATTTGCATACCGAACGAAAGAGTTGAAGTTAACATATTATAATTTTATAATATTCAAATTATTTATATAAAACACACATAAATTTGCATACAGGTTTCAATCATACCTTAATATTAATTTCCGGCGTCGATTCTTCACGTAAGGAGCATATAGGGTTGGCTGTTATGCGAGTATATGCCTACACGTATGCATATATATATATATATATACGTATATAGGTATATATATACGCCTATAAGCATCTAATCATATGATACCAACGTATATGTACATACGTTTGGTATCGATCCGCGATCTTATAATTATATAATAAGCTTTTATTTAAACAATTTTCCTAAATTCTAAGCGCGAGAAGTATTAGGAAAACAGAACCAGCAAGGAGGTATTCGAGAATAGAGAGAGTGAAATGCACGGAAGGAAATGGAGAGAGTGGAGGGTGAAAGAAAATGGGCCGGACGTCCGCCGGCGAAACGACGAATGAGCGAGGGAAATGGGCCTGTGCGCGTCAAGGTGCGAGTGAGACGGACGTATGGGTAAGACGGAGAGAGAAGAGTAAGAGAGAAAGGGGGAGCGTGAATGAAAGAAAATGGGCTGTGCGCTGGGCACGGAAAAGTGAAAGGAAAATGGAGAAAATTTAGTGCTTGCTGGTTCTAACATGTAGTAAAAATAGTAGTAAATATAAGTTCCTTATATTGAGAATTATATGTAACTCTATTAATTTTAGTTTACTATATATTAATATATAGGAATATATATTAATATATATTATACAATTAATATACAGTTATGGCTATAATTTTCAATAAAGTTATGATTTTCCTTACTCGAGAAAAATGGGATAAAAAGTGACATCTTAAATAATCATTTAATTAAAAATTAAATTAAACAACCGTTTACAAATTTAAGCTCAACCCTTTACAAAAAATATACTTCTTGCTAATAAAAATAAGATTCAAACTCCTCCTTCTTAAAGAAAACAAATTTTTTATTGATTGGTTCAACAATACAAAAAGGGAGTGAATATTTAATTTTTACAAAGTTACATTTAGTCTTAACCCATTAAGAAAAAAAAACTTCTGGCCAATAAAAATAAACTCCTCCTATTTTCAAAATGCAATGTTTTATTTATTGGTTGAGTTAAACAAAATGGAGAATCTAGTTAATATTTAAAAAATAAAACATATAAACCCAACCCCCTAAGAAAAAATAGATGATTTAAACAAATCAAAATAACAACCAAACTCCTCCTATTTTCAAAATCAATTTTTCTATTTTTTGATTAAGTTAAACGCAAAATGCAGAAAAAATTAATATTTAAAAAATAAAACATATTTTTCCAACCCCCAAAAGAAAAAATAGATGTTTTAAACCAATTAAATTAAAACCTAAACTCCTCCTTCTGAATGAAAGATATTTTTCCTTCGTGTGTTCAAATAGAACAAAATGGAGAAAATATTAAACTTTAAAAAAATATGAAATTTAACCACAAGCCTTTCCGAAAAAATAGGAGGAGATTCAATCTATTTTTGTATAGTTCATAGTAAACTTTAATTTTAAGTAGGAGGAGTTTGAATCTTATTTTTATTAGCTAGAAGTATATTTTTTGTAAAAAGTTGAGCTTAAATTTAATATATTCGCTTCATATTTTGTTTAACTAAAGCGACAAATAGAAAATTTTCTTTCTTTATGTAGGAGGAGTTTGCAGATTATTATTTTGATTGGTCTAAAACATCCATTTTTTCTTAGGGGGTTGGGATTATATGTTTTATTTTAAAAATATTATTCTTTTCTTCATTTTGTATAACTTAATCAACAAATAGAAAAATTGATTTTGAAAATAGGAGGAGTTTGTTTATTATTTTGATTGGTCTAAAGCAACCATTTTTTCTTTGGGGGGTTGAGGTTATATATTTTATTTTTCATATAATATTAAGTATTTTGTCCATTTTGTTTAACTTAACCAACAAATAGAAAAATTGATTTTGAAAATAGGAGGAGTTTGTTTATTATTTTGATTGGTGTGAAGCAACCATTTTTTCTTTGGGGTTTGAGGTTATATGTTTTATTTTTCATATAATATTAAGTATTTTCTCCATATTGTTTAACTTAACCAACAAATAGATAAATTGATTTTGAAAATAGGAGGAGTTTGTTTATTATTTTCATTGGTGTGAAGCAACCATTTTTTCTTTGGGGGTTGAGGGTATAATGTTTTATTTTTCATATATTAAGTATTTTCTCCATTTTGTTTAACTTAACCAACAAATAGAAAAATTGATTTTGAAAATAGGAGGAGTTTGTTTCTTATTTTTATTCGTGTAAAAGCATTAATTTTTTGGGGGGGTTGGGATTATGTTTTATTTTTTAAAAATTAAATATTTCCTCCTCCTATTTACAAAAAGCGCAATGTTTTTATTCGTTGCTCCATTGAGAAAAATTCTAAGAATATTTATCATTTTTAAAAAATATAATGTTTATTTTAACTTTTAAAGAGAAAAAGGATAGAGACTTTTGGCCAATAAAAATAATATTTAAATTCCTCCTTTTTCCTAAATGCAATTTTTCTATTCGGAACATGCCCTGGAAAAAAGGTGAGAATATTTAATTTTTAGAAAATATTGATGGTGACTATAATTAAAAAATTTAAACGGTAATTATTTTACAATTAGAAATAATAACCGTAAGTTACTTTAATATAAAAGTAGCATTTCTCTGCCATCATTAAAAAAAGAACACCCTGTAGAATATTGCGTCAAACCAAACGCCGCGCGGGGATATCTGCCGTTAGGGACTTTTGATTGTTTCTAGTGTCTTTCTAATGCTGAAATAGAATAAGTTGTTGGTAAAGTAGATATTACTTTAATATCACTTTACCATTTGCATTTAATTAAATTACAAGTTTTATTGTTTAATTAGTCTTATTAAGGACGCCTCACGGTGGGAAATATTTAAAAGTACGCATAGGCGTAGCGAGCGATTTCTCCTCAACTTCCACTCTTTTCCCCTTTTTTCGTCCCTCTTGGTGAAATTTTTTGACTTGGATAATTAATTAAAAAAAATCCAGATTGAAAATGAAAAAAAGGGCGATTTAGGGAAAAATAATATTTAATAGAGAATATTCAACAAGTTTTCTTATGACGATTAGATGTTTCTATGGGCGTGAATATCAATCCGCGTTTTCCAAAACCATAGCACACTGACAGCTCAATATGGGAGGTTAGCCATGGCCGACTATATCAGGTTGCACCGTTTGCGTAGTACAGTAGAAATAAACGTGAGGAACAAAAATATTAAATGTCAATTATACTCTCATTGTTTACTATTACATTTATTATTTGTTTATTTATTTATTATTGTTATTATATCTATTATTATTTATTATTTTACTTACCTTTTTAAAATATTATTATGGAAAAGTATTAAAACAATAAAGGAAAATTTTTTATGAAAAAATTATTAAACAAATAAAATTTCTAAACAAAAAAAGTAAATAATAAAAAATTATGAAATGTATAATTTTAAAAATTTTTTATTGTTATTTTTATTATTGATATTTTTAAGTATATGAAAAATCTAATTTAAATATTCCACAAAATTAGTTTTAAAGTAATTTTTTATAAGGAATTCAACGGTCCATGAAAAGAATTCCAAATGAAATCGATGATTTTCATAATTACCTATAGAAGTATTGTTTTGAAAAAAATCTTTGTTTTTAAACTGAAAATTCTAAAAATAACATTGTTATTCAATTTTTCTATATGGAAAATTATTTGTTTACTTATTTAGTTTCTGATCAAAATTTAATCTTAATTTTTCTGTATTTCCATTTTTCATCAATAAAAATTATGATATGAAATTATTTAGAAAAATAAATGTCAAAAAATGCCCTTTTTTAATAAAAAAAAAGCTGCAATGTATTGAAAAAAGACGAAAATTTAATAATCTACTTCAAAAATTGTTAGAAAAAAATTGCAAACATCAACGTCGTTTTCTCAAGACAAAAATGGTTTTCATAATTGGAAATGAATTCTGAGTACCTCCGTGTTTCAGAAAAAGGACTTTTTTCATAAAAAAGATCCAATTTTATGACAAAAATTATGTTTAATAATATTTTCATAAAAAATTTACATTACTTTGTTTTATACTTTTCCATTATAATATTTCTAAAAAGTAAGAATAATAATAAATAATAATAGATAAATAAACAAATAAATATAATTATTGATATAGTTGTTGAATAAATGATCATGGGAAGGTGGAAATTGAATAAAATCCAATGTGTATTGTCAGTATAGCGACGTTTCGTTGGCTAAGGTTTGCCAACCTCATCAGGCTGAATTTATTAAAAGAATAAACACTTCAATATTTATAAAGACTTAAAGCACTATTTTTATAAAAGTAATGACAATAATATTATCATACCTAATTCATTAAAACATAGAGACACGTTTTAACTTGTCAAGAAATAAAAAACAATAAATAAATAAAATACAACACATGTTCCACATTAAATAGTTAAAAATAGAGTTAAAATTTAGAAAGGAAGACATTTCATTACACTGTCTCAGTGTCAACTGAAATAAAATTAGAATTTAACGATATAAGAAAGTCAAATTGATACGAGAAGGGGCAATGAACTTATATATAAACACAGGTTGTCAGAAAGTTATGTTATTGTTGTGTATCGTTAAAGGCAAGAGTCTATACGTCTGAGAAGAGGAAAGAAGGTTTTGTTTAGAGTGAAAATATCTTCCTTTCTGTTGATAGTGGAACGATTAGTTTTAATATGGATCATTTCAGATATTCGTCGTTTTGTAAAATTTTTTTCATTGTCCAAGATTTTTGTGTTTTCCCAGTCAAAATCGTGATTAAAATTGGTTCGGTGTCGATAAACTACAGAGTTGTCATTCACTTTTTTGTGTTCATTTATGCGAGTAAATAATGATCGTTTCGTCTCGCCAATATATGTTGCAGGGCAGTTTTTACAATTAAACTTGTATACAACATTAGTTCTATCCCATTTTTTCGTCGAATCTTTACCTAATCTAACGATGGAGTTAGAGTTTTTATTTATAAGGGGGATAGAAGTGCAATGAAACTCTTTGAGAATATTTGACAACTTGAAAAAACATTTTTCATTGAAAGGTAGACAAACTTTAGGAGTTTGGCTATAAATATTATTTTTATTATTATTATTTACATCAGAAAATTTTATTTTGTTCATACGAATTTTTATTTGATTTTCAATGAAATCGATAGGATAGTTATTATTTTTCAAAATAGTTCTAATTTTTTTCAAGTTATCAAAATGGAATTTTTTGTTGGACAATGAAATCGCTCTGTCGACGAGATTGTATACAATATTCTTTTTTTGTTGAATTGGATGATCTGAAAAATAATTGATAAGTCTATCCGATGAAGTCGGTTTTTGATACCAATTTGTAATAATTTTATTATTATCTCTAACAAGATTTAAATCGAGAAATTTAATAGAATATTCTTTTTCTTTTTCTACGGTGAATTGTAGTTTTTGATTATAAGAATTAAAAGTATCAACGACCAAATTAACATGTTCTTTTTTAACGTATAGACGTATAGACGTATAGACGTATAGACTCTTGCCTTTAACGATACACAACAATAACATAACTTTCTGACAACCTGTGTTTATATATAAGTTCATTGCCCCTTCTCGTATCAATTTGACTTTCTTATATCGTTAAATTCTAATTTTATTTCAGTTGACACTGAGACAGTGTAATGAAATGTCTTCCTTTCTAAATTTTAACTCTATTTTTAACTATTTAATGTGGAACATGTGTTGTATTTTATTTATTTATTGTTTTTTATTTCTTGACAAGTTAAAACGTGTCTCTATGTTTTAATGAATTAGGTATGATAATATTATTGTCATTACTTTTATAAAAATAGTGCTTTAAGTCTTTATAAATATTGAAGTGTTTATTCTTTTAATAAATTCAGCCTGATGAGGTTGGCAAACCTTAGCCAACGAAACGTCGCTATACTGACAATACACATTGGATTTTATTCAATTTCCACCTTCCCATGATCATTTATTCAACAACTATATCAACTAAATTATGGAAGGATTTAACTCTACTCAATTACTAAATATAATTATTTATATAATATTAAATAATAAAAGTAATGACTTATTATTTTTGTTGATCATCTACGTCCCTACATTACCATAGCGTAAATACTTTCAACACGAAAATGGTGCAACCTGTTATGGTCGGCAAAGGCCTACATCGAGCTGTTGCTTTGTTTTGTAAAACGCGGATTCATATTTACGCTCCTAGAAACATCTAATCGTCATAAGTAAGTTTGAATTATATTCTCTATTAAATATTATTTTTCCTTAAATCGCCCTTTTTTTCATTTTCTGTCTGAATTTTTCAAAATTAATTATCAAAGTCGAAAACTTCCCCTCTTTTAGTGTAATTTTTTACTTTGATAATTAATTTTTAAAAATTCAGACAGAAAATGAAAAAAAGGGCGATTTAGGGAAAAATAATATTTAATAGAGAATATAAAACAAATTTTCTTATGACGATTAGATGTTTCTATGGGCGTAAATATCAATCCGCGTTTTACGAAACATATCAAACTGATAGCTCTATATGTAGGGAGAAGTTGGACATGGCCGACCATAACAGGTTGCTCCGTTTGCGTGGTACAGTAGGAATGAACGTGAGGAACAAAAATATTAAATGTCAATTACTCTTATTGTTTACTATTATATTTATTATTTGTTTATTTATTTATTATTGTTATTATATCTATTATTATTTATTATTATACTTACTTTTTAAAAATATTATTATGGAAAATTATTAAAACAATAAAGGGAAATTTTTTATGAAAAAATTATTAAACAAATAAAATTACTAAACAAAAAAAAGTAAATAATAAAAAATTATGAAATGTATAATTTTTTAAATTATATTAGTTATACAAATTTTTTTAAACAAAATTATTTCAAATACCAAGATTAATTTTTTTTATAGACAATTTGAAAATTAATACACTGGGAATAATATTGACACATTCAGAAAAAATAAATTTTTATGGATAATTTTTTTTTATTATTTATCAACTATAGTTTATTTCTAAAAAAATTATACATTTCATAATTTTTTATTATTTACTCTTTTTTGTTTAGAAATTTTATTTGTTTAATAATTTTTTCATAAAAAATTTTCCTTTTATTGTTTTAATAATTTTCCATAATAATATTTTTAAAAAGTAAGTATAATAATAAATAATAATAGATATAATAACAATAATAAATAAATAAAAAATAATAAATATAATAGTAAACAATAACAGGGTTCCTACAGAATCTGGAAATCATGGAAATGGTATGGAATTTTTAAAAGGCTTCTGGAAATCAGGGAAATAATGGAAAAGGCCTGGAACTTTTAAAAGTTTCTAAATTTTTTCTGTTTTCCATTTTTTCTCTTGAATAGAAATTCAAATAATAACAAAGCTAAATGGCATAAAAGAGAAGAAAAAATATTGAATTTTAAAAAATTCAATTTTTCGGATTTTTGATAATTTTCTATAATTTTAGATTTTTTACCAAAGAGTCGAGACTATTAAATAAGTAAAGTATTTTCCAAGAGCCCAAAAATAATGAAGCTAAATCCCATAAAAGAGAGGAAAAAATGTTGAATTTTAAGCAATTCGGATTTTTGAATTTTTGATAATTTTCGATAATTTTAGATTTTTTACCAAAGAGACGAGACTATTAAATAAGTAAAGTTTTTTCCAAGAACCCAAAAATAATGAAGCTAAATTTTTGATAAGTTTCGATTTTTTACCAAAGGGTCGAGACTATTTAATAAGTAGGGTAAAGTGCGGATAGATGCCCCCCAATTCGAAAATTACATCTAAATTCAACAAATATTAATATTTTTAATTGACTATTTGATTTTTACACACTATTACTATTTATTATTAACATATGTAAGGACCAAATACCTACAATAAATAATAAATTAATCAGAACGAAAATACAAAAGGTCTGTATTTGGCCATATATCCCACCTGGGTGGGTAAGACGCCCCCCGCGGTAAGTTATTATCATTTATTACAACTATTATTATAAAAAATGGAAAACGTCGATCTAATATGTTTCTCTGATTAAATTGAAACAATTAAATAATTTATATAACCAAAAGAATTAAGTTTTCATTCTTAATTGATTTTTTCTATACTTGATGGAACTTTTATAAAGTCAAAAAAGGTATTACTATTAAATTATATAGTTAAAAAATTTAGTTTTTAATTTTTTTAAGAAGCTTAAAGAATAATAAAATTAGATACGAAAAATTCGAAACGTTAAAAAGTTGTAATTTAATAAACATCCACTATTAGTAATTATTATAATATATTATAATCACGCGTCCAATAATAAATTTAATTCACTTGGCGGGTTTTTTGAAATCTACGAAATTCACCAAAAAAACTAAAATTCTTGAATTCTGTAAAATTTTTTTACCTTTTTTGGAAAAAAGTAGCATTTAGTAACTTTTTGACAAAATAAGTAGCAAAAAGTAGGCTTGACCAAAAAAAGTGGAAAAGTGTGTCACTTCGAAGCCTGGCTTCATTATTTTTGGGCTCTTGGAAAAAACTTTACTTATTTAATAGTCTCGTCTCTTTGGTAAAAAATCTAAAATTATCGAAAATTATCAAAAATTCAAAAATCCGAATTGCTTAAAATTCAACATTTTTTCCTCTCTTTTATGGGATTTAGCTTCATTATTTTTGGGCTCTTGGAAAATACTTTACTTATTTAATAGTCTCGACTCTTTGGTAAAAAATCTAAAATTATAGAAAATTATCAAAAATCCGAAAAATTGAATTTTTTAAAATTCAATATTTTTTCTTCTCTTTTATGCCATTTAGCTTTGTTATTATTTGAATTTCTATTCAAGAGAAAAAATGGAAAACAGAAAAAATTTAGAAACTTTTAAAAGTTCCAGGCCTTTTCCATTATTTCCCTGATTTCCAGAAGCCTTTTAAAAATTCCATACCATTTCCATGATTTCCAGATTCTGTAGGAACCCTGTTATTGTTTACTATTATATTTATTATTTTTTATTTATTTATTATTGTTATTATATCTATTATTATTTATTATTATACTTACTTTTTAAAAATATTATTATGGAAAATTATTAAAACAATAAAAGGAAAATTTTTTATGAAAAAATTATTAAACAAATAAAATTTCTAAACAAAAAAGAGTAAATAATAAAAAATTATGAAATGTATAATTTTTTTAGAAATAAACTATAGTTGATAAATAATAAAAAAAAATTATCCATAAAAATTTATTTTTTCTGAATGTGTCAATATTATTCCCAGTGTATTAATTTTCAAATTGTCTATAAAAAAAATTAATCTTGGTATTTGAAATAATTTTGTTTAAAAAAATTTGTATAACTAATATAATTTAAAAAATTATACATTTCATAATTTTTTATTATTTACTTTTTTTTGTTTAGTAATTTTATTTGTTTAATAATTTTTTCATAAAAAATTTCCCTTTATTGTTTTAATAATTTTCCATAATAATATTTTTAAAAAGTAAGTATAATAATAAATAATAATAGATATAATAACAATAATAAATAAATAAACAAATAATAAATATAATAGTAAACAATAAGAGTAATTGACATTTAATATTTTTGTTCCTCACGTTCATTCCTACTGTACCACGCAAACGGAGCAACCTGTTATGGTCGGCCATGTCCAACTTCTCCCTACATATAGAGCTATCAGTTTGATATGTTTCGTAAAACGCGGATTGATATTTACGCCCATAGAAACATCTAATCGTCATAAGAAAATTTGTTTTATATTCTCTATTAAATATTATTTTTCCCTAAATCGCCCTTTTTTTCATTTTCTGTCTGAATTTTTAAAAATTAATTATCAAAGTAAAAAATTACACTAAAAGAGGGGAAGTTTTCGACTTTGATAATTAATTTTGAAAAATTCAGACAGAAAATGAAAAAAAGGGCGATTTAAGGAAAAATAATATTTAATAGAGAATATAATTCAAACTTACTTATGACGATTAGATGTTTCTAGGAGCGTAAATATGAATCCGCGTTTTACAAAACAAAGCAACAGCTCGATGTAGGCCTTTGCCGACCATAACAGGTTGCACCATTTTCGTGTTGAAAGTATTTACGCTATGGTAATGTAGGGACGTAGATGATCAACAAAAATAATAAGTCATTACTTTTATTATTTAATATTATATAAATAATTATATTTATTTGTTTATTTATCTATTATTATTTATTATTATTCTTACTTTTTAGAAATATTATAATGGAAAAGTATAAAACAAAGTAATGTAAATTTTTTATGAAAATATTATTAAACATAATTTTTGTCATAAAATTGGATCTTTTTTATGAAAAAAGTCCTTTTTCTGAAACACGGAGGTACTCAGAATTTATTTCCAATTATGAAAACCATTTTTGTCTTGAGAAAACGACGTTGATGTTTGCAATTTTTTTCTAACAATTTTTGAAGTAGATTATTAAATTTTCGTCTTTTTTCAATACATTGCAGCTTTTTTTTTATTAAAAAAGGGCATTTTTTGACATTTATTTTTCTAAATAATTTCATATCATAATTTTTATTGATGAAAAATGGAAATACAGAAAAATTAAGATTAAATTTTGATCAGAAACTAAATAAGTAAACAAATAATTTTCCATATAGAAAAATTGAATAACAATGTTATTTTTAGAATTTTCAGTTTAAAAACAAAGATTTTTTTCAAAACAATACTTCTATAGGTAATTATGAAAATCATCGATTTCATTTGGAATTCTTTTCATGGATTTAAAAACATATTTTCTACCAAATTACGCGTGTGTTTCGAAATCCACCAATTTTTAAGAAAAATGATAATTGAAAAAGGGTCAAAATATTTTCTGTCCGCTTTTATTTTATGACCGTTGAATTCCTTATAAAAAATTACTTTAAAACTAATTTTGTGGAATATTTAAATTAGATTTTTCATATACTTAAAAATATCAATAATAAAAATAACAATAAAAAATTTTTAAAATTATACATTTCATAATTTTTTATTATTTACTTTTTTTTTGTTTAGAAATTTTATTTGTTTAATAATTTTTTCATAAAAAATTTTCCTTTATTGTTTTAATACTTTTCCATAATAATATTTTAAAAAGGTAAGTAAAATAATAAATAATAATAGATATAATAACAATAATAAATAAATAAACAAATAATAAATGTAATAGTAAACAATGAGAGTATAATTGACATTTAATATTTTTGTTCCTCACGTTTATTTCTACTGTACTACGCAAACGGTGCAACCTGATATAGTCGGCCATGGCTAACCTCCCATATTGAGCTGTCAGTGTGCTATGGTTTTGGAAAACGCGGATTGATATTCACGCCCATAGAAACATCTAATCGTCATAAGAAAACTTGTTGAATATTCTCTATTAAATATTATTTTTCCCTAAATCGCCCTTTTTTTCATTTTCAATCTGGATTTTTTTTAATTAATTATCCAAGTCAAAAAATTTCACCAAGAGGGACGAAAAAAGGGGAAAAGAGTGGAAGTTGAGGAGAAATCGCTCGCTACGCCTATGTGTACTTTTAAATATTTCCCACCGTGCAGCGTCCTTAATAGATGTAATTAATATTTTTACGTTCTTTTAACAATATACACTATTTTTTCCTTTATTTACACCGTTTTCATAAGTAATTATGAAAAATAACCTTGCTATAAAATCACATTGACATTTTTGCACATTTCAGTTAATTATTAATTATTCAAAGCTTTCTTTATAAAAATATTTGCATAATTTCATTCTCCAAATGTTCCTTTTCAATTTCCAATCGTTTTTTTCATCAAATTCTGTCTTTTAACAGAATTATAAAGCAATTTACCAAATGTCTCCCAAATGTATCCCAAATGTATACCCACGTGGGGAGACATTTGGTAAAACGATTTCGCAAGGGTTTACAAATAAAATTTTATTATCATCAATTTCAAAGCAAAAGTCAAACAAAAATTACCAGAATTGGTTTTTGTGATTCAAAAATTGACTGCAATTGACATTGAGGTTATGGTGCAGGAATGGGATTGCCCAGTAAGAAGCGAGGAATTGAAAAGGATTGAAATAATTCAAACTCTGTATGGTGTAGTAGAAATTATCCAATACTTTTGAATGCCATTTCTGTCCAATACTTTTCTATAATACCATGATAGGACCACGTTTCGTCTAAAAATAAATGCAATTCAATTCTGTTTGTAATTGTTAACAAAGACAAAATTTTTTTCTGAATGCTTTCCAATCCCATCCGAAATTATTACAGCCTGTCATTACATCACTTTTCAATTTTTCATTGGAACCGCGTTTCTGCATGCATTCAAGCAATCTTCTGGATTTTTGTAATTTATAAGATACATACATTGGCAGATTTTGTAAAAAATGTTTGTGTTAAAAAAAAAACTTGCTGAAAAATTGATTGTTTACCAATTTTACGTCATTTAAACGAGTCAGGGCCGTTATTCTGTTAGACAATAAATCATAACCTAAAAATTTTAGAGACCTTTAAACACTTTTAACCCTCTTTAAAATAGCAAATAAAGTCATGAGCGCAGTTATTTGAAAGTAATTGAAATTGAAAACTTTTTGAAGTTGAATTGAAATTGTAAACTTTTCAACTACTGTCGCGGAATTCAGAAGCATAGGACAGAAATGGTATTCAAAAGGATAGAATTTTTTTAATGCTTCTTAATCTTTGCTTTCTTACTAGGTATTCAAGAGGATTGATATCGTTACTTTTCATATTGCTCTCACTGGATAGAAAAGTATTGGACAGAAATGACATTCAAAAGAATAGAATCTTTTTAATACTATTCAATTTCTCGTTTCTTACTGGGTGTAGGCAAAGATTAAACGTTAATTTGAGCCCAAGTAGAAGTTTCTACGACCTTCCGTTTCGTCGCTAGAGGTGCTCATACTTTCACAAAAACGCGATTTTTGACCTTTTAACCTCGTTTCTCCACGGAGAAACTTTTTCTTCTAATATTGAATATATTTGGTTATCTTTATTCTAAAAGTACGTTAGAATGTGAGGATTTTTCGTGCGTTGTACTAATAATTTCAACATTAATACGAAAATATGATAAGTTCGTTATATATTAAGCAACCTTCGGTGTACAAAAATTACTATCTGCATTAGAAATAGTCTTATTTTTCTTTAGAAAAGAATAAAATGCTAGTTTTTGTTTGTGAAATAATACGGTAATTCTAACCTTTTTTCCACATATAGATAGAATATATAAGGCCAACGCAGAATAGATCTGTAACCGGAACTGCAATCGTAAGCGTAACCGTAAGAATGAGTTAAAGAAGGATAGGTATATTGTTTATCCTTCTCTAACTCATTCTTACGCTTACGGTTACGATTGCGGTTCCGGTTACAGATCTATTCTGCGTTAGCCTATAACAGACATTTTTTTTTTTTTTTTTTTTAATGACTTTAGGCTTAGCCAACTGTCAGAACACACACTCTTATATACCAACTTGTTTTTGCGTTTCTACAGAACGACTTTGAGGTTAGGAGTACTCGCATTTGCCTGGACCACCCGTCAATTTGTTTTCTCGCCAGTGGAGAGGGAAACTGTAGAAAACCTCTCCGAGTACAACCGGTTTATCGACAGTCGAATTCTAATGGTGTGTACCGGACAATAATCGACGGTGCACATCATTATACTTCGACGTCAAACCTCCCGCTCAGATTATCTCACGTGCCGGAAAAATCCCAGGCTAATGGGCGCGAACCAAGTACCCTTGGTCCGCCCACCGAGCCAGGCATCTATCCGACCGAGCTAATCTGTCGGTCTATAACAGACATTCTAACGTAACATACCAATTTTGGAAGGACTGCGGGCGGACTTAACCGATTTCGCCCGAGCATCACCGAGTCCATCACCTGACGTCGCGAACTAACCCTAATGTTTTCGAAGTTGAAATTCACACGTGTATGAAAGAAAAAAACCTTTTATTAATAAACGTGAATGTCTCCTCATGCCAAATTAAATTCAAGAACTGTTCCTCAATATAACATAATTTTTTTCACGACTTTTACTTATTTACATAATTTGATTAGTAAGTTATTTTAAAAAATGCTCTCTCTCGAAAGCACATATTTTTCCACTCGTTTAATATATAAGGACGATTCAGCTGTGTACTTCTAACGAATCGTGCGATCTTTCGGTTTCCGTGACCAATCGTCGTGTCTTTACTTGCGTGTGCGTGTGTGCGTTAATAATATAGGTTAGGTTCTTACGTCGTGTTAAATATATTTACCTACAGTTACAGTGACATACACTAATGCCATCTACCATCAGATCCAAGTATCACTATCGTCTCTATGAGTATCTATAGACAATTAATTTGTTGTGTTTCTTTTTAATTCATGGCTTTCCCAACTTTGCAAAAATTATTATTTTCTTTCTAAAACAACATACTAATTTTCGTTAGTTTCCTTATGAAGAACTGTAAAATATATACTGAATGAGTGTTTTGATAGTCTCAATAGCAATTTCTATAACCTATGTCGTTTTTCCCTTGAATCTAACCTAACATACTAAAATGTCTCACCAGTTTTAAGAATTAGTGGTATTAAAAGTTTCTCCGTGTTCCTACCAAAAAAAAGCATGAAGGCATGGGCAAGATCGAATATCGAAAATATCGAAGAGAACTCGCAGCGCGATTAGGAAAAAAGCATTGGAGAAAGGCATACTCATAAGCAAAGTGCATGTTGCAGATGGAGCTGCGGTTGTCCAATTGTTGGCGCTAACTTTTAAAATGTTGATAGCCTTTTTTGAAATTGATAAAAAATAAATATTTATTTTTATTCATTTTTTAATTAAAAGTAATTAAGAAAATTAAATAAACAAAAAACTTTTTTAATATTATTAATAACAATGAACATACATTCTAATTCAGCATCAGATAATTAAAACTAGACAAATGGTATATATTTATCAATTTATGTTTCTTAAAAAAGAAATTAGAATAAATAAATTGAAATCAATATTATTTAAAATAATAAATAATTATTAATAATAGTAACAAAGAATATAATTATAATAGGGCAGGAGTTTAAATCTTATATTTAAATGTAATGAAATTAAAGTTATTAGAATTAATTCAAAATTAGGTAGCAAACTAAATTTAGAAATGGCGTAGAACAGTTAAAGATAATTCCCTATTTAATGCTTAGCGTTCGCCAGTTTCATATGCCTTACGCTTATATGTTTGTGTAAGTTTAATTGTATATCAAATTCACAAAGAAAAAAGAAAAATTGTAATTAATTAAAAATTAGGCAGGGAACTGAATTGAGAAATGGCAGAGAACGGCAAAGGAGACGGCCGCTTGCGGCCGTCGACTGCGCTAGTTTCTTAAAAAACATAACTGATGGCTAATTTTCATTTACGGATTCTTAATCAGCGTAAAAAAACCTATCAGAAACAGCTTCGACATTTGCCGCACCCTAAAATTTGTTTAATTTTGTTGGCCTGTGTAATAACACAATAAATAAATAATTAATAAAAATATTAAAATAATCAAAACTTAAAAAAACACTAAGGTTAAAATTTCAAGCCAAAAACAATAAAAAATTATATTGATCAGAATTTAAATTTTTAAAACTTTCTTTATACTCAGCTTACAATTAATACAACAGAATTTTCATTAGTATGTTAATAGATATTAGGGTGACCAGATTTTGAAAATGGTTTCGGAGGACAAAGGAGGACATTTCGTCATTTTGGAGGACAAAGGAGCCCAGGCGGAAATTTCCAACCGGCGCGGATCCTAGCACGTACTGACGCCGGTGTAACTGTACTGGCTGGGAACCGCCTGCCAACCGAATGTGAACGGGCATTCTACCGAATAGTGACTAGGCCAGGAGCGCGCTGGCAACCGGCTCGGAACTGGCATTCTACCGCCCGCTGACCGGCCGGGAGAAGCCATTCCGTGTATAATTCAACCGGCTGGGATCTGGCACTCTACCGACCGCGGATTTTTCATTTAATAGCCAGCTGAGCGCTGGCATTCTACCGACTGACAACCGGGTCGGATCCAAATGATAATTTCAACAAATATCAATACAAAAAATAATAATTAATTGCAAAAGATAAATACTGATGACAATTCATTGACAGTTCACTTCACACATTTTTTTTATTTTTTTATACACTTAAACGCAATTTTATATTACATACACATTTGAAAAATCCTAACGCTTGGAGGTACGAACCTACGCCTAACCGAATATTTACGCACCGAAATCTCGCACGCTAACCACTATGCTACGCTCGCATGGGACTCTCAAATCTTAAATACTCTCAAGTGTCACAAGCTGAAATAAAACTTGTCGAATAACTACGCGTCAATGCTACAGCTATATTTTTATTATTATATAATATATTAAATAATTGTATCTCAATATAATAATATTGAACATAATAATATTAATAATTTTAATTAATATCACAATAATAATAAATGTATTATTATTGAGATATTATTAATTAACATTAATATTATTGAGAATTAATAATAAATTATTAACATAAATATTAATATTTATTAATATTAATAATTTATTATTAATTCTCAATAATAATATTAATATTTATTAATATTAATAATTTATTATTAATTCTCAATAATATTAATTAATAATATCTCAATAATAATAAATTTATATTAATAGTATAAATTTATTTATAATAATTATAAAGTATAAGTGCACAACAAATTTTTTTAATTGTTTAATTTTGAAAAAAGTCTCAATAAATAATTACTTAATATTTTAATTAAATTCATTTATTAATTAATCATTATTTTCTAAAATAATGCAATTAATTATTGTAATAATTATTTAGTTATGACACATTTATTGAAAATAAATTTATAATGTGATTTATAATGTGACAATAAATGACGACATCCGCAGTCGGATCCGGCCCAGCACCGAGCCAGTACAGACTTAACATATCCGTCATTCTTCCGACGCCGCAGAAGAATAAGATCCGCCGGCGGAAGAAATCCAGTACCTAGCCAGTACTGACAATAGTGGGAAGACTGATCCGACAGTCGGAGCATAATCTGTACCGCGCCGGTTGCTTTTTCAGTTCCGAATCGGTACAGACCGTCGGTACTTGCGGTAGGTACGGGCGCGGATCCCACCCGGTTGTAAATTCCGACATTCGTCCGACTTTTCCGCCTGGGAGGACTTTTTATTTTCGGAGGACAGGTACTAAAAAAGGAGGACGTCTGGTCACCCTATACACCCAGAGAAAAAAGTTATTTATTTTAACTAAAAGTGTATATTTAAAAAAAATTTATTTGTTACAAATAAATATTTTATTTAAAATAAATAAACTAATATTTATTTCAAATAAATGCACTTATTAATCTAAAATAAAGAAATATATTTGCAATTTATGAAATAGTATATTTGTATCAAATAAATGTTTGTTTGACTTATAAGTAGGACGCCTGCGCATATTGCATTACTATAGTAAAACAATAAGATGTTTTGCTTTTAACAGTTTAACGCGTATAAGTATAAGAGGTTTATTCATCATGAATAGTTAACAAATTTAATTAATTTAAGTACAGAATTTTTCTTTTTAAGTGAAAATTTTAATTAGTACAAAGTAACAGATTTGTATATGATGTCATTTACCTTTTAGTGTCTTATTTGAGATTTTCTGAGAAAAATGTGACAGTGGACTTTTACATATGAAGTGAAAAAGTAAAGTGAAATGACTAACAATAAGAAAATCTGACTTTATTTAACAAATATTCTTATAAAAATAAACATTTATTTTAATGAATATTAAAAGTTCCATTAGTGATTGTGATTGTTAAATTTATTTAAAGGTTATAAGTGAATTTTAATATTTCAGAATGCTTACAGGATTTATTAAAATGAAAAATGCTTTTTATTTGCTCTAAATATAAAATATATTTAATGAAAATATAAAATTTTTTTCATTCAAATAAAAATGGATATTTAAACGAAATATATTAATTCAAATAAAAAATATTATTTGAGCTAAATAAAAGTCTAGTTGGTTCTGTGACAAATATCCTTTTTTATTTGTTTCAAATAAATTTTATTTAATTCAAATAAATCATTTCTCTAGGTGTAGATATGCCTTATTAGAAAACTCTACACGGAAAAAAAATTTCATGACGCGAACGAGCAATTTTGGGAATATAATTTAAAATAAAGAACAACATAACCAACGTTGTGAATTAGGCTTCACTACATTACACAGTTGGGCAAAAAACACGCTATTGGACAAATTAATTTTTAGACCACAATTTTTAACCGATTCACAAAATTTTTTTTTCAATTAAAGCTAATAAAATTTTGCATAAAACGTACGTTTTTTATTTAAGAAAAAAATGTTCCGTTAATTGTTTATTAAATGTTAAATAAAAAAATGAGAAATTTTTTTTCTTTAAACAAATATTGTTGTTTATGAAAGCCTATTATATTATTAATAATTACCAAAAACATTATAGCCATGTTCTAAAAATGTTTTGAGACATTAACTATTTTGTTTAAACAATTTTTGCTTTTGTTATAAACAAATAAATTAACAAAAGCTTTTTTTAATATAATGTAAATTTAGTTACTAAATTTTGCATAATCTACTATACTTATGATATGCAAGTAAATACTAGTGTTACGTCAAAAACAACAAGAAACCTTTTTAAATATTCCTAACGTTCCTCGTTTTAAATTAGTTTCATAAATGAATCTAATTTGGGATGAGGATAAGTCAATGAGCCTACTAAATGTACTGAGAGAATAATTTATTTAAAAACCAACAAGAAAGAAAAGAATTGACAAAATACAATGAGTATAATTGAGTTTAGAAAATCTTACTTTTAAAGAATAACGATTACTGGTGTTGTATAAACTGGTGGTTATATCTGGTTGTCCGATCTCCAATGGTGTTGAGGGCTAGACGCAATGGGGGCCTGTGACAGTTGTCCTTAATGGTTGAGTGTTGATCCTCTTGTTTACACTAATGAGATAGTGTATTGTATTTTGAAAATATCTGCTTTCTTCCAGACAGTTGTCGCCTCTTGAACAAATTTCGATGCTTCGAAATTTGTTATACTTCGATATAAGATTTGTTGAACTTGGAACTGCGTTTCAATATTAGACTTTCGTTGATACTTGGGTTTATTTCCAATTTAATATATTTTTGGAAATTATTAAGTTGTACTTTAAATCACTGATTCGAACTTCGTTTCAAAAATAAAACTTGAAGATGTAATTCACTCGTTGATGATATACTCTTTATACTAGAGCGATGGTTTACGATGTGTACAGGTTGATTCCCAAAAAATTACTCTCTCTACTGAAGATGTTATGAGGTTGGCTTTCAAATTATTACTCTCTGTACTGAAGATGTTATAAGGTTGGCTTTCAAATTATTACTCTCTGTACTGAAGATGCTATAAAGTTGGCTTTCAAATTATTACTCTCTGCTGAATGAAACTGCTTGCCCTTTTTATATTAGATTTTCATAACTGTAATGATGCCGAAAAATTGTACACGTGCTAAAATTTGTTTCTCCTTGTGCTAGTTAATAGCGAAAGAATTTCTCTATGCGTTGTTGATATTTCCTCCGGGAGATTGTACGTATCGCCCTTTCGTTAAGTTTCTCGGCGTTTGTTGTTCACCTAAACTTCTCGGGGTTTGCTGCTTTTACTTTCTTTCGTCCGGCCTACGTTTTTAGAAGGTTGTCGAATTGTCGCTTCATTGTTATTCTTTTTACATGAGTAATAGTATTACTTTCCTTTCTTGGATTGTTACAGTTTCAAAATACATAGTGTACATTTGTATAGTAATCAATATGCAAATAATATATGACAATAGAATACAATATTAAAATAGAAAAATGTATTAAATATAATACTAATATAGAAATTGTATAAATGATAATTACAATATTTTAATAGAGAAATATACTGAATATAATGCAATAATTAAAATATAGATTATAAGAGTTAAAAATATATAAGGTAAATACAACACACATACATTAGTAATATAATTTATAGAGTAATAGGTTACGGACGTAACACCTCTCCTCTCAGATTGAGCATGAGAGAGTCAACGAACATGCTCAAACAAAGCAATTTCAAGAAATCCGTTACATTCATTCTATTCATACATTAGGATCAAATGTAATACAATACAACTTATTACATTCATACTTTACAGATTTTATAATTCCATTCCATCTTTAATCATACACATTTATACGTTTTATTTTGAATCGTACATAGATTGTCATGCATTCACATGTTTAGTTTTTTTTATCTTATTTTGAAATTACGTACAATTAAAAAGAATGAAAATTTGTTTATACAAATTGTTTTACAAATATGAGTCTTGTGCTTCTTTTAAATTACATCAAAAATCTTTTGTTCTAAAATTTAAAACTTCCCTATATTAAAGAACCAGTAGAACCGGGTAGAATCAGGAGCCTACTTGCTTTAAGTTGGTTATTGTCACGTAAGTTCCAATTTCAAACCAGTAGATAAGTATTTTCAGCTGGTTTGAATTTGGAATGTCAAGTTCAGAATGAACTGGTCTCAGTTTGAACATTACAGTCAACCGGAAATTCCAAATAGGTTACATTGTACAACATGAACTTGTTTCAACTTGGATATCGATTCACAATTGGAAATCCAAGGTGGTTACAATTGAACAGATAGTTTTGAAAAAAAATATTTGTGGAAAAAATAATAAAAAATTCTTATGACCATTAATAACTATATATTCTTAGCACGCTCCAAACATACAAACATTTTAATTAAACTGGAAGAATTAAATTAAAACTTGTACCCTATGGGAATCGAACCCCGTACCTATGACCTATCTATCTAAACGCTTAACGACCGCGGCTACCGAATCGACGTGAGAAATATTTTTCGACCTGTCTATATAAACTGCAACTTTGAAAAACGTAAGTTTATGTAAAATATTATAATTTTTGTAAGTACCTATAAAAATACAAGCAGAAATTAAAATATTTATAGAGATTTGCAAATATATGCTATTATGTAAAAAATTTTAATTAAATATTTAATACATTTTTGCTCAAATGTCATTTGACCGCTTTGTAATTTTTTGCAAAAAATAACATTAAGCGAAATAAAAAACTGAAAATTCGTAAAAATTAAAATTCCCAAAATGACTATGCCAGACCAGCTCAACTGTGTTAAAAAAATTTTATTGATTTTCTAAAATGTTAAAACTTTTATGAATACCAAAATTTTTTTTGGGGGGTTTCAAGAAGAGTACTGAGTATACTTCCTATGAGTTTCATTGCAACAGGAGCGGTCGAACACATAAATAATTAAAATTGTTTATAAAATTGTTATTAAAAATACGGAATTTTTAAATTTACAATCATGCAAATATTTTCTATTAAAAGAGTGTAAACAATGTTGTGTATATAGTGTAAGTTTCATTAATTTATTGTAAACGGCTTTTGAGTTATTAATTTTTTTTAAATTTTGTAATATTTTGTTAATGCAAAAAATATAACAAAAATTTAAAATTTCAAAAAACGGTTAAAAGTGTTTTATTGTTTTGTTGTGAACTACAATTTTTCATAAAATTTCAAAATTCACAAAATTACAAATAGCAACAGTAAAAAATTCATAAAATTATCAATTCGAGAAATGCAAATTCGCAAAAATAAAATGAGCAAAACAACAATTAGCAGAAATAATGATACACAACAAAGAAGTTTCGCAAAAAATAACAATTAGCAAAAGTATATCTAACAATTTGTAAAACTTTCAATTGCGAAGAATGCAAGTTTGCAAAAATAACAAATTTGCAAAATAACAGTAAACTAAAATAAATATTTGTAAAAATGTAAATTTGCAATAATAATTCTTTGCAAAAATAACAATTGGCGAAAATGACAATTTAATGAATTCCAATTCGCGATTAATCAAACTCTTTGAATTTGAACTTGAAATTCCAAATAGAATGCATCCCCGATTCAAATTAAGCCAAGATGACATTAATCCTTCACTGAGCTATATAAATTTGGAGTTGGAAATTCCAAACTCAAGCTTGTTGATTTTTAATTTGACAGGACAAGTGAAATGTAGTATTTGAGAATCCAAATTGAACCAAGTAGATACTTGAACTTAATTTTTATATTTGGAAATGCAAGCTGATACTTGTAGTACGTGCGAACTTGGAAATACAAGTAGAAATGATAAGATTGGAAATCCATGTTAAAACAAGTCGAAACAAAAATTGAAGAGGACAATCCAAGATAGAACCATTTCAATTTTATCTTGGATATCCGTTTCAGTTACATAAATAGGATTTTCAAGTTAAAACCAGTAGAATTGCTACACGGAAAAGTTTTTCAATTTGGAAAGCAAGTTGACACCAGTAGATCCATGTTCAATTTCTACTGGTCTCAACTGGTTCTTTAATATAGGGTTGCTTATAATTGGAAATCGTTGTCGATTTTAATATTTTCTTTTTTAATACAATATTTTTCTTTTACATTTCTGAAACAAAATTTTGTACTTTTAATTTTACAGATGGAAAATATTAAATTTTTATATTTAAGACGCATTTTACATTTCAGATATAACAATTTTTAAAATGTGTCTTTATTTCTTATATTTTGTTGCTTTTAGTTGTTACATTTATGCAGTTTTCTTTTGTTCTCATGCTACATTTGGACATAATTTAATATGTGTTGAGAACGAATTTTAAATAATTTTATTTTGATAATAGAATTTTGAATAATGACATTTTTAGTTTCTTCTTCAATAAATTGGTATAAAATAAGTAACAAAGTTTAATTTACTGTGTGAAAAAATTGAGTTTCAATTTCTTTTAGTGCAAAATAAGTATGTAGAATTGTGCTTAAGATCTAAGATAAAGTCATTACAAATTTAAAAAAAAATTGTCGAAATTTTATAAAAATTGAATTTAAATTTGCGAATTTTTTTTAAAGAAGTATTTTTTTTTTAATTAGATTATTATTATAGTGAAAAAATATAATTAAAAATTTTGTTTATCAGTTATAAAAATTGAATTCAGTAAAAATAACTCAATTTTTTAGTCCTTTTCTGAAACATAAAACTAGGAATAATTTTATACAAATAGTTATTTTTATAAAAAAAATAATCCAGTTTTATTACTCTTGTTTAATTCGTGATAGTTTAAGTCTGTTTGTATGTACTATTTTTTGTTTATTTTTAACTTGTATTTTAACGTTTCCTTTATTTAAAATTTTTAATATTTTATGTGGTCCTGTATATTGATTTGCAAATTTATGAATTTTTCCTCCGTGTAGTAGAAATACTTCATCACCGAGTTTAAGATTTTGTGGATTACAATTTCTATCGTAATAAAATTTTGACTTTTCTTTTGCTAGAATCAAGTTTTCTCTAGCAATGTTTCTCATTTCATGAAGTCTCGTTATTAAGTCTGTTAAATATTGATCGTAAGTCTCCAATTTTTCATGTTCAAGTGGTGGATCGCTTGATGGCAATCGCGCTAATTTTCCAAAAATTAACTCGTACGGGGTGCATTTGGTGCCTTCATGAATGCTTGTATTATATGAGAACATGGCTAATTCTAACCAATCATCCCATTCTTCATTTTTATTGATAAATTGTTTTAAATATTCTCCTAAAACGTGATGAGATATTTCGATTGAACCGTTAGACTGGGGATGAAAAGCGGTTGTTTTAAATTGTCGTATTCTAAATCTTTTTGCTAATCTTCTCATTAAATTACTTTAAAAATCTGTCCCCTGGTCTGTTAATACTTCTTTGGGTGATCCAAAAATACAAATAAATTTTTTAATAAATGCATCAGCTATTGTACTTGCTTGATGATTTGGAAGTGCAATTGCTAATGAATATTTAGTTAAATTATCTTGTATTGTTAATATATATTCACTCCCATTTTTAGTTTTTGGTAATGGTCCAACGATGTCCATTGCTATTTTCTCGAATGCTGTACCTGGTGTATCTGTTATAATCATTGGGTCTGTTGTTTTTACTCTAACTAATTTTTTTAATTGACATTGGAGGCAACTTTGTATATATTTTTGAATATAATTTTTCATATTTTCCCAATAATAATTTTGTCGTATTCTTCCATAAGTTTTGGTTACACCTTTATGTCCTCCAACTGAACTTGAATGAGCTTTTTCAATTAACTGCATATATTCTTCTTTTGTGGGATATTTTGTATGTCCACTGCATACAACAACTTTTACAACTGAATTTTCAAAAATTAACTTTATCATTGACAGGATTTCGTCCCAAGTTATATTATTTATTTGGGCTGTCTTTGCAATACTTATGCTTTTCAATTTTAATTCTTCGCATAAATTTTTCATTGAAATAATTGTAGTTTTAATTCTTTTTATTGTAACAGATAAATTTTCTTTTATTTCATTTTCTATAGGGAGAGCGATATGGTAATATATACCTCTCTTTATTTTTTCTGCTATACCTAATTAAAGTTTACCAAAATTTGGCAATTTCTCACGTTTGGCAAGTGATCTGGAGCCATTATCTCGAGGATCTCCATTGACTGAAAGAAAGTAGGTTAGGTTGTCTCTACGCATTGGTAATTGGTCTCTACAGTCGATAATATATCTTTCTTGTTTTACATTTAAATTTTCACAATCTTCGTTCTCTACTAAATTATCTTCTTCTTCAAATGATACTTCAGAATTGGAATTTTCGTAGCCTTGATCTATTTCTTCGTGTTTCTTCAATTTTGATTTTTGTTTAATAAACTCAGGATCAGATTCAATTTCGTCAGGAATAACTTCATTATAAAATTTCTTATTCTTTGTATTACATACCTTTTTTGGTCTTCCCCTTCTCTTCTTGGAAAAGGAGGTATTCAAACGTGTGCTTTGTTTCTTCGGTCTACCTCGTTTCTTTGTTTTATGTGCATTTATTATTTCATTTTCAATTTCTTGGATTTTTTCATTTTTGTTTTCTTGATTATCATTTTCTTGTATTTTTCTTTGATTTCTGGTTATAACGTTACAAGTTTCGTCACTTGTACAATAATTTCTTTTAATACTTTGGAGAATTTTTATTATCTCCGAATTCATGTAGCATTCATTGTCAATAATTATTTTTTCCATATATGGGAGACTTTTTCTTATCTCCAAATTCAAATAGGATGCATTGTCCTTAAATATTCTTTGAATAGATTGGAGACTTTTCTTTATCTCAAAATTCATGTAGGATTCATTGTCCTCAAATATTTTTTTAATAGATCGAAAAGTTCTTAATATCTCCGAATTTTCATAGGATTTATTATCTTCAAATATTCTTTCAATATCATGGAGATTTTTTATTATCTCCGAATTCATATAGTTTTTATTTTCGTTTGCTACACAATGTATATATTCTTTAATTTTTTCTTGCACACATTTCATTATGTTTTCCTGATTTTCCTGGGTTTTTTCAATTTCTTCTTCTTTTATTCCTTGGATTTTTTCTTCAATAATATCTTCGACTGGGTTTCTGGATAAGGCATCAGCATTAACATTGGTTTTGCCTGCTTTGTAGACAACATGAAAATCGTACTCAGCTAGTTTCAGCTTCCATCTTGTTACTCTTGAGCAAGGATCTTTTGAATTTTGAAACCAAACTAATGGTTTGTGATCCGTAACTAACGTAAATTTTCTTCCATAAAGATATGGTCGAAAATGTTGCACACTGTAAATGATTGCTAATGCTTCCTTTTCATAGGTGTCATATTTTCTTTCACATTCGCTTAATGATCGTGATGTATAAGCGACTGGTTGATCCTTGCCGATTATACCTTGTGATAATATACCTCCTATTGCAAAACCTGAAGCATCCGTTGTAAGTATAAATGGTTGTGAGAAGTCTGGTCTTTTTAATAGCGGTTCCTCACAGAGTTTATTCTTTAGCGTATCGAAAGCTATTTGTTGTTTATCAGTCCAGAAAAAGGGTACATCTTTTCTTAAAAGTTGATTCAGAGGATTTGCTACTTTTGAAAAACCGTCTATAAGTTTACGATAATATCCTGCTAGTCCTAAAAATTGTTTTATATTTTTTACATTTTTGGGTAGTGGAAATTTTTTAACAGCTTCTACTTTTTTCGGGTCAGGTCGTACCCCATTTTGATCAATTATGTGTCCTAAGTATCCTACTTCTAACCTCAAAAATTCACATTTATCTGGCTGGAGTTTTAAATTAGCAAAACGTAGTCGTTCCATAAGTTTCGAGAATTTTTCTTCATGTTCTTCTAAGGTGTCTGCATAAATCACAATGTCGTCTAAATAAACAAATAGTTCTGATCCTTGTAAACCCAACAATACTTGGTCAATAAGTTTTTGGAATGTGCTTGGTGAATTTTTCAATCCAAAAGGCATTCTATCAAATTCATAGTGTCCAAATGGCGTTGAAAAAGCTGTCTTATAAGAATCTCTAGGATCCATTTTTATTTGATGGAAACCTGACGCCAAGTCAAAGACTGAAAAATATTGAGCATTTCCTAGTTGGTCAAGTAGGTCCGTAATATTAGGGAGTGGGTAAAATTGACCTACCGTTCGTTCGTTGAGTTTCCTAAAATCCAAAACTAATCTCCATTTTTTATTTCCCTGTGAATCATCTTTTTTGGGTACTATCCATATCGGTGTATTGTATGGTGAGTCGGAGTGTTTAATAATTTTCTGTTTCAATAATTCGTTCACTTGACGTGTCATTTCTTCTTTATGGACAGGCGGAAATCTATATTGTTTAGTTACGATCGGAGTATCGTCGGTAGTTATAATTCTGTGCTTTATTAGGTCAGTCCCTTCTAAATATTCTCCAGGTATATGGAATCTATCTGAATAATTTTTTACTAAATTCATCATGTGTTGTAATTCTTCATTATTTAAATGGTCGAGACGAAGTAATTTTTTTATTTCTTCAACTCTATCGTTGCCTGTAATGTTGAAAACATTTTCTGATTTAACATTTTTTGAAAATACATCAATGATTTTTTGAATTGATGAGTCTTCACTTTTAATATCAGATTTGTTTATTTGAGTTTCTTGTTTTACTTCATCAAAATCTTCTAAGTTTACTTCAAAAATTGGTATGTCTATTGATTCATTTAGGGTATTAATTGCTTTTAAATAAGCTAAGCCTTCTATGTTTGAAACTACTGCATCACCTAAGTAGACACCATCTTTTACTTTTAGTCTTGGTATATAACCTTCTTTTTTATCTTTATTTAAAATTTTTACATGAATATTATAGATTGATCTTGCTGGTATTGAAAAATAATTTTTTGAATCAAAATTAAATTTTTGTTTATTGATTTCTAGATGTCCTTCTTCGTAATTAATTTTTACTTTATTTTTGACAAAAAATTCTGTTCCTAATATACCGTCATGTTCAATTGGAACTTCATTAGATAAAAGGTTAAAAGTTGTTGGAATTCCGAAAATATTAATCTCTACTTGTCCTAAAGTATAAACTGCGTGATCGTTAATTCCTGTTAATTTAAGACATTTATTTTCATCAATTTTTATATTAGAATTTAATGCGCGAATTTTTTAACAGATTTGGTCCTGCTCCTGTGTCAATCATCATTGTTGTTGGAACTTTTAACTCTTTAGTGTCAATTCTAATATATGGAATTGTATTAGTTTTTGCTAAATTGATGTTTCTGGATGCATAATAATTTCTTCTTAATTCTTCCTCAGAGCACCCTACTGAAGAGGAATTTTGGAGTTTCCCTGATTTTGTGTTTGTGAATTTGTTTGTTGTTGTTTATTGTTATCATCCCACATCTTTTTCCTACAATTAGTGGAAATGTGTCTTAACTTTTTGCAATAATTACACATTATACTTTGATTTCTACTTGCGAAGTTTGTTGTATTGGTAGTTCTTGGTTCTTGAAAAAAATTTCGTTGTTGATTTTGGAAAAAATTTTGTTGTTGATTTTGTCTTTGATTTTGGTAAGGAGTTCGAAATTGATTTTGTGGTATATTTCTAAACTGATTTTGTGATGTGTTTCTAAATTAATTTTGAAACTGATTTTGTTGAGGATTTTTGTAAAAGTTTTGACTTTGAAATCTATTAAACATTGGATTTTGATTGTTAAATCGATTCTGATTTTGGTTTGAAAAATTTTGTCGTGGTCCTGGGTAAGAAGAGTTTTCTCGTCTTGGTCCTATCAATTTATTAAGTTGAAAACAGTTTACTGCAAAATGACATTTCTTTCCACAAACTAAACAAGTTATTAGATTATCTTGAGCGATATTAATTTTTGTTGTTTTAGCAAAGTCTTTATTATTTTTAAGATGAGAATTATATTCAGTATTATGCTCACTTTTTCTTAGTTCGCGGTGTGATAACAATCTTCTTTCTATTTCTACTGCTTTATTAACTATCTCTTGAAATGTATCTGCTGTTCCAATTCGTATTTCAATTTCTGGTCTAAGTCCTCGCGAAAAACAATCAACACTTGTTTTATCTAAACTTGCTTTAAATGGTTCATCTACTCTATTTTCATTGCTAATTCTGTGCGCGTCTAATATTCTTTCTGCTGCTTCTGCGATTCTTGACCCATAAGAAATTACATTTTCGTGTTCCCACATATATATTGCTCCTAGTTCTCCTTGTAACTGATATACAGATTTTGCTGGCGCGTAAATTTGTTTTAACCTTTCTGTTAACTGTTCTACTGTATTAAAATTATTTCCTATTATAATTCTTCTTGCTTCACCCGAAACTCGACTCCTAATTAATTTTACTAAATTTGTTTGTACTTGTGCATTATCAGGAAGCATAGATTTTGCTTCTAAACAACTTTCAATAAATACAGATAGTGGTATGTTTTTTCCGTCAAACATTGGTATTGTTTCAAAAGCGTCGCGTAATGACACTTGCTGATTATTTGGAAGAGCCATGTTTTCTTCAAAGTTATTACTATCTCTAATGTTATCGAGAGAATTATTTTCAGAGTTATCGTTTGTCTCAATATCGTCAGTTAAAGGTTTATTTAAGCTTTTATTTGAATTTTGTTCAACTAAGGTTTCTTCTGTAATGGTATTTTCACTATCGTTACTGTTACTGTCGAAAGAATTATCGTCAGTATCAAAAAGTTGAGAATTAATATAGCCTGAGTCAAACTGTTTCTGTAATTCTAAGGGATTAGGGTTTTCTTTAGAATATCTGGGTGTACTTGTTGATGGTTTTGTTTTATAATTAGGAATTCCCGAATTCAATTCTAAATCTGGATTATTTTTTATTTGAAAACGAGTTAAATGTGAGGAATCGGTAGTATTCTTATTCGAAGAAGACATTAAAAAATGTCATATTATCAAAATTTATAATATACGTAATAATTGTAAAATTGTCAATCTTGTCTCTTCAATATAAAATACACTTCTCTTTTGTGGTTAATATTTTTATATTGCTTCAGTATATTAAAATATATTCAAATATTTAATAATAATAACAAATCACAATTAAATGAACAAAACAAATTTTGTTTTAGAACAATCAAATATCAAAAATGATTCAAATACAAGACAAAAAATTCCATAAGTCTAGAGGACTCGAACCTCTATTCAGTAATATAACACAGGATTTAATTTGATGAATGCACCTTGCAACTTTAATAATTATAAGTTAAGAGGACTCGAACCTCTATTTATTAATATTAATACAGAATTAAACCAATAAATGCACCGTGCGACTTGAAAAAGTTAAGTGGACTCGAATCTCTATTCATCAATACCAATTTATGATGTATATTTATGAATGCACCTTGCGACTTAAATCTTGTATTATATTATCAATTAGCATAAAATGTACCAAATTAAAAAAATCTATTTTTCTTATTAAATGTTACTGATTATATTTTTTTTAATGTATGTTGATACTATTTGTTATTATTATTTATTACTAAAAAAATTTTTCCTTTTTTTAACAATTGGTATACTCATTGATTTATTTTATTTAATTATTTTATTAATTTAAAAATTATATTAATTAAAATTTTCGAATTTTATTAAAAATTTGACAAAATAATGGCTGATCGACTTTATAATTTTCCCGGGCCGATGCACCAAAATTTTAAAGGGCTTCTGTTACGTCAAAAACAACAAGAAACCTTTTTAAATATTCCTAACGTTCCTCGTTTTAAATTAGTTTCATAAATGAATCTAATTTGGGATGAGGATAAGTCAATGAGCCTACTAAATGTACTGAGAGAATAATTTATTTAAAAACCAACAAGAAAGAAAAGAATTGACAAAATACAATGAGTATAATTGAGTTTAGAAAATCTTACTTTTAAAGAATAACGATTACTGGTGTTGTATAAACTGGTGGTTATATCTGGTTGTCCGATCTCCAATGGTGTTGAGGGCTAGACGCAATGGGGGCCTGTGACAGTTGTCCTTAATGGTTGAGTGTTGATCCTCTTGTTTACACTAATGAGATAGTGTATTGTATTTTGAAAATATCTGCTTTCTTCCAGACAGTTGTCGCCTCTTGAACAAATTTCGATGCTTCGAAATTTGTTATACTTCGATATAAGATTTGTTGAACTTGGAACTGCGTTTCAATATTAGACTTTCGTTGATACTTGGGTTTATTTCCAATTTAATATATTTTTGGAAATTATTAAGTTGTACTTTAAATCACTGATTCGAACTTCGTTTCAAAAATAAAACTTGAAGATGTAATTCACTCGTTGATGATATACTCTTTATACTAGAGCGATGGTTTACGATGTGTACAGGTTGATTCCCAAAAAATTACTCTCTCTACTGAAGATGTTATGAGGTTGGCTTTCAAATTATTACTCTCTGTACTGAAGATGTTATAAGGTTGGCTTTCAAATTATTACTCTCTGTACTGAAGATGCTATAAAGTTGGCTTTCAAATTATTACTCTCTGCTGAATGAAACTGCTTGCCCTTTTTATATTAGATTTTCATAACTGTAATGATGCCGAAAAATTGTACACGTGCTAAAATTTGTTTCTCCTTGTGCTAGTTAATAGCGAAAGAATTTCTCTATGCGTTGTTGATATTTCCTCCGGGAGATTGTACGTATCGCCCTTTCGTTAAGTTTCTCGGCGTTTGTTGTTCACCTAAACTTCTCGGGGTTTGCTGCTTTTACTTTCTTTCGTCCGGCCTACGTTTTTAGAAGGTTGTCGAATTGTCGCTTCATCGTTATTCTTTTTACATGAGTAACAGTATTACTTTCCTTTCTTGGATTGTTACAGTTTCAAAATACATAGTGTACATTTGTATAGTAATCAATATGCAAATAATATATGACAATAGAATACAATATTAAAATAGAAAAATGTATTAAATATAATACTAATATAGAAATTGTATAAATGATAATTACAATATTTTAATAGAGAAATATACTGAATATAATGCAATAATTAAAATATAGATTATAAGAGTTAAAAATATATAAGGTAAATACAACACACATACATTAGTAATATAATTTATAGAGTAATAGGTTACGGACGTAACACTAGTTAAATTTATTGTTATAAACAATTACTTTTTGTTATGTTATAAACAATTTATTTATTAACAATTTTTATTTTCATTTTTTTAACACAAAGTTAGTTATATTTTTAAAACCAATATTATTATTAGTTACGATTTACAGGAAGTATTTTTTACTCTCATTTATTATTGTAACATAGTTTAAACAAAGCTTAATTAACAATTGCACCGTTTCTTTATTTTTAGTTGTTTAAGTCTCGTTTTTTTGTATATTTCCTTGTATATAAAGTAATTTCTTAACTTGTTGTCAAATTTCACATTTGTTAATAATTTGAATTGTTATTAACAATTGTTCAAAAATACTAAGGAGAAAATTTTTTTAAGACATAGTTTGAATATCATAAAAACAGAGTAGAATCAGCGAGGATAATTTCGAATGCACGTTGAGTGTACAAATCTTAACTTTAATTACACAATAAAAAGAAAATCTTAATTTAAAATCAGTCTTCAATTCAACATTGTCTGTTTTTTATTTTTTATTTTCTTACTCTCTAAATTTTAATCAGTTAAAAATAACTGATTTAGAAGCAAAAAGTCAGTCACTAATTCAAATAGTAATATTTCTACTGACAATTAGTTAAAAATAACTGATTTTTAGTTAAAAATATCTGAAGTAATGAAGTTTCAGTAAATGTTTTTTTGACTGATTCAATTAGTCAAGTTTAACTATTTTTTCAGTTATTATTTACTGAAAATTAGTTATTTTTTCACTAAAAACAGTTATTTTCAACTGATTCAGAAGCAAAAAGTCAGTCACTGATTGTCAGTTAAAACCACGATTTTTAACTGATTCAAATTAAGAGATTTTGAATCAAATAGTTATTTTCTTATTTGTATGGTTGGTCATTGATTGGGTCCCACACTATGTTTTAAAAAAAATTTCTCCTTAATATTTTTTAACAATTGTTAATAACAATTCAAATTATTAACAAATGTGAAATTTGACAACAAGTTAAGAAATTACTTTATATACAAGGAAATATACAAAAAACGAGACTTAAACAACTAAAAATAAAGAAACGGTGCAATTGTTAATTAAGCTTTGTTTAAACAATGTTACAATAATAAATGAGAGTAAAAAATACTTCCTGTAAATCGTAACTAATAATAATATTGGTTTTAAAAATATAACTAACTTTGTGTTAAAAAAATGAAAATAAAAATTGTTAATAAATAAATTGTTTATAACAATAAATAAAACTATATTTACTTGCATATCATAAGTATAGTAGATTATGCAAAATTTAGTAACTAAATTTACATTATATTAAAAAAAGCTTTTGTTAATTTATTTGTTTATAACAAAAGCAAAAATTGTTTAAACAAAATAGTTAATGTCTCAAAATATTTTTAGAACATGGCTATAATGTTTTTGGTAATTATTAATAATATAATAGGCTTTCATAAGCAACAATATTTGTTTAAAGAAAAAAAATTTCTCATTTTTTTATTTAACATTTAATAAACAATTAACGGAACATTTTTTTCTTAAATAAAAAACGTACGTTTTATGCAAAATTTTATTAGCTTTAATTGAAAAGAAAAATTTTGTGAATCGGTTAAAAATTGTGGTCTAAAAATCAATTTGTCCAATAGCGTGTTTTTTTCCCCACTGTGCATTAGCCGAATGTTTAGCCAATTCAGTGAAAGTGAGCTTGAGTTTAGTGCATAATTTATCAGTTAAATTGGAAATATATTAAAACTTACCGCTCTTACCAAGAAATATTTCTGACAGCATAAATATCAATTTTTGTGTTTTTTTAGTGTTAAAACCGTATTAATTTCAATAATTTAGTTTCAAATGGTTGTAATTTGAAACATACGATTGAAAAAAATTAAAAATGCGCATTTAATTTTACTTTTACACAATTTTAATTGTGTCTGTCATTTTAGGGTTAGGTTTTCGTTGAAGTAAAATTGAATATCGCGATTCTGGCGATAATGCCAATATCGCTGGCTCGTTTTTGACGAAATGTTTAGCTGATATGGCGAAAAATTTCTTAAATTCAGTTGTACTTTTTTTCCGTGTATTAAACAATAGAAAAAATCTAAAATTTTTAAAATTTAAACTAAATAAAACACTATAAATATACAAAAAGTGACTTTCTTCAAAAAAAATTTTCATTTTTCAAACTTTTGTAACTTTGGAAAAAATTACAGCAAAATGTTTGCTAATACCCAATCGGAAGTGAACGAGGGATGCAGGTCTGTTCCCCAAAATGAAAAGAGCATAATAATTATTTATTAAGTCGAATTCACAATTGACGATTTGCAATTTAGACTAATTTCTTTTGAAACGAATTGTAAATTGAACGAAATTCAATGCTTTCGAATTGTCATTTAACCTCATAGGAATGTAAACAAATAATATTTGATTCGACTTCACATACTTTATACTTTCTAATTGTTATAAAAGAGGTCCATGTACAGGGTGTGCAGACTGTACAGAATATCTGCGGTATTCAAATTCAACAACAAGCGTTTGTGATTACTGTGGGTGTTTTCCCACCAAACATCAGAAGGTGAACCACAAAAATAATAATGAAGATAATTTATCATCACAAATCAACGAACAAAATGAAAATCCGAATTTAGAGAAGGTGCCCGAAGAAGAGGAAGAACTGGATGAAGAGACGCCTAATGAAGCAACCCTCACAGCACCGGGATATTCAGGATATCCCAGAGACGTCCTGGGGATATCGATTTGTTTTCGGAAGTTTGGATATCTCTGGGATATCCTAGGGACGTCCATGGATATCCAGAGGATAATCCAGGGATATCCAAACTTCCGAAAACAAATCGATATCCCCAGGACGTCTCTGGGATATCCTGAATATCCCGGTGCTGTGAGGGAAGGGAAAGTAATGAGGAAATTGTAATAGATGAAATGGTAATAAGAAAATTATGTTTTTAAGAGAATTCTTTGTTTTATTGTCAATTATGTTATCAGGTTTTAATTATTTTAGGTCGACCTTAGCACATTCATACCTCCATTACCAGATGAATTACAAAAATTGATAGACGAAAATAAGGAGTTGCAGGAATCTCAAAAATCGCTTATCGTTTACATACCCGGAGTAATTTTGGAAATATCTGTTCTGTTGACAGAAAAATATCCAACTTATTTATCAAGTCCATTTGGTGAGAAACATGTAAGTGTAAATGTTTCTCATAGTTTACCCGGGTGTCTATTATTTTTGTTCAAAAAAATTTCCTGTTTTGTCCTCATTTTTCCCGGATTTTTTTCTGATAAAGTTTAAATTTATTTAATATAATTTACTAATTGTTAAACATATTATTTTATTGATAATTTAGGATCAGACTCACAGTCGCCTAAAACATTCATGTAAATATTATCGATCAAAATGGAAATCATCGACCAGTGAAACAGTACCTAGTACTGTAAGAAAGCCGGGCATGAGAGCAGAATTACGGGCATCCAGGAATTCTAGAATTGCTGCAACCACCAAAGTCAATGCGAAAGAATTACTGGAAAAATATCCAGCTCTACGTAATAAAGACGTGGTAAAATTATTTTTATCATTAATAATAATTAACATAGATTGTTCTTCTTACGAAAATAAGAATGATAAATGATTAAACAAAATTTTTTATATTTTTGGATCGCGCTTAACAATTTTTCTTAAACTTTGTAATTCTTTGTATGAAACTTTAGAAAATTTAATTATCTAATAAAAGCCATTTTTTGTTTATGATATATAAAAATTAAAGTCTTTTGAAATAGTTTCATTAAATGTTGTTATAAATATTTTTATCGAAACAAAAAATTGCTTATTATTAATAGTTCAAATAATTTCTCTTATTTAAACAGTGTTTATTCAAATTATATTTTATTATGACAGAAAAATAGTACAATTAGTTAATGTTATGTCCATTTAAAAATTTTAGCTACTTTTGGAATTCAGTGAACAGGTAAAATTGGATGTCCCAGATATGCAGAAAAATTGGGAAGAGTCACTACCTAAAATTATGAGTCATTTAAACATTCCTTCAAAAAATCTTTCCATCGACGGACAGACTATGTTTGTATTGTTTTACCTTCCAAAATTATTTTCGAAGGCTAGAGAAACTGGTAAAATTTTGAACTTACACCCTGTAAGTATTTGCAATAATAGTTACATTAGTATCTGATATTTTTACAATCAATCGTGATATCGATGAAACTAAGCTAAAATTCTTGCATTAATATTTTACTATTATTGCTTTACTATGAATATTGACCTTATTTCATACAATATATCTACTATACTTTATCATTTTTTAGGCTGGAACGCCAATAGAGAAAACTGTTCCTGATGCAAAAAATGCATTAAAATTAATTGCAATTTCTGATAAGCCGTTGGATAAATTATATTCGATGTGTTACGTTGACGGCAATCCAATTTTTGGATCGCATGGTATGAGATCATTGTTTTTATTACTAGCCGTGTATTGGATATTCCAAATAGAGTTTCCATCAGATCCTAAGCAGCAGTTTGCTTTTGTTGCCATAGCGGTATTAAGAGACGCAGCATTGAATGATATCGATAAAGAGTTAAAAAAAATAACATTGACAAACGCTTTAAGAGCCTGTGATTTACTGCCCACTAGTGTTAAAGAGAATTAAACTTATTGATGAAGATATTTTCTTCAATGTATATGCGTACGCATTTCGTAGTCTCACTTTGTTTGTACAAATTATTATATATTTTCATGTCATTTGTACTGATTATTTATTATTCTCATATATATTTTGTTAAAGATGAGAACCTTGATAGAAAGAGTTTGTTGAATATATATATATATAATTTAAAAAAAAATATATATATATATTAACTTAAAAAAGTTTTATAAATTAATGCATGGAGCAGTTGGTAATGTCCTGCTTGAAGAAAATGCATTATTTTGTTTTCTAAGATACTTATTTTTTTATTTCTACTATTATTTGTTTTTATTAAAAATTATATTGAAAAATTTTATATAAAATTTGAATAAATCCTTGCTTAAAAAATACCTCATCTTCTTAACCTCAAACAAAAAATGTTTTTCATAGAATTAAAGTTATATTTAAAATTATTTTATCATCACATCGGAAAGATTGATTGTGCAATATGTAGAAGAAAATATATTGAAAGATTTTAAGCATTTATATTTGTTGAACTTTGTTCAACAAATTTTCATATCAAGTTCATAAATAATTTTTTTTTATATTTTCAATCGAATATTATTCAATAAAAAAATGCTTTGTGTTTAAACTTTTAGAGGTAATTATATACGTACATAAAAAAACCTATAGTTTTGAACATCGGTGTAGCCTTTTCATATTCTTGTCTCTTAAATCTTAAATGTGAATGAACCCTAAACCAAGAAATTTGTCTCATCACATTGTTTACGTATTCCATGGTTGAAGTTCTCGCAGAGCGTTACCATTGTATACAATATCACTAGGTATCTGAAATTTCAGTTCTTTTTCTCAAATTTATGTGTATTGCTAACATTTCGATTAAAAAGGATTGTAAATTTTGATTCTAAGACAATTGAAAAGTATTAAAGAAACAGTGTTTTCGTGCCGCTAATATATGCAGATTGGATATTTAAAAACGCTTTAGAGGGTAGGTAATTTAGTGATATTCTTTCAAATACAAGCAATGTGGATATAACAAATTAAATAAGAAAATTAATAAAAAAACATTTATGTATTTGCACAAAGAAACACATTTCTCGTATTATGTGGATTTAAACTATATGTAATCGCCCAAAAAGATTTTCAATTATTTATTAAAATTTAATTGTTACAAAACTGTTGAATCATGTATATTTGTAAAATTTATTTAGACATACAATCAAAGAAAAAGTCAATCTACTGTCATGATTTCGTATTTTAAGGATTGACACTGCAGGGGAAACAAAAATTATTAACTTATGATTTAGGAATATTGTTAATTTCAAGGGTTTAGGGTGGAGTCCCATGACAGCGTTTTGCGTTGCGTTTTTTAACTAGGCCATGAGTGCAAATATAGCAAACATATATCTCCATCTCTCTCACACTCATTGCCTAGTTACAAAACGCAACGCAAAACGCTGCCATGGGACTTCAGCCTTAAAACTAATTTGTATTTTTTGAGGTTATATCTTGTTAGGATGTTGCCACCTTTTTATTTGTTTTTGTGTTTCATACTTAAGGCGACTACACAATCCATAGGTATGCGACGCGACGTGCTGACGTTAAGGTACCGTCCCATGACGGCGTAAAAGCGTCGGCGTAAAGCAGAAATCGTGCGATAGAAAGAGATGAACAAATATCAGGTTCTCACTCACTCACTCACATGGTTTACGCTTTACGCCGACGCTTTCACGTCATCACGGAACGTTTACGTCTCGTCGCGTACCCATGGATTGTGTAGCCGCATTTATAGAATGCACAGGCAACCGAGATGTGACCGTGTCGTTATACAATTATTACTGTTCTGAAAACTGAAACTTTAAGAATTATTTATTCATTGAATCTGTGGTAAAGTTTCTCCAAATTCTCCCAGTTTTAACTTTTTGACGTTGTCTATCTATACAAAAAGCCACAGATTTTTCTCTCATTTCCTTCGTACTTTTTTCCTATAAGATTTATCTGAGTTCACATAAGAGCCTATGTTAAATTGAAAATTTATTTTATATTTTTTTAAGAAAAAAGTAGATAGTAAAAAATTCTGAAAAAGTCATGTTTCTAAAATAATCTAATGAACAAATTGAAAATTTGATAAATTTCTCTCATTTCCTTATATTGCTGGTGGTAATCCTTAAAAGAAAAAATAGATCAAATTTTTAATTTATTGTAGAGGAAGCGTAAGAATATAATTTTCAGTAATTTAACAAATTAAAAGTTACATTTGAATAAAAATGCAGTTCTCTGTTACCTCATGACATTCCATTCATAAAAAAGTTAGCATGTTATATATTTATGTATCAGAATAACAAATTTTCTAATATTTTTTTGTATTTATACATAAATTTCAATTATTTAAATATCTTTTACAGCAATGGATGAGAATTATATTCCCGAGGATCCCGTTAATGATCCTTCTGATAATGAAAATTTCAGCGATGTTTCTGACCCTGAGGACAGCGATGATGAAATTGATGATGTAGATGATACTCCTGAGAAGCGAATGATTGGAGAATACCTTCTATACTTAAGGAGCAGTACTCGAGCTACCAATTAAGATGTTATAAACATTCTATGGAAAATGCAAGATGTGGTGAAATGGTACGTTACTCATTCTCTAAATGATGTGAGAGAGAAACTCAGGGATACACATAATTTGCATTTGGATAATTACGTAGATGTTGAAGAAATTATTAATAATATCGACTGCAGTCAAGGACTTAACAGCATACAAAAGAAAGATCGGTATTTCCAAAAAAAATTTAATGTTGTGGCCCCAAACAGAATTTTGTTAGGTGAAAAGTTTGTTCCTTATGGAACTTCAACAATTGATGGAAATCAGCCTGTCACTATTAAGCCAGATGAATTTATTCATGTTCCCATTACTGATGTTTATGGAATGAACACAATTTTACAACATGTCGTCAACGAAATCAAGAAACTTGAAAATGGGATTGTCTTGTCAGATGATGAGGTAATTTATGGAACAATGTCAACGGTACTTGGTGACAATCTGGGAGTACAAAAATTATGCGGCTTTAGAAATTCGTTCAGTGCACGGTTCTCATGCCGTGTTTGTAACGCGACACTAAATGAAATGAGAGTTATGTGCAAAGAAGATGAAACCAAAATTCGATCATTGGATGAATATACCCGCCAAACTCAAGATATTGAAGATGCTATTGAAGAAGAAGATAAAGCTACGCTGAGAACAAGATATGGAATCAATCGTAGAACAGTGCTCACGGAAATTGAAAATTTTGATCCTACACAAACACCTCCAGATTTGACCCACGATGATTGGTTAGGAATTTGTGTAATAACAACGAAGATGTTTTTAAAAGATATTTGTTGTACATTAGGTTTGATAACAATTCAAGAATTGAATCAAAGAATATCTGACTTCGATTACGGTTATGCAGAAAAATCTTCCAAACCAACACCCATCAACGAAAGACAATTGTTAGATCCATCTCTAGGTTTTAAACAGACAGCAGCACAAATGGCACAATTAGTGACAATGTTGCCATTAATTGTGTCAGATAGAGTTGTTCCTGGCTTGCCTTCGTTGGAGAATTATTTAAAAATGATAGAAATTATATTGATATCTCATGCAGACAAAAAACTCCAAAGCAGCATTTTTTATTACATCGAATAAGAGCGATCCTAAGATTCGGACCTTTACAACAATATACAACTATGAGAGCGGAATCAAAACATCAATTTTTCAAACGCATTGCTCAGTGCATGCGTAATTACAAAAATTTGCCATTGACACTCGCTAAGAAACATCAATTACATCAGGCATACGTTTTGAATGGAAGTTTAGAACGAGAGATTACCAAAGGTCCAACAAAGTGGGTTCCCATCAATCTACTTCCATTTAGAGCATTGTTTCCAGATGTAAGGCGCCTTCTTCTTGCTAACTGGGTAAAAATAAATGGCATAAAATATGTCTCTTTGAAGTGCTTTCTAGTAGCAAATTATACTGAGCAAAATATGCCCGAGTTCGCAGGGTTGCACGCTATTATCTGGAGAAATGATAGTCCGATTTTCGTATGCCGCAAAGTAAGGACAATTCAACACAATGTTGTGGTAATGGCGTATGAAATTGAAATCGATGAAGATTTTGTATACTTCTCAATTGATGATTTGTTGTCAGTAGAAGTATTTCACGCACACAGATGGAATGATAAACAATTCATCATATTGAAAAAAGCTCTTGGTGATTTACACTAACTTGTGAGTAATTTAAAAATATTACGTTCAAATATAATAATCTAAAAAATTATTTTGTCCAAGTAAACTATTAATTAATTTTCACTTTTTATTTACAGACTTCCTGCAGGTAGCATGGGAATTATGAGGATTATTGGATATTAATTATTGATTTCTGAAACTTAATTTTGTTTCTATACTCATCACCTTTTGTAGCACATCATAAAATTAAAAATCTGCAATGGCAAATAAAAATGAATTTAAAAATTAATCTAAAAATCATTTAATATCAAATTAAATTAAAAATAATTAAATTGAAGCTTGTTTCTGTAATGATCACAATTCTAAACTGCTATTAAGGAGGCTTTTTCTCTGAATATAAAATTAATAACATTAACATAACATTTTCATAACCTTCAAGCAAAAAATATTTCTTCGCAGAATAAAAATATATTTTAAATTTATTTCACTAAATTCTGAAAGAATCAGTTACATCATTTTTAGAATAAAGTGATCAATTATAAGTAATTCGAAATTATTATTTAACCCTTTCATTAAACAATTATAATATTTGTCATTTTCATAAAATAAAATCTCACTTTCCCTTTTGAAATATTTTCTACAATTTTGTTAGTTAGTTGTTCTCAAATAACATTTAAACTTAAAAACATAAAAAAAAATTTAGCATATTTTTTTAAAACTTAAACAAAATAATTTTAATTAATGAAATTTGTAAAGAATCTTTGAAAAAGAAAAACAGACTATTATACAAATTTGTGCAAAAAACACAAAATGTAAAATAATTGTTATTCAATAACAATATGGCCTAAGA
The DNA here is from genome assembly GCF_015476425.1 of Leptopilina heterotoma. Taxonomy (NCBI): domain Eukaryota; kingdom Metazoa; phylum Arthropoda; class Insecta; order Hymenoptera; family Figitidae; genus Leptopilina; species Leptopilina heterotoma. The sequence goes on along the minus strand of NW_025110923.1, from coordinate 529,219 downwards.
ATAACTGCACGAGATAGAAAATGACAGATATATGTTTGTATGTTTATCTATCCCATCATTCAAGACCAAAGCAGAATAGAAACGTTTACCGGAATGCGTAACCGCAACCAGAAGAATGAGATAGAGAAGGATAGGAAGATAGGAATATTGTTTATCCTTCTCTAACTCTTTCTTACAGTTACGCTTTCGATTGCGATTCCGGTAATGCTTTTATTCTGCGTTGGCCTATACATTTTATGGGGAGTCCACAATATGACATATGGTTTCATTTTTGTTAAGGTAAATACTGAATATTGTTTAATAGAATGCTGTCAAAATATACAACGAACTTAGTAAACAAACATCCTTAACCTCCAAACTTATAATCAATCACAAATTCAAAAATCTTTATTTTATATCAACAACCGTATTCTATGTTGAAATATGAGGGAAACTGATAAAAAGCGGTCAGCAGAACGCACTGTTCGAACGCAGTTATGTAAACTCAGCCTAATACGCATTGCATGAATATTTTCCTACAAAATTTCTATCTATCCAACCCTGCTTGAAACACTCTTGCAACTCTTGTTTCCCAAACCTGTTTGTTTACAACTGTCCGGTGGCAAAACTATTTTGTGAGAGAAAACGAGTTATTAAATAGTTTGACAGCATTCCAAAGTTTAAATAATCACAAAGTTTTTATTTTGTGATTCTATAATCAAGTTATTATATTTATAAAATGAGTTTTGAATTATTTATAGGTTAATCTGCGTAAATTGAATCAATTTGCGTCCATTTTTCTGGTAATATTTTAGTAACTTTTTTACCCATCACAAAATTACCTTTTACCCTGTACCAAAGCAACTTTTACCCTCTACCAAACTAACTTTTTACCTCATAATGTTTCTGTGATAGTCCCTAGATTCTAAACAATCGAATTTCATTTTCTTGTAAAATGGCGGTCTATCTGTCTTTGTCTTGCTCATGTAGTGTTTGTGATTGTTTCTAATTTGCTAATATAATTTTTACTATAAATATTAATTTTTTGAGGCTTCTTTTATTTCAAACCTAGTTTCTTTTGTATCATCTTTATAAAACTTTTAAATTCTTTTTTCTTCAGATTATTTTACATGAAATTTCAGACAGATAAAAATTGTTACAATTAGAAAGTATAAAGTATGTGAAGTCGAATCAAATATTATTTGTTTACATTCCTATGAGGTTAAATGACAATTCGAAATCATTGAATTTCGTTCAATTTACAATTCGTTTCAAAAGAAATTAGTCTAAATTGCAAATCGTCAATTGTGAATTCGACTTAATAAATAATTATTATGCTCTTTTCATTTTGGGGAACAGACCTGCATCCCGTAAACGATTGGTTCAATAACACAGCCACAAAAAAAAAAGTTCTGATCTGGGGGTCTCACTATGTGAACTTTATGTTTTTTGGGTCGCTGAATCCGAATCCGAGGTCCATTTAACCTCATCAGATCAGGATTTTGACATAACCTCAAAAAACCAATATGGCGGACACATTTTTGAAAAGTTCATTGGATTCGCTTGAAATTCGTTACTCGGGGGTTTTTGGGGTCGCTGATTACGAATTTGAAGTCTGATTTCAAAAATTCAAAATGGTGGATCCACTATGGCGGACACGTTTTTGAAAAATTCATCGGATTCGCTTGAAATTCGTTACTCTGGGGTTTTTGGGGTCGCTGATTACGCTTTTGAAGTCAGATTTCAAAAATTCAAAATGTCGGATCCAATATGTCTGTGTCAGCCATATTGGATCCTCCATTTTGAATTTTAAAAAACCGATATCAGATTCGTAATCAGCGAATCCAAAAACCCCAGAGTAACGAACTTCAAGCAAATCCGATGAATTTTTCAAAAACGTGTCCGCCATTTTGAATTTTTGAAATCAGACTTTAAATTCTTAATCAGCGACCCCAAAAACCCCCGAGTAAAGAATTTCAAGCGAATCCGATAAACTTTTCAAAAATGTGTCCGCCATATTGGTTTTTTGAGGTTATGCCAAAATCCTGATCTGATGGGGTTAAATGGACCTCGGATTCGGATTCAGCGACCCAAAAACCATAAAGTCTACATAGTGAGACCCCCAGGTCAGAACTTTTTTTTTGTGGCTGTGTAATGGGCCATGCTTGGCGAACTCCGTTCCATTATTGGAACATTAATGGCAACCATCATTGGACCACCAAGGTGGATTAGAGGAGAGCTCGAGGTGAAATAAGGCACGGTTGGTTGAATTATAATGAGTGGATTTTATTCATAAACGTTGAGTCAATTCATTTACACTGATCGCTTAAACGAAGTAAGTCTATCGATGCGACGTGACAAAAGAAAATGCATTTATTTAGGCCGGCTAAGTAACTGAAATAATCCTCTCCATGAGGTTAATAACAAAATAATTTTGAAAGTGCCCTTTTAAATTAATCTGTTCGATGACGAGACTCAAAAAATAAATAAATTAACTTGATCTGATTGAATAAAGAAATGGAATAATCTCACGAATTGTCGTGGAAGCGAAATAAATCTATCGATGCGACGTGACAAAAGAAAATGCATTTATTAAACGGGCTATGCAATGGCGAAACTCAAAAGTTAAATTAACTTTATTTGATTAAATAAAAGAAAAATGGAAATAATCTCGTGAATTGTCTTTAAAGCGAAGTGAGTCTCTCGATGCGACGTGATAAAGGAAAATGCACTTATTAAGCGGGCTATGCAACTAAAATTATCCTCTCCAAGGATCAAAATAAATTTTAAAGTCTTTTTTCTTTTGTTCGTTCGATGGCGAGGCTCAAAAAAATAAATTAACTTCACTTGATTAAATGAAGGAAAATGGGAATAATCTCATTAATTGTAGTTAGAGCGAAGTAAGTATCCCCTCGTTCGAATTTGAATTTTCCTCCACTCGCGGCCAGGATAGCGCTCGTCAGTTGACGGCCAACGCAGCTCTCGCGGCAGAAGAATGAGTCTCAAGGAAATTATTTCCTCTGTGGGTAAGGGGCTCACTTGGAATTTATCGCGTGCCGGTAAGGTAGATTCTCCTCACGTGAGTTCATCGGCGGTTGGTCGGTGGGCTTGTGTCCTAGGGGGCCTGATGATCGCTCTCGCACTTTTGGGGAACACGTTACTCGTCCGCGCGTCGTAACAGCCTGGGCAGCGTACGCCACGGGGGGTTTTTTATGACGGCACTCCCGACGAGGGTCCACTCGCGAAAAAACGCACTCGCGCACTCGCGATTCTAAGAGGTCTTTATCGCGATTTACACTAAGGATCGGCAGCCAAGGCAGCGTGCACCGTGGAATGGCGGAGTTCTTCTCTAATAGCCGAGGCAGCGTGCACCAGAGGGTGGTCAAAGGGAATGAGGGTTTGATGGATAGAAGTGGAGAGATAAGAAAGCAGCTGCTTTGGCGCCGAGGCGGCGGGCCCAAAAGAAGCCGTCTACGTACCTGATACACCTTTTTCGCCGAGACCCGGATGCGCTGATACCTGACGGACTCTAGTAGTGAACGGCGCTGATAATCTGAGAGAAGTGTCTCGCTTGGTTGCCGAGCTTCTACTGCCTCTCAGCTTCGTCGTCCGAATATTTAAGCAGCTCGCTGCTCAACTCACTTGCGGGAAACACTCGACGGTCAATTTATTTGGTAAAATCACTGAGAGTCCGACACGATAAATTTCACAGTGATCGAAACAAATGTCAAGGCGTCCCTTGTTAAGCACCGTCACAAAATATACGCATAATTATAAATCGCACGCTTTTACATTAAGCCTCTCGGCTACGCAATCGATGGGGGAAATTTCCTATTTAAGAAACATCCCTTACCAATGAAATAAATTAGATCATGCGTGGATTTTACTTTGTAATTAAAGTAAGTATGGATGTCAAGAATATTCATAATATTGAATAAAAATTATTGTCAACTAGTTTAAATTTGATACGGTTATTAGAATTTAATAATAAATAAATAAAAAACATTAATTTTTTCCTAACCTTTTTCAAGTTTGACACTCCTCATGGTAAGTTTGATTATTCTTTTTTTTCGTGTACAAAATAGTGAATTGACCTTGAATGAAATGTATAATTAATTATTCTCACAGCAATATTTAATAATTTAATGAACTTAACTGCACTGCATAATAGTTGAGAGTAGTAAGAGTAAGTGAAACGGTAAGATAAGTGAACGACTATTAGTGTGAGAGAGAGAGAATAACTTGTGGTTTTCGAGTAGGCATCTACTTTATGTGCACGGCGTTCATTTTTCGAAAGAACTGGACTGAGTACTATTTGTTCAATATTCGCTTCTATTATTGACTTGTGTTTTGTACACTGCCGCGTTCTGTTAACAATTACATGAGAAAGTAATTTCTCATTCCAATTTTTTATACTCTTATTCCCTCTTAGACTATATAAACAGTCTTGTTTAAGCTGATGAATGGGATAACTTGTGTTGAGTCCCAAACTGTTCAGCTATAAAACTTCTAATACTATAGTGTGTACCTGTCACATATTATTCCATAAAGGAGTCCGCAACAATCTGAGTTTAATCCTTTCTTAAAAAAGACATGGAGTGGAAAGGTCGAATGTATCGAAAAGTATCGAAGTAAATATAGAAGGGTGTTTTCAAAATTGTTTGGACATGTGCAGGTGGCGCTGCCGTAGTATGTTATTTAAAAAGAGCGCGAATATATAAATTTTATTTTTATTTAGAAAAAGTACTCATAATAAATCTTATTTTGCATTGTCAAAAAAACGTCAACATTTAAAATATAAATAAGCAAATTATTAACTGAAAAAATTTTAATATTATAATGTCTGTATTATATATTAATATTATCATTAATGGACTTGGACGGAGGAGCTAGTCTAGAAAAAAATTTAATCCGTATAAATAGTCCGGAGCAATCAGAATTCTGTAAGCAAGAAATCCGATATTAGTCAGCAACAATTTAAAATTAAGTGTGGCAAAATCCTATTCCGAAACAAGTACGAAACAATCCGAAAGCTGTATGTAACGAATCCGAAAATTGCAACAATCCGGATTTAATTCAATTAAAAGGCATAATCCAAAAACAAATACGAAATAATCTTAATCTTTATTATTACGACATTAATCCGCTTCAATTCGGAAACAGTCTGGAGTAATCTTAAATGTCTATGAATTAAGTCCGTAATTATTACGCAACAATCTGAAATGTCCTTTAATAACATCTAAAATAAATACGGAATAATTCGAAATCAATATGTAAATAATACGAAATCAGTTTGCAATAATCCGAATTTAATCTAGTTAAAAAATGTAATCCAAAACAAGTATGGAACAATGCAAAATCTGTATGCAAAGAATCCGGTAATAGTCAGCGGCAATCCGAATAATATTCGATCAAAACACCCCAGTCCGAAAATAAGTCTTATAATAATATGGAATTTGTAAATATATTCAATCCACAGACAGTCCAAAACAATTCTTATTCAATCCAATTCAAATACTTAATCCGGAATGATTTTGGTATAATATTGAACTTGTATATTAAAAATAATTTGTATTAAATGCAGATACATTCAAAAGAACTATTATTATAATTTCGTATGACAAAAGCCTGACAAAAACCAGATTAATTCCGGATTTAATAATTTCACATTTGCAAGTTGCGTATTATCAGACTAACTTCGGACTAGATCGGACTAATTCCGGATTCACTGGTTATACACGGAAAAAAAGTACGTGAATCCTTCCTTGACAGTGCTTGACTTTTGGATAGGACACAAAATACAATGCTGTTGCATATACTTTTTATTAGAAAATATAAGAAAGTCCTAGAATTTTTCTAGTACTAGCATGGCCCATGCTAGTACTAGAAAAATTCTAGGACTTTCTTATATTTTCTAATAAAAAGTATATGCAACAGCATTGTATTTTGTGTCCTATCCAAAAGTCAAGCACTGTCAATGAAGGATTCACGTACTTTTTTTCCGTGTACACAAACCGCATTGAGTTTGAATTTATCCGGACAAATTCCGAGCGACAAAAACCTTACCATAAGCAGACTGTTTCAGATTATAGCTGCGGATTCACTGGTTAAACCAACCGGATTATTCTGCGTTTACTAGTTGCATATGATCTAACTAACTTAGGACTAATTACGGATTCAATAGTTATAAAAAACTGTCTTCAGTTCAAACTTAATTCAGGGTGAAAAAACTCCACAATAAACCGTACTCGTGCGGACAAATTCCGGATTAGTCCGAAATCGTTCTGACTTTTTGTTCAGGGTATTTACTTATGCATATTTTTATTTACTTCTGCAATCAATTTGTTTTTACAAATTTACGAATGCTATTAGATATCTTTTTTAAATATTATAATTAACACTGATATATTAGTTTCTTGTCATTTCTTTTCGTGGCACTTCATAAATTCTATTATGAATTTGAAAACCTATGCGAGCGTAGTATAGTGGTTAGTGTATTCGATTTCGGTGCGTTATAATGTTAGATAGGTGTAGGTTCGAATCCCCAAGCGTTAGAAATTTTAAGTTAATGTAAATAAAATTGCGATAGGTATATCGAAAAATATGTTGAACATCAATAACTTCTTTTCTAAATAAATTTTAATCATTATTATTTTCCCACAGAAATAAATTATTTTTAATAATTTTTGAAAAAAGTTCTTTGAGAATTTTAAAATCCATTTGTTTACAAATCAATTTTACTAAATTTTAATTATTCAGAAATTCTTCAATTTTATTAAATACGAATTAAAAAATAAACACTTCAAATAATTTCAAAAACAAATTCAATTAAACTTTTTTAAAATAATTAATTGTACAGAATTGTTAGTTATAAGTATGAAAAATATAAATTTTTAAAGAATTTGATTTGAAACCATTTTAAAAATGAATTATTTCTTAAAATTCATGCTTTAATGCTATTAATATTCAATTATTATTATATGTAAAACTTTAACTAAAATTCATTTTTAAATAAATTTTTATTAGATAATTCAATAATTTAAATGCAAAAATAAATAATTTATTGAATAATTAAAATTTATTAAAATTGAAGTCTCATAAAGAATTTTATCAATACATTTTTAAATAATTGATTTCTTTGAACAATTTTTCATAAATTAGGGAAAATTTTTGAATTTCTGATAAAAATTTTATTACTTTTGAAAATAATTTAATTTATGCAATCAGTTATAGGTTTTCCAAAATTCAATTTATTATTAGGAGGCTTAAAAATGAAATTTTGTGCAAAGTTAGCAAAGCATTCAAAATTTTTGTTCACAAATTTTTTTAGTTTTTTTGTTATTTGTAACAGGAATTTGTCGTAACAAAGTGATTAAATCATTCGTAAAGTAAAACTGAAGTAACATTTCAAAAAACTTTAATTAATTCAATAATAATAGTTCTCGTAATAGTTTAGTGATTGGCATTTTTTAGGACATGAAATGTGTATAAAACATTTACGTCATTTTTAGGACATTTCATGTCCTAAAAAAATGCCAATCACTAAACTATTATTAAATTTATTATATGGGACAAAACATCAAACAAACTTTTTAATTAATTCATTTTTTGAAGGCACAAGTACTTATAAAATTTTATGCAAAGTTAGCAAAGCAGTGATAAATTTTCTAAATTTCAATTTTTAACGAAATTCATTTTTCTTACTAAACGAAAAAATAGGCATAATTTTTATTTTATAATCATAATTTTTGAACAACATTTTTTTTTTTTTAATATTTGAATTTTTTTTTTATTACACATTTGTAGGTACCCGTTTTTATTGTTAATAGGCATTATTATTAATTATCTGTCGATACACGGAGAGAAAAATCAAGCGTTTTTAGTATGGACAGTTAACCTTATTTAGTAAAAGAATGCACATGCGCAATAGGCGTAAAATTTCTGCTGTATTTGTATCAATTTCTACGTTATCAGCATAAAAGTTCTACCTTTAAACGCATGGGACGTCAGTATACTACGATTGCAAGAGATCCATGCTATTTTAGTATATGTTTCATGCAACTGAGGTATAAGGACACGCCTCTTAAGCAGGGCGTTCATACAAAATTACCATAGGAAGTCTCCATACTAAAAACGCTTGATTTTTCTCTTCGTGTAGTAAGGGAAACTACACGCGCCCTGTAGCGCGCGTTTTTTGACCTGTTACCTATAATAATTTCAAAAGATAACATTTTTGTAATTTTTTCATAAATTTTTCAAAGAATTTATTATTGAAATTTTGTAAAGATAATCGAATTTCTTTTGAGTAATACTACTAATAATAACAATAAATTAAATACTTCGTTTGGCGGGCGTGACATTTGCTACTTATTTATATTATTTATAAAAAAATTTTAAATACAAATTTTATAAAATTAAATTATTTTTTTAATTTTTAAATAAAAAATTATTCCAAAATAATTTATAAAAAATAATTTTTTCTCGATAGTTTTTTAAAAATGAAATTATTTTAAAAAATCAATTTTAAAGTCTAATTATTGTTAAAAACAGGAAGAGTTTGAAATAAATAAAATCTTTTCAATGCTGAAGAATAACATTCAGAATTTTCCTATGAATTCTTAAAATTGAATATGAGGAGTTGTATCGAAGAACTCGCTCGACGCTCGAACAAAAGGGATAATACCAGTCAGGCAGCAGTGAGGGCCTGTGGGTCGTTCACTGCTACCTGGCTGGTATTATCCTTTTTGTTCGAGCGTCGAGCGAGTTCTTCGATACAACTCCTCATATTGTTCCAGCACTTTTTATAAAATTCTCTGACATTTTCCTGATTTCCCTGAATAAATTTAGAAAATTAGTGATTTTGTTAATGACATGAAAATAATATTAATTAATTTTGACTAGAAAACTATTAGAAACAAAATAACAAATAAGTAATTAAATGTAATTTATTTTTGATAATTAATAAGTCAAAAATAATGTATAAAAATTAAAGTCTCATTTTCATGTGACATGTAATGTAAAAATTACATCATTTTTATGTATATTAAAATGGAAATAACAAACTTCACGCGCACTTTAGCGCGTGTTATTTGTGCTATTTATAATACTTCAGTAAAACTATTGCCATAATAAGTTGTCTCTCAGAGAGACTTATTATAAATTGGTAAAAAAAAATTCAACAACTTTTATAGTTTCGGAGAAATGTATCAAAATATAATGTTGATATACAAGCAGATACATCGGGCAATTTTTTTAAAAACACGATTTTTGAGTTCTTGAGGTCGAAAAACATGGAAATCAATCGAAGAATCAGAAAAAAAATGTTCACTAAAACAAAGCTATTTCTATAATATATGGATGATTCTACAAACGATGGACGAAAATCAAGAAAATTTGGACACAACATTTTTTTCTCATTTAAGATCTGAAAAGTATTTTAACTTCAAGTTAATGGTACTAATAAAGACATCCATAAGTGGCCAGACAAAATATTAAATTTTACAAAAGTTAAAATTAAAATCGTGTCAAGAAAATTCACATTAACATAAAAATTAATGAATGGATTTTTATAAAATTGGTTACTCGGGGGTTTACGGGGTTGCTGATTAAGAATCCAATGTCAGTTTTTCAAAATTCAAAATGGCGGATCCAATATGGCGGACGACTTTTGAAAAAACTGATCGTATTCGTCTAAAAATCGTTACCCGGGGGTTTTTGAGGTCGCTGATTAAGAATCTAATTAAATGAATTTTAAAAAAATTGTTCGATTTTTATTAAATTTGATTTTGTAAAATATGTTTAAACGTTAAATAAGTTATTAACCTAGAGGAAAAGTTAGAACTAACAATTTACAATTTACCACCATTTTCGCAACTTTTGAATCAGATAGTTCAAGATTATTTAAAATACGCAATACTTGATGCATACGGAAATTTCCGAGGACTGAAAAGAAATCGAGTACCCGAAAAAATCGAATACTAAATACTTTGAGTACACCTCTAGTTTTTAACGTTAAGTTTAATTTTGAATTTACTTTTTAATAATTTATTAATTTATTTTTATTTAATTTATTTAAGTAATTAATAATTAATAATAATAATAAATTGTAATTAATTAATTATGATTATTAAAAATTATTTAAAATTTATTTATTTATTTTTATACATGTATGAACTATAAATATAGTAGTAGAACTAAAAAACATAATTAGATTGTTTAAACAAATTGTAAAAACAATGGTTAATTTGAAAAAAGTTGACCTCGGATTGGTAATAAGCGAAACAGAAAATCACGGAGTAACGATTTTCAGACGAATATGTTAAGTTTCTCCAAAATCGTCGTCCATATTGGATCCGCCATTTTGAATTGAAAAATTTTAAAAACTGACATTAGGTTCTTAATCAGCAACCCCGAAAACCCCCAAGTAACGATTTTTACGAGGATCAATAAAAGTCATCGGTTTAATTAATTTTTGTTGTAATTTAATTAATAATTGTTTTTAACAAATTACGGATGGTGTATTTGTTTCTATAAGCACAATTTCACAAATCATAGAATTGTAAAAGTAAGTTCAAGTGTGTAATAATAAAGAACTACTTTGATTTTAGTGGGCTAAACTTTATTCATATAAAAAAATACTTATTCTATTTGTTTGTTTATGTCAATATAATTATTTATGCGAAATGAAAATTGAAAATTCAGTTATGGCAATTTCTTGCAAATTTAATTAGGATTATTTTAAGACCAGAAAATCAAACAATAGTTGAAAATTGTTAGTTTTACGCTATTTTTAGTGATATAGTATACATCCTATCTCAAAAGTGCCAGACGAATGAGAACCAGACGAATGAGAATTTGGCATTTTTTGTTTAAAAAAATAGAAAAATAACATTAAATGAAAAAATCATTCAGTACTATCTTATAGAGAATAATAATCTACAAAACATAAGTCTATAGAATAACCAAAAAATAAAATATTTTTTTAAAAAATGTATGCCAGACGAATGAGAATTTGTCTGGTCACAACACAATCTCCGTCACAAATTGAGAAATCTTGGTTAATAGATTAGAAGATTCAATAAAACCCGATTGGTATCACATTTAGTTTAGTTTGATTAACAACTACAACGAACAGTCACTTCATCAGAATGTTGATTTTTAATAATTTTTACATTTTTTGCACTGCCAGACGAATGATAACAAATTCAGGGGACAAACTTCGCGAAGATATTTTATAAATAAGATATAGAGAAACATCATAATTATTTCCATATTAGTAATCTACAACTATTCAAAATTACTAATTCAGTATGAATTTTCCGCAAAACATTTGAAAAGTGATATTTATTCTCAATATGAACTGTCATTCTCCAAAAGGGACATGCCAGACGAATGAGAATTTAGCACTATAATGTGTATTTTTTGCAAAAACATATTTTTTTCATCGGTTTTTTTTTCTGTGCCATAATAGAAACCATTAAGATTTACAATTTCCATTAAAAGTAAAATTATTCTTTCCAAAATTAATATACAAAACATGCTTCAGACATCAAAATTCCCTCTTTTGTAGAATCACCCATTTACAAAAATAAATTTCTAATTCGTTAAAAAAATTTACAAAAAAAAGTAAGAATCCGACAGTAGTCGGCCACTTAAGGCAATCTTTTTAATTAACAATGTTTTAAAAGTGCCTTTTCATATTTTTTTCGAATTCTTTTATGTAATGTTGTTCCTTACGATCACACAAAACTATTAAAACAATCATGTTTATAAAAAATAAATTTTTATTCGTTAACAAAATTAGTAAATAAAAAAGTAAGAATCTGACAGTGATCGGCCACTTAAAAAAGCTTTCAAAAACCGTACAAAATTTTTTTTTCAATTACAAAAGCTTAGATTTGTTTATAATCACCTTAGAAATGATTATCAACAAACAAAATATTTTTATCTCATACGGTTTTATACACTGAGAAAACTGGAGTATTGGACTTAACATCTGGAGGGACAAATCGTTGATATTTGAGAGTTAGCTATTGGATAACAATCTAAATGTTCAAATTCACCATTGACAGATATTCGTGCCATTTCTCTAACAGAGGGACAAATTAACCATCTTGAGAAATCCCTTCCTTATCCGGCGCGAAATGAATAAATATGGCAACCTAACCCCTAAATTAAATACATAAAATGTCAGAAAAATAATTTCGCGCGCATCAGATCGTACACATTTTCTGCGCAACTTTTAACCCTCAGATATAATGGGAGAGAATATACAAGTAGATTTCCATTATCAATTCAAAATTTATTTTAGAAGGACTATTTAACTCTCTTCATAAGCAAAGGAATCATACACTTTTTGAACCTCTGAATTTGACTCTCCAGTTTTCTCAGTGTAGCTATTCAAAATTGAAAAGTGGCCGACTACTGTCTGGTTTACCCTATACACGGTTTTTAATTTTTACTTAGCGGCAATTCTCTACCACAAATCTTGATATAATTTTCTAAATAGTTTTTTATTAGGGGAGAGTCTCCAGTTGTGAGACAGTCAATTTTTTTAACATGCAATATTAAAAAGCCGATTGGTTTATATAAAAACATTTCTTTTTATATGAGCCAACTTTTTCGTGTACGCCGAAGCGGATATATAAACTGTTTTTGTTAAATACCAACACTGTGTGTGATAATCGACTAAAAAGCGTTTTTTCAATAAATACAAAGTACTTTTTTTCCAAGTTAATTAATTAGAAAAGGTAAATGTAATGCATTTTCTTTTAGTGTTTTTCTTATATTTTGTGATGCAATATTGCATTGTTCCAATCTACGGTTGAAAATAATTTAATTTTTCTTTTTCAAAATAGCGCCAATTTCTGGGTGTGAGACACAGCATATCACCAGTTGTGAGACGGTGTCAACACCCATCTGGGCAGCATAAAAAATACGACTTTGCAAGCATGTCAAGTGGAAGAAAGTCAATTGATTCAGAAGAAATCAATTTTAATGCTCTTGTTGAAGCTATTAAATTGTGTTTATTTGATAGTCATATTTTGGCGAATAAATATTATTATTTAGTATATAATAATATATATTATTAATATATTTAATTATTTCCACTAAACATAACGTTTTATGTCAAACTTATTAAATTTTAGCAATTTTTAATGAGTGTCTCACAACTGGAGACATTTTTTTTTTTGACAAAAGCGATGTGCTCGGAAAATGTATCGTAACATTTTTTGAGTTCATCGAAACACTACACTTTCTTTTAATAAAAGTTGCGTATTTCTGTTACCTTTCGAACGGTGTATTTTATTTACAATTTCGTTTACCCGTTTACAATTTACGGGTTAAAAATAAAACCCGTCTCACAACTGGAGACTCTCCTCTATTTTTAAAATTCTTTTACGTATGGAAATGGAAAAAAATTCATTTCTTTAACCCTTTAACGCCCAAATGTGCTGATTTTTAACTTCGGTTTCAAGCTTATAATATTAAAAGAAAAAAATTATTAAAAATTCTACAAGGACATGTCCATATGTTTTTGGGGTCGCTCTTTCGAATGGCATGGTCAAAATTTCCAAAAAGTGACGTTTAACCCTTATTATTTTCAAAAATACTCAAAAAATATAAAATTTTGGGAAGTATTTTTTTTTAATCCAATTTTAGTTGTGATACCGATACAATTTTCCAAAGTTCTTGAAATCGCTTGAAATCTGTTACTTGAGGATTTTCGAGGTCGCTGATTACGAATCTGAAGTCAGATTTTAAAAATTCAAAATGGCGAATCCAATATGGCGGACAATAAAATTAAAAATGCATAGTATTCGCTTGAAATTTTTTTACTCGGGTGTTTTCGGGGTCGCTGATTACGAACCTGAAATTAGATTTAAAAAATTCAAAATTTCGGATCCAATATGGCGGACGACAATATTAAAACTTCATGTATTGGCTTCAAATTTGTTACTCGGGGGTAAAATATGTAAATAGCCAATAGGATAAAGTTTTAATTTTATCATCCAGCTATATTGAATCCGTCATTTTGAATGTTTAAAATCTGATTTCAGATTCGTAATCAGCGACCCCGAAAACCCCCAAGTAACAAATTTGAAGCGAATACTATGCATTTTTAATTTTATTGTCCGCCATATTGTATCCACCATTTTGAATTTTTTAAATCTGACTTCAGATTCGTAATCAGTCACTTTTTTTGACCATGCCATTCGAAAAAGCGACCCTAAAAACGTAGGGATATGTCCTTGTAGAATTTTAAATAATTTTGTTCTTTCAATATTATGAGCTTGAAACTGAAGTTAAAAATCAGCACATTTGGGCGTTAAAGGGTTAATACAAATTGAGATTTATTTGAATCTAACACTGCTTTGTTTTGATGCAAATAAATTGAGTATTTGGACTATATTTAAAGCAATTAAAAGTATATTAGTCTGAATTAACATAATAAATTATGAAGAATAATTGCATATTTGATACAAATAAGTATTTAGTTATTTTAAAAACAATATTTTATTGATGCAAATAAATATTTATTTGAATTAAAAACCATGCATTATTGAATCAAGTAATTTTCCTATAACTGATTTAAAGTAATATTTATTAGATCCAATTATTTGACTCAAATAATTCGAATTTGCTACAAATACCTATATATTTGATACTATAAATTAAAATATTTATATCCAGTAAATATTTACTTAGCACAAATAAATAAAAACAAAGAAATAAGTGATAACAAATAAGTTTAATTACAACCGAACGAGCCTTAGCGAGTGAGGTATATGTAGCTAGTATTTATAAATTATAAATATTATTATACTATATATTTATTATTATACTATATTTTTAAATTATCCCAAAAAATGTCTTATGTAATTTTATATGGACAGCCCCAAAATGAGAAAAATCCAAAACATTAGTTTCAGTTAATTTAAACAGAGTTCTAATCAATTTAATAGGAATTCTGGTTATTTTAACCAAAGTTCAATTTATTTCAATCAAAATTGAAAAACAAATTTTAATTAATCTAAGGGATCATTCACATATTACGTCACGAAAATTTGGAAAATTGTTAACCCCTCCCCCCTCTACGTCACATTTTCTTACATAGAAATTGGTAATTTTTACGCAGGTCGTCACAAAACTGTAGACCCCCCTTCCCCCAAAGCCTGTGACGTAATATGTGAATGATCCGGAACTATATATTTTTAATTACCTACTTTAAACTCGAATTTTAATTAATCTTAAATTAAAATTACTACACCCTTATTTGAATTTTTTCTAGTGTAAAAACATTAATTATTATATTTTATTATTTCAATAGAATTTATAAATTTTTTATTAGTCAAGCCCTATACTTTTAAAATGAAAAATTTTATGAGATTTAAGTCGACCTCTTAAAATCGGCCAAAAATATTTTTTTTCTATTCTGTATCGAAAAAAAACAGATACGTACTTTTTTATTTATGTTTAATTGTCAAAATTTTCGAGTTATGAATTTTCGAAAATTTGGACTTTTAATTGTAGACCTATATTCAGTAGCTTATAAGTCCGAAAATATTGAGTTTAGGAAAAAGTTGTCAAAAAATGAAAGTTTTAGTTTTCTTTCGACTTTTAAGAAATGTAAACAAAAAATTTTTTTAAAAATTTTTTAATAGAAAAAAAAAAATTTTTTATAAACAAATTAATTTTTTTTAATTTTGGGCCTGATTTTTTTTTATTTTTTTGTACCTTATAATATAAAGAAGATTTTCCAAAAAGTCCCGAAATGGGCCTGATGTGTTAAATGAGTTTTAAAATATTTTCAAAAATCACTTGCAAGCATCACAGTGGGAGTTTTTTACAATTAACTTTCTAAAACTGTCTACAAGGTATAATTTTTAATATATTTGAGTGTTCTTTGTTTTAAATGAAAGGGTCTACGCTGTAAACATTTTTAAAAAGTGAAATGTAAAAAAAATCCCACTGTGATGCTTGCAAGTGATTTTTGAAAATATTTTAAAACTCATTTAACACATCAGGCCTATTTCGGGACTTTTTGGAAAATCTTCTCTATATTATAAGGTACAAAAAAATAAAAAAAAATCCGGCCCAAAGTTAAAAAAAATTAATTTGTTTATAAACAAATTTTTTTTTTATTGAAAAATTAAAAAAAAAATTTTTTTGTTTACATTTCTTAAAAGTCGAAAGAAAACTAAAACTTTCATTTTTTGACAACTTTTTCCTAAACTCAATATTTTCGGACTTATAAGGTACTGAATATAGGTCTACAATTAACACGTTGACTGTCGCTGACGCATATATGACGGGTTCCACGTCAAGTGACCCAGGTCGAAAATTTACATAGAATATTTGAAAAATTTGTAGTTTCTTTAAAACAAAACGAAAATACGTTTTCTATTTTGGGTTTTGATGCTCTTTTTCAACACTTTCTAATAAATAAAATTTCATTTTTTTATCAAATGGGCAGTTTTTATTTTTTTTTTTTAATTTTATCATAAAGGTGCACAGAGAAAAGCGAGTGTTGTTTTTGATGCGGGTAAATTTTGGTAGGGTAATTTTAGTGAGGATAAATTTTCTATAATAGAAAATTTACCTTATTTTCGGTGTTAAAATAACACTTCCGAGCTAAAGTTTGATGCAGACACTTTTAACACCGAATTCAGTGTTAAAATGACACTCACTTTTTTCTGTGTGAGGTTTTTTCCTAAAAAAATGTATAGGTCGAAACGTGGGACAAGAACTTTTAACTGGTCAAATTAAGCATTTACATCTGCACTGCACCGGGCCACAGTGGAATTTTTTTTACAATTTCCTATTAAAAAATGTCTATAGCTTACAATTTTTAACCGATTTGAGTGTTCTTTGTCTTAAATTAAAGGGGAATAAATTCTTAAGACATCCTTCGAGGCCGATTTTGGGTATTTTAATTATTTATAATTTTTTTTTAAATCAAAGTTAACAAATTAATACACTTTTTTAAAAAAGGACGTTTATTTTCTTATTCCGTTAATGCACATGATCTAAATCAATTTAAATTTATCCAATATGACCACCAGATAATTAATAAAGCATAAAATGATTTATTTTAATTGTTATAAACAATATACAGCCCAACAACGCGCAGGGGCGGTGGATTGCAGAAGTAAATGTTTATTTTGACCAGTTAAAAGTTCTTGTCCCACGTTTTGACCTATACATTTTTTTTAGGAAAAAACCTCACCTTTATGATAAAATTTTTTTTAAAAAAATAAAAACTGTCCATTTGATGAAAAAATGAAATTTTATTTTTTAATTTAGTTTTTCAAGGTCAAAATTTTTTTTTCTCTACATTTGTTTACACCATTAGAAAGTGTTGAAAAACAGCAGAAAAACCCAAAATAGAAAATGTATTTTCGTTTTGTTTTAAAGAAACTACAAATTTTTCAAATATTCCATGTTAGACCAAAAATTTAAACTTTTACTCCCTCCAGTTTTTATATTTGTTTAAATAAATTAATAATATTTGGTATTTTTAATTGTATCGAATAGGACTACTGTTTGTGCAAACTTTTAACCCGATCCCAAACATTTAAAATTTGGACCTGGGTCACTTGACGTGGAACCCGTCATATGCGCAAAACTAAACTGGCCAAAAGTGGTTCATGACGCATATATGAGCAACTTAAAAAAGGTGATTAAAAACTTCTTAAATGTTCCTGAAACCGGTTACTCGGGGGTTTTCGAGGTCGCTGATTACGAATATGATATTCGTTTTCCAAAATTAGAAATGGCGGATCCAATATGGCCGAAAACAAAATATAAAAATTCATCAGATTGACTTGAAACGTAATACTTAGGGGTTTTTGGGGTCGCTGATTACGAATCTGACATCAGTTTTTCGAAATTCAAAATGGCGGATCCAAGATGGCGGAATTTTTTTCAAAATTCGTTGAATTTGCTTGAAACTTGTTACTCGGGGGTTTTAAGGGTCGCTGATTACGAATCTAACATTAGTTTTCCAAAATTCAAAATGGCGGATCCAATGTGGCAGACGACAAAATAAAAAATTAATTATAATGGCTTGAAACTGAATACTCGGGGGTTTTTAGGGTCGCTGATTACGAATCTGACATTAGTTTTGCAGAGTATTTTCCGAAATTTGATTTCACCAAAAATTATCATACTGATGTCAGATTAACCAGTTTCAAACAAATTCAATAAATTTAAAAAAAATTTCCGCCATATTGAACTAGATGTTTTGAATTTTGAAAAACTGATTTCAGATTCGTAATCAGCGACCCTGAAATTTCCAAAGTATTCAGTTTCAAGCCAATCTGATCAATTTTTTATTTCGTTGTCCGCCATATTGGATCCGCCATTTTAAATTTTGGAAAACTAATGTTAGATTCGTAATCAGCGACCCTTAAAACTCCCGAGTAACAAGTTTTAAGCAAATTCGACAAATTTTTAAAAAAATTTCGCCATTTTGGATCCGCCATTTTGAATTTCGAAAAACTGATGTCAGATTCGTAATCAGCGACCCCAGAAACCTTAGGGTACCAAGTTTCATGAAAATCCATTAAAAATTTTTTCAACACACTTTTGGCCCAAACAGTGGAAATCTCGTTGACAGCCAAGGGGTTAAAAGTCCAAATTTTCGAAAATTCATAACTCGAAAATTTTGACAATTAAACATAAATAAAAAAGTACGTATCTGTTTTTTTTCGATACAGAATAGAAAAAAAATATTTTTGGCCGATTTTAAGAGGTCGACTTAAATCTCATGTGGAATTGCCCATATGTATAAGCATAATGAAAGCGTCTCTTTATTAAAACAAAAAGATAAAATGCCGTACGTTTAATTCGTGATATAAATTAAAAACAGTAAAACGTGTGTAAGTTATGATATAAAAGCAAATGAAGAATTAGTTAATGTAAATTACAATCTTACATCATTTGGGTCTATATACTAATGCAGTACCATGCATTAATTTCTTCCCACATTTATCTTCCCTTTTACTACTACGACAATGCGCAATGTAATTTCGTGTAATTTGTCTTTTGTTTTCACTAGCATAATGCACAATGCATTGTCTTCTAAAAACAAAAGGACAACAAAAGTAAAGATGCATTCATATAATATACTTTTTATTATTAATTCCACATAATAGAAAAATGTCTATTTTTTAGTAGTTATTTATAAAACAAAATGTCTTGACATAAAAGAATTTCTCTTGTAAAAAAGAATTCGATTTTGAAAAATAAGATTTTCTTTTTACTCTATATAGATATCGGATGGAAGAGGAAACATTTGAAGTAGAAAAATATTGAAAATAAATAGAAGACAGGATAGAAATTAACGAAGGTCAATCATTTATTAGTCATTAAACTGATATACCATTAAAAACAATAACAATAATTTTTTTCAAATTCTTTTTTCGAAAACTGGTAAGGACGTTTTGCAATGGCCTGTGTCGTCTCTGAGGTATCAAAGTAACAGTCAGGAGAATATAAAAGACCGTGTAGGCAATATTTTTTCAAAACTGATTCGTCAGTATGCATGTAACATCACTAATCTAATACATAATGACATATTATTTTCATTTTTTTTTGGATTATACAATTTTGTCCCACCAATTCGTTTGTGGACATATTGTTTTACAGGTAGACGATTTTTACTAAATTAATATTTCTATTTACACAAATTGTTATACGTACGTCAGATACGTTTTCAAACAAAATTGTTTCTTTCAAAAAAAAGGTTCTTTTTACCATATTTCGTTCGGCATATTTTCTTTCTCTCTTTCTCTCTCTTTCATTTAAACTTTCACTCACTTTCATAACTTTTAATTTTATACAAACAATTTACTCTTTCAACCACTCCGTCACAGTCAAACGCGCAAAAAACAAGTCAAAGATTATCGATGTTATCTTAGACCACTGAGCAGCAAACTGGCAAGTAACACTATAAAGGTCCATTCTTCTTTGCGGCCAGCCGTACTTCCTGAAAACAGAAAAGAAAAAAGTCACTTTAAGTCATAGTTAAATTCTCCAGGTTAATAAACCCAGAGGTCTAATTGAGTAACATTAAAAGCGTGGAAAAAATGAAAGCATCATTTCGAATTTACTAATTAAAGAAATAACTTGCGGATGTGGTTAAACATAGTGCTTAAAATTCTTGATTATCAAGTTAAAGATAAGTTTGGCATTTTAAGTATCATTTTATCAGGGAATTAATGTTATTGTCAATATACCGTTCGTTTAGTGTTTTTTCTACTTTCCTGTTTTATTAACCGGATGCAAAAAAATGCCAATTTTATTTTAATTTTTTGATAAAAATGCAATTAATCATATTTAATTACGTAAAATTTATTTTTTAATTATTATTCAGTCAATTTTATTTTCAAACTAATTAGTTTTACTTTAAAAAAATAATTTTGCGTTATATCATTTTTTTCTAAAATCAACGATATAATAAGAAATTTACCGACGCGTGTCTGACTAAACTCTAGATTTCTACTTAAAAAAATTAACGGAAAACTGCTTTACCCACTGTGACTATATTTTCAGTTGAAAATATTACACTGCCTTACCAAAAACTGATTTACTACTAAAATTCACTATATTTCAATCGATAAAAACAATGTAAAATTTATTTACAAATTTAAACATTTTGAAATTTAATAAATTTCGAATTCCATCCTAAAGCAATTAATTTTTATCCCATTTTTTCAATTAATTTCTATGAATTTTTATTCTTTTTTATTCATGTTCTAAATGTTTATCTAACTGACAAGCAAAAAATTCTTTTCGAATCATTCTAAATTGATTCATTTACCAATCTAAACGAAATGAAATAAAATTGAAGAAAAAAATAAAAAGTTTCGAAACAAAATGAATTAATTCAGAGAGAATTTTTTATTGGAGTTGTATAAAAATTTTAGTTTATATAAAAATTGTTTGATAAAATAAAATTGGTAATGAAAAAATAAATAAAATTGTAAATAGCAAAAAATTTAGTAATAAAATTTAAATTATATGCTCTACAGAAATTAATAATAGAAGTAATTCAGCATTGAAAATGATTGCTGAAAACAATTTTAATGAGAAATTCCCAACTATTATTTGAAAATGAATGTTCTTATTCAAGGTTAATAAATGAATTTATACACAGTCTATTCGAAAGAAACGAAGCGAAATTGATTTACGTTTTCATTACAAATATTTTAATCAAAGTAAATTGCTCTATAGGATGTAAATGAAATTTATTTAGAAGGGGAGGTAAAAAAGTATTAACGAAATTACTGCCACTATCAAGTGAAACTCTTATTTTCTATATAAATATATAAGATAGAAGACTTTTTTTTATTTCCATTATTTTTAATTTTAAAATTTCATTTTAAATTCAAATATTAAAATTAATTGTATATTTAAAGTACGATTTGAATATGTAAGTGCGTAATCCTTATTACCAGTATAAGAAGATTCCCGTGTACCTAATACGGAAGCGAGTCTCGGCCGTTCCTCTTCTACAACGATTTCAGCCTTTTCTTTATAAAGATGGAAGACGGCAGCATGGCATGCAATGCGCAATCTGCCACTATTAAAGCTATCTGAAATAATTTCATAATCCAATGTCGCCATAGTTTGTTGTCTACTGTCGGCAGAGATATTCCTTGAAACATATTTATTCGCAACGTAACTTGCTTTAACCTGCAATCAAATTTATTAATTATTTTCATTTTGTTTCATTTAAAAATGTATTTTATATGCAAATTAAGTAATCAGTGTTTATTGAGATTTTAATTAATTTTATGGTTTTCTTCACAACAATTGAAGATTAAAAAGTTTAAAGCTTATTGATAGAAAAATAACAATATTTTATCAATGAAAATAAGAAGTAAATAAGACTTTAATTAAATGAAGTTTAGATTCTTTAAAATATGGAGCAATTTATGTCCCTAAAGTTCTAAAAATTTGAATTTACGAAATTTATTTATTTATTCTTTTTCGTATTCAAATTTTATTATATTTAATGTAATATTTTCTAACAATTGGAAACAAAATTATAAACTTTGGATGTTTGCTTCAGGTTTTTCATTTTTATTAAAATCAATAATTTTTGAAAATATATTATTTATTTGATTGTTTAAAATTTTCGGAACAAAGCAAGTTTACACTGTGTTTTGAAACTTTTTTCCTAAATATAAATATGATTTTTATGTATAATAGGTAGGGTAAGTGTGGGTATTTCTGCGAATTTTTAGTGTAGGTTAACTTTGCAAAGCTCGTCTAAGTTTACGAAAAAATGAAATGCAGTTTTTTCATTTACAAATTAAAGTTTAATTATTATATTTTCCAAACAATTAAACTCAATCAAATTTCGTTACTTATTTGTATTTAAAAAAGTAAATTAAAAACTAATTGTCAACACATGTATTATTGTTGACTCGCGAGTAATATTGTGTGATATTTATGAAGGAAACACCAATTACTGTGCGAGCATTATTGCAGAAAATCAGATGTCGCATAGCGCGCTGGTTGTAAAAAAAGAGGTTATGTTTAGTATGTGTTGCGCAGTAAACGTATTTAAAAATCGCAATAGTACTAACATGCAGTAAAAATTCTGCTACTAATATAGTTTTAAGTATTATTAATTAAAAATCAATAATAGATGGGTAAATTAATATATTTTTCAAATAATAAAGTGTACTTCTTTGATTAGTAATACTGAAACGTGTATACTATAGTGAATATTGGAAATATCAACGGTTTTTAATATATGTGGACGTCCACATGAAAAGGGCCCATTTTGGCACTATTGGAGTTATCTATATGGGCGTATTCCTGGCAAAATTTGGAAAATTTTGAGTGGTCTTAGAACTTTTTTGGTTAAAAATTCGCTGAGTTACGAAATTTCAAAGTTTAGAACGCCACAAACCTCATTTCGAGAAAAACGGAATTAAAGATGGCGATACCAACTAATTGTTGTATCTTTGGTTCTTCTTGGAAGTTATTCAGATAAGAATTGTTTCCAGTTCAGGGCACCTTGAAGATAAAAAACCAACAGGTTTTAAATTTTTAAAATCATCCCCCCCTCTTAATTTTGAAAGAACGAAAAATCGACAATATGGGCCCTTTTCTAAAAAGTACAGTTTTTCTATTAAAAAACCATTTTTTTACAAGATTAATGATTAGATACAATTTTATTGTGTCATTTGAAGAAAAAGAATAGACATTAAACTGATTTAAAATTTTTTGACAGTCTCTATTGTGAAAAAATTGACGCAATATCCAAATTTTCATTTCGACAATTACGAAAAAAAGACTCTAACATCAATATCTCTGGTTCTTCTGGGAAGTTATTCAGATAACAATTGTTTTCAATCCAGGGTACCTAAAAGATCAAAAACCAATAGGTTTAAAATTTTTAAAACCATCCCCCCCTCTTAATTTTGAAAATACGAAAAATCGACAATATGGGCCCTTTTCTAAAAAGGACAGTTTTTCTATTAAAAAACCATTTTTTTACAAGACTAATGATTGGGTATAATTTTATTGTGTCATTTGCAGGAAAAGAATAGATATTAAACTTATTTAAAATTTTTTGACAGTCTCTATTCTGAAAAAATTGACGCAATATCCAAATTTTCATTTCGACAATTACGAAAAAAAAGACTCTAACATCAATATCTCTGGTTCTTCTAGGAAGTTATTCAGATTAGAATTGTTTACAGTCCAGGACACCTTAAAGATAAAAAATCAAGAGGTTTTAAATTTTTCCACACCTCCATTTTTAAAATACGGATTACTTTTGCAAATGACCGACAAAAAGGGCCCTTCTCATTTTTCTAAAGAACCAATGAAATCAAACAGTTAAATTATCGATAAATTAATGAAAACCGCATTATTCGACTTGACAAAACATGTAGATTGATAATAAAAAATAAAAAAAAAATTAAGATTTTACTCCAAAATTACTAAATTGCGATTATCTCGAAAACTAGAACCGACAATATGGGCCCTTTTCATGTGGACGTCCACATATATGTATTCATGACTGCCATATTTGATAATTTCACAGAATTCTGTCATAATATATTTTAAATTTAAATAAAGAAATTAATAATTGTCGGAATGTACATTTTTATGAGCTATTCTATCACCCAGGCGCGAGCTGACAGTGAGTTCAGGCTTTACGAAGCTTGATTGAGGGTTGGTCACCCAATGGGAAATTAACCATTGGCGCAATAATGGTTTTATATTGGGAGCCACACTGAGAAAAATTGCGTTTAACCGAGTGGTAGAAATAGCTCGGTTAAAAAAAAGTATTTAAAAATAAATAAGATATGTTTAAAAGAAACTAAGTTATACTGATTATCACAACCGGGCTGAGATGGTTAAAACACATCTGTTAAAAATAATCCTCCAAAGGATTATCTTAACCAATCTGAAATGTGCATAATGGAAACAAACTTTCGTGGTTGTTGTTACCTATCTGTTTTTTGAATATAAACTATTACTATGCGATTAATATTAACTGAGTTTCATGTAATTACGTTGAGTTGTGAGATTTTAACCGAGTAAACATATCTAGGCGACATATCGTCAGTCACAGTCAGTCAGTCACTTCGTTTCGTCTTTTCCGGAGAGTCGTGTTGTTACAATTCTGGTTTCTACCGACGCGATACAAATTTTTATTGATTATGTTACAGCAGCCATCAAATATAGAATTCATCTACAATAGATACATAGAAATAAAAATAAAACGGAGAATATTTAACGCATTAAACCTTTCATCCCCGATGACATATTACACGATGCACGTTAAAGAGGTTAAAAGTATTTTATTCTATTTGAAAGAGATTTGTTTGATTATAAAAAAGAATTTTAATTTACAGAAAATTTTGGTTATCTTTAAATTAGAACATAATTTTTTAATCAAATAGATTTCTTTCCAATAAAAGAAAATAATTTTTATCAAGGGAATATTTTATTAATCAAAAAATATTTTAATCGAGTTGGGTGGTTTAAAATTAATTAATCGGTTTCTTTATTATAACAGAGCTAATTAACTACAATATTCAAGTTCATATATTATTACTGTAGCCTTTTTAGGTGGCTACAGTAACCGAGTAAGTTAACTAACGTTTACGGAGCATTAATCATAAACTGTTAGTTACAGTAACAGAGAAAGAAGCTACCGTAACCGAGTAGTCTTAACTAGTTTCTACCGAAATTTTTAATCGTCTTTGATCGGTTACTGCAGACAATTCACATTGCAAGTGCTATATTAGCAGCATCGCTCGGTTGTTTTTAACTAAAACTTGGTTATATTTAACCTTTTATTTTTCTCAGTGCAGCAGTATCAATAATGGTGCAATAATAGCAACCAATATTGGGCCACTATTGCCAGAGTCTTGGGATGATCACGACTTTGCCAAGCATTGGCAGCCAATATTGGATCAATATTGGCTGCCAAGACAAATGCCGGACTTTCCAAGCGTTGGATATTCATTGGCAACAAAGATTGGACCAATATTAGTGACCCATTAATTACCAATGCTTTAAATTAAATTAATGCTTGGTTATTTATTGGTTACCAATACTGAACCAACGTTTGAAATCAATATTTTACAAATACCAACATATAGCAAAAATTTTTCAAAAAAAAAATAAATAAATTACTAATCTAAAGAAAAAAAAATTAATTTTATTGGAACACTCTGTTAAAAACAGAATGTGATAAAAATCAGACAAAGATAATATTTGTCTACGTTTGAGAATGCAAGCGTCTCTTCTTATATAGAACTGGTAACACAACTTGCTGGTGAGAGGAAGAAACTGTGGCGCACCCTGGTGGCACTTATCCAAAGTAATTTCGAGCATATACTTTGAAGCAGCGCGGGACATTTCAAAATCGAACACTAGGGTGCGCCAGAGCTTCTTTCACTCACCAGCAAGTTGTGTTACCAGTTCTATATAAGGAGAGACGCTTGCATTCTCGAACTTAGACAAATATTATCTTTGTCTGATTTTTATCACATTCTGTTTTTAACAGAGTGTTCCAATAAAATTAATTTTTTTTTCTTTAGATTAGTAATTTATTTTTTTTTTTTTTGAAAAATTTTTGCTATATGTTGGTATTTGTAAAATATTGATTTCAAACGTTGGTTCAGTATTGGTAACCAATAAATAACCAAGCATTAATTTAATTTAAAGCATTGGTAATTAATTGGTCACTAATATTGGTTCAATCTTTGTTGCCAATGAATATCCAACGCTTGGAAAGTCCGGCACTTGTCTTGGCAGCCAATATTGATCCAATATTGGCTGCCAATGCTTGGCAAAGTCGTGATCATCCCAAGACTCTGGTAATAGTGGCCCAATATTGGTTGCCAATGTTTGACCAAGAAAAAACTGTTGGCAGCCAATATTGGTCCATTATTTAGCCAATGGTGAGCATTGGCAATTTCCCATTGGGCAGTATTGGTTAAAGTTTGGTGGGACAGCGAAAGCAAGGCTGCTTGAGTCCGGAATAGTAACACCGATGTAAACCTGATGCTCAGTCTTTGTTGAAGACTGGCGTTCAATCTTCAATCAATGCTGCGGAAGCCGAAAGCAGGACTGAACAAGACTGCTTCCACTGTTCCCAAATTTACACGCTTCTACCGACAGATTGGCTCAGTCGGATAGATGCCTGGCGTTGGTGGTCGTTTAAGGACCAAGGGTATAAGTACCCTTGGTTCGCGCCCACTTGGCTTGGTATTTTTCCGGCACGTGAGACAATCTGAGCGGGAGGTTTGACGTCGAGGTATAATGATGTGCACCGTCGATTATTGTCCGGTACACACCATTAGAACTCGACTGTCGATAAACCGGTTGTACTCAGAGAGGTTTTCTACAGTTTCCCTCTTCTCTGGCGAGAAAACCGATTGACGGGTGGTCCAGGCGTAATGCGAGTACTCCTAATAAAGTCGGCTGTAGACGCAAAATTAGGTTAATATATAGAAACATTTCTAAAGTAGAATGGTTATGCTTAATCCAAAAAAGTATTTCTCGGGGACTCTTGTCGAAGTGCGTAAGGCCAATAGGGCAGGAGTATAAACAATAAAAAAAAAAAAAAAAAAAAAATTTACACGCTTCTCACGCGTTCATTCAATATAACGTGAATATATTAATTATTATTAATAATAAACAGTATTGTTATTAATATATATGTATTTACATATTTAATGACAATAAGTTATTATTATAATAATTATATTATTTTTATATAAATATTATATTACTAACAACAAATGTCATTTATCATAATAATATTGAAAAATAATATTAGCAAAAAAGACAATTTGTGATAATTTGTACATTTTTTAACTTCATTTTTAACAGACTTTTAATATTATTTACAAACAAGTTCACAAGTTTTTATTCACAACACTTATTAATTATACAGATTAAATAGTAATTTTATTATTTTATGTAACGCTTTATAATGAAAAAATCCGCTTGCATGTGGGATCGAACTCACGTCCCCCCGCCCCAGACGCATTCCGGAAGTCCTTGACGCAACCACTTAAACCGCACGCCCACTGAGTCTCGATGAGACCTCGGACTAATCAAATATATTAATGCCAGTGCCGTATACTTTGTTACTTATAAGGGCAAAGTGAAAACTATGACTAAAAATTTTACACATACTAATCCTGAATTATTTTAATTATTAAAAATGAATATTAAATAATTCATAATAAAATTGTAATCTTTACAAAATTTAACTTTTAAAACATTTTACAATTAAAAATATTTAATGAATAATTTAATAAACATCGATAAATAATTGATACTTTCTATTATTCAGTAACAAAATTATTAACATTTATTATTAGATATATTAATAATATATTATTTAAATAAATATAATTTGGAATAATAATGAATTATAATGTTACATATTATAATTATTATTATAATTATTATTATAATAATATTTATTAATTGAACAATAATTATTAATAATTATAATAATTAATAAATAAATAAATAATAATTAATTAAATTAATATTAAAAGTTAACATAATTAATAAAATTATTAAATATGATGCAGTGTCAGGAATATTTATTGCACATTTTAATTATTATTTATTAATTATCTATAGTAATTTTGAAAACATTTATAAAAAAAATTTTCCATTTAACTTTCTTTAAATATGAATGTTACAAATAATATAATTATACTAAATAAATATAAATATTTATTTATCAATTGATAACTTAATGTTGATTATTATTATTATTTGAAACAATTATTATAATTATAATTATTATAATATTATTTAATTAAGTGAACACGGTAATAAATAAAGATAAACTTAATATTGTGTAAAGATTGATTCAAGCTTGAATCAAGATTAGATGTTCGAACTTCACTCATAAAGATTGACCGAGTCTTGAATCGAGCATGGGACGAGCATTGGGTCCAATGTTGAACCAATATTGAACTAATATTGATTGACAGTGATGTAAAGACTGCTTCTACTGTGAGTTACCCACACTGAGCGTTCAAGACTCAATCAACCTTTAATCTATCGTCAGCATTGGTCTTTCGCGCCTGGGCAAGTAAGATTCAAAATAAATTTTGTAATTATTTTGAAAAAATTAGGCGTATATTTCAAAATGAAAATATGTAATAATTTTTTAAAAATCGCAATAATTGTGTCACTTGCAGGAATACCCACACTTACCCTACAATACATAATTTATAAAAATTATGTTTGAGAAAATAAAATATATTTGTTAATTCTCTGACTCTCTCTGATTTATAAAAATTATGTTTGAGAAAATAAAATATATTTGTTAATTCTCTGACATTTGTATTTACAAAAAAAATTGTGATTTAAAGATTCCCAATGGGAAGTAAACGATTGGTTCAATAATGGGCAATGCTTGGCCAACTCCGTTCCATTATTGGAAAATTAATGACAACCATCATTGGACCACCAATGGTTTAAACTTGGGATGATCACGCTACTGCCAATGATCAGTAGCCAAGCATCGGGCCAATATTAGTTGCCAAGGAATTGCCAAGGAAACAAAATCGATTTTCAAAAGCTTGATTTTTTATTGACACACGGAGAGAGATTCTGTTTTAATATTTCGTATTATTATATTAGTATTTACACGGAGAAACTTTTTCTTATAATATTAAATATATTTGGTTATGTTTATTCTAAAAGTACGTTAGAATGTGAGGATTTTTCGTGCGTTGTGCTAATAATTTCAACATTAATACGAAAATATGATAAGTTCGTTATATATTAAGCAACCTTCGGTGTACAAAAATTACTATCTGCATTAGAAATAGTCTTATTTTTCTTTAGAAAAGAATAAAATGCTAGTTTTTGTTTGTGAAATAATACGGTAATTCTAACCTTTTTTACACATATAGATAGAATATATAAGAGACATTCTAACGTAACATACCAATTTTGGAAGGACTGCGGGCGGACTTAACCGATTTCACCCGAGCATCACCGAGTCCATCACCTGACGTCGCGAACTAACCCTAATGTTTTCGAAGTTGAAATTCACACGTGTATGAAAGAAAAAAACCTTTTATTAATAAACGTGAATGTCTCCTCATGCCAAATTAAATTCAAGAACTGTTCCTCAATATAACATAATTTTTTTCACGACTTTTACTTATTTACATAATTTGATTAGAAAGTTATTTTAAAAAATGCTCTCTCTCGAAGGCACATATTTTTCCACTCGTTTAATATATAAGGACGATTCAGCTGTGTACTTCTAACGAATCGTGCGATCTTTCGGTTTCCGTGACCAATCGTCGTGTCTTTACTTGCTTGTGCGTGTGTGCGTTAATAATATAGGTTAGGTTCTTACGTCGTGTTGAATATATTTACCTACAGTTACAGTGACATACACTAATGCCATCTACCATCAGATCCAAGTATCACTATCGTCTCTATGGTATCTATAGACAATTAATTTGTTGTGTTTCTTTTTAATTCATGGCTTTCCCAACTTTGCAAAAATTATTATTTTCTTTCTAAAACAACATACTAATTTTCGTTAGTTTCCTTATGAAGAACTGTAAAATATATACTGAATGAGTGTTTTTGATAGTCTCAATAGCAATTTCTATAACCTATGTCGTTTTTCCCTTGAATCTAACCTAACATACTAAAATGTCTCACCAGTTTTAAGAATTAGTGGTATTAAAAGTTTCTCCGTGTAGTAAAACCGATTGCAATTTGGGGAAATCATGTACATTTATGAATTAATATTACCATTTTTAAGAAAGTTTATAATCAAATTATTACTTTGTATTATTCTGAAGTAATAGAAATTGAAATAGTCAATAAGAAGTTGTAATATTATAAGTAAGAAAGTATGCAATAGTAAAAAGTATTACCAGATGATTATACTAAATACTATCGAAGAATTACATAAGTTGTTAATTTAGTTATGAATAGTATTATCGACTATAATAAAAATTATGACCAGCCTAGTAGCAGGCCATAGCAGGCTATGGGCTGACGTCAGGCTGACGTAGAGCGGTTACGAAGCTGTCCGAGATTAGCCGAATATTTCAGTCGAGCAGTTCCGAAATTATCCGAGTCAAATCTCGTGGCAACATGTGCACGTTGTGTTTACCCCAAAATATTTTAATTTGATGTGTCAAAATGTGTCGGAATTGGGTGAACAATTTTATTTTGTTCATTCAATAATTTTAATCGACAATGAAGATTTCCTAATTGTAGTAAAAGGCATAGTCCATTGTCTTTAAAATGAGCATTTGAGAGCATTCAAAATTTACATGGAAAAAAATTAATCTCTAAATTAGAGATTTAATATGAGATTTAGGCATAAACTATCACTGGAATCGGATGTGTGATTTGAACAGATCTCTAAAACTGAAATTTAGAGTTATATCTAATCCGCATATATTATCAGTGTGAAGAATCCGTATTTTTATGCCTGAAAATGATATTAGAAATCTCAAATTTAATGATTTATCACAATTTAGAGTGAGAATTATTCAAAGAATGTATATTTTTCTTTTAGTATGAACTTATAAACAAATCCATTGACAATCATAAAAAATTGGACATTTTTTGAAGATAATATGAATTTTTTATTATTTCATTTCTTTATTTGAATCAAATTATCTCAACATCACACAATATAAACATTCTTTTTCTATTTCTTAATAAAAAAACATGGTTTGGTACAACTTTCAATATAGGTTAGGTTTTCAAGTGTCAAACGAAAGTTTAACCTGAAAATACTAATAAATAAAAATATGTCCCACACGTGATAACGCGAAAAACATTCGTAAAATATGGAAAGTGAAAACTGGGAATGAAACTGCATTTAAAATATAAAATTAATACTTAAATAATTAAAATGGTTTAAATATTCTTTGACAATGATGAACTTAAAACGCAATGTAATTCACATCAGATAAGTTGTGAAATTAACAAATCTCTAAATCAGAGATGTGAATTTAATTGTGACTATAATGTCTATTTTAGACATACTTACATTCCATTGGATTTCAAATTAATATTATTTCAAGTTTAGATATTAATTTTTTTCCGTGTACGAAAATGAATTAGGACATTGGAAGGTATTTAAAAAAAATGATTTAAGAAATGCTGCATTTTCTTATGCCAATAAATTAAATGATGGGTTTTTTTATATAACGAAAAATTGGATATAATTTTAATAGAAATCATTTTCCAGAAACAAACAATTTTAAAAACAGTATTATGATAAACATTTCTGAATAAAATTTTGACCCAGCATACAAAAGTATGTATTTATAATGTAAAATAAATTAAGAACTTTTTTAAACAAAATATGGAGAAAATATCACTTTCTCACAAGTTCAGAAAATTTCTCGAGTTTAGTATATAAGGAAGTTGAGAACTGTATCCCCCAATGTACAGCGTGCGTGCGTTATTGCGTTTATTTGTATTTAAGTTAAGTTTATATGTATGCGTTTATAGGTTTTAACGGCTGTTTTCGGCATGGTCATGGATCGCGATCCGGATCACAAAGTAACCAATCACAGCATAGGAAAAGTGATCTGGATCACGATCCATCGCGATCCATGACCATGCCGAAAACGGCCAACATAGATCTCCGAAATTGTATATACTTTGTGTTTGTATAGTATGATGTATAGTATGATGCTTGCGTTAGCTCATTGGTGTGTGTGCGAAATACTTTCGAAACGATAATTCTATCCTCCTCCTTCCTACGTCTTTTTATTTCCTGTCCTTTTCGACTCACTCATAATTTTTAGTATTGTCTATATTAAAGATTGAAATATGTATTTTATTCTAAAATTTAAAAGAACTATTTCAATTTTTCTTATTCTTTCGATACTTTCACGGACTGCGATTTTAATATAGTCATTTTTAAAAATTATAATTCTTTTATTAAATTGTATTACAATTTTATTAATTTTTGTAAAATATATCAAGGGCTGCCTACTAATATGCACAATATTAATTTTTAATATAAAACACGATTTCCCTAAATTGAAAAAGAATATATTAAATTCTATTGCCAATTTTAACAAATATTAATACAAAATCTCTCTCCGTGCAGCCAACAAAAAACCAAGGTTTTGAAAATTGATTTTTTTTAATTATTAATTAAAATTTATTTTTAAAAAATATATTTTTAAAAAATTTATTTTAAAAAAATATATTTTTCAATAATATATATTTTTTTAAATTAATAGAACATATTAATTAAATTTTTCACCTCTGGTAAAACAAAGGTGAAAGACTGATAAAAATTCCCTCACCGTATCTCACAGTGGAGGGATAACTGTGAATGTCTTTGCGAGAGAGGAGCAGGTACTTATAGAGCCAGTGTAACAGGTCACAAGCGAGAAGAAATCACTAGCATGCACTCTGGCGGCGCTTGTCGGAAGTGGCGCAACGTTGGTTGCCAAGCGCTGTGTCGATAATGTCAGGATATGCATGCGCGCCAGAAAAGAGTTCCGACAATCGCCGCCAGAGTGCATGATAGTGATTTCTTCTCGCTTGTGACCTGTTACACTGGCTCTATAGTTTTGTTTGGTTTTGGGGTGCCGAAATGTCGAATGTCGAACTGGATTGACTCGAATGATGAAAATTCGACATTCGAGTCAATCCAGTTCGACATTCGACATTTCGGCACCCCAAAACCGAACAAAACTCGATTCGAATCGAGTTTTGCACAGCTCTAATTTATCAAGGTATATGCAATTATTATATTTGTTTTTCGTAATTTCTACGTGACTCGTAACAAAATTTGGCAGACAAAGTATTTTTGGATTATTTGTCATTCAATACGTCCAACTATTCAAGTAAAAATTAATTTTGTGTGTAGACAAAAATTTGATTCTGTTAACGTAGATAATTTTGAGAAATTTTCTAAACATTCTGACTTAAAATTGCTGTTTTCTGTATATATACTATATGTAAAGTCAAGTATTATCTTAAACAGGAGTTTTTTATTTATTAATTATATTCTCGATGGTGGGAACTATACATGTAAGGTAGGGTATTTAAATTCCTAGTGTAGAGCACGAAAGATCTAAAAGGCGATGATAATATACGTTCGTGAGAATTTTGCTTTTATTATATTTATTAATTATCAGTTTACGTTGATTTCATAGCAATCTTTGTTACGTGGGATCTTCATAAAACTTGAACGAGTTACGCCAACCGATTAGTAATGCCATCCTTCACTTTGTCATATTTTCCATGTCATGAAAGAAATAATTTCTTTAAGATTGTACTACATTGTTACTATGCTTGTTAGAGTTCTCTCTCTCTCTCTCTCTCTCTCTCTCTCTCTCTCTCTCTCTCTCTCTCTCTCTCTCTCTCTCTCTCTCTCTCTCTCCATATTTTAAACATATTTTATAATAGTGTGAAATAACTGAGTCAGTATATGTCTCAGGCGCGAAAGACCAATGCTGACGATGGATTGAAGATTTATTGAGCCTTGAACGCCCAGCCTGGGTAACCCAGTGGAAGCAGTCTTTATACCACTGTCACTCAATGTTGATTCAGCATTGGACACCAATGTTCGTTCCATGCTCGATTCAAGACTCGGTCAATCTTCGTGAGTGAAGCTCGAACATCTGATCTTAATTCAAGCCTGAATCAATCTTGACAGTTTATTTATTGACGTGTGCACTTAAAAATATTAAATATAAATATTTATAAATTAATAATTATTAAAATATTTTTTATGATAATTTTGTATACTATTTAAAAATTATTATTAATTATTATTATTAAGATATCAATTGGTAAATAAATATTACTATTTATTTAGTGTATAATATTTATATTAATTATTAATTTATTAATAATAATGATTATTATTATTATAATTATTATTATTATAAAAAAATATTAAATTAAAAATAAATATTAAATATTATTATTATTATTATTATTATTATTATAATTAT
This sequence comes from Leptopilina heterotoma, assembly GCF_015476425.1. NCBI lineage: Eukaryota > Metazoa > Arthropoda > Insecta > Hymenoptera > Figitidae > Leptopilina > Leptopilina heterotoma. Next base: position 494,744 of record NW_025110923.1, on the reverse strand, counting down.
TATTATTAATTATATAAGATTTATATAAATAAAGTTAAATTATACATTATTATTTTTTTCTTGCACAGTGTCAAATAATTGTTTTCAAAGTTCAAGAGTTTCGTTTGTCTGAAAAATTTTTAGTGAAAAAAATGTTCATTAGGGTGTAATAAATATTAAATATTATGCCTAGTATTATGCCTAGTAGTTTTACACTAGGATTAACTGTTTAGTAAATATGTATTATCAAAAAACTATTTTTTGTCAAACGCGTGCGATTAAACACAAATAACCTTGAGACTTTAGCATTGCCAACTCAAGAGTTTAACGTATGTGTTGAGTTGGTAATGCTGGAGTTTCAAGGTTATTTGTGTTTAGTTGCGCGCGTTTGACAAAAAATAGTTTTTTGATAATATTTACTAAACAGTTAATCCTAGTGTAAAACTACTAAGCATAAATATTTATTACTACCTAATGAACATTTTTTTCACTAATAATTTTTCAGATAAACGAAACTCTTAAACTTTGAAAATAATAATTTGACACTGTACAAGAAAAAAAATAATATATATAATTTAACTTATAAAATTATCATAAAAAATATTTTAATAATAAATAATTTATAAATATTGATATTTAATATTGTTCAGTGCACACGGTAATAAAGAAAGTGAATATTGTATCAAGATTGACCGAGTCTTTAATCGAGCATGGGACGAACATTGGTGTCCCATGCTGAACAAATATTGAGTGACGCGCCGTATATACAGAATATACGGCGCTGGCATTGAAATAGTAGATTAGGCGAGGTGCCTTCCAGCCTTCTGTGGCCGAGCGGTTAAATGCGTGCGTTGAATACTTCCGGTATGCGTTAGGGGGGTGGGAGTCGTGAGTTCGATCCCACATGCGAGCGAATATTTTTCATTCTTTGTTTTAAGCGTTATATAAAATTGTGTGTTGTGTTGTGAATAAAAACTTGTAAACATGTTTGTAAATAATATTAAAAAGTCTGCTAAAAAATCGAGAAAAAAATGTATCGATTAACAGAAAAATTGTCTTTTTTTACTAATTTTTTTTTTTAATATTACTATTTAAAATGACATTTATTGTTAGTAATATATTATTTATATGAAAATAATATAATTATTATAATAGTAACTTATTTCCAAACAAACGCATATAACATGAATAAAAATAATATCAATAATACTCATTACTATAATAATAATAATAATAATAATAATAATAATAATAATAATAATAATAATAATAATAATAATAATAATAATAATAATAATTATTATTATTATTATTATTATTATTATTATTATTATTATTAAGTATTAATATTATTATTATATACAATTCATATATCCATATTATATTGAATGAGCGCGAGAGACGCGTAAATTTGGGAACAGTGGAAGCAGCCTTGTTTCAGTCCTGCATTATAGGGTTCCGCAGCATTGATTGAACATTGAACGCCAATCTACAACAAAGACTGGAGCGTCAGTCTTAAATAAGTGTTACATTATAGCTAGAAGCAACCTTCGTTCCGCCGTCCCACCAAGGCTTGATCAATGTTGACCAAGCCTCAACGAAGGTTCCGTAAAGCCTGAATCGAGCGTCAGTTCTCGCCTGGGGTGACGCGACACGAGAAAAGGGACCTATTGTTAAAAAAATCGATTTTAAGATTATGGTGCTATTCGACAGATTATTCTTTGCTCTTTCACGTGAAAAAATCAAAAGTTGAAAAACTTAAATAGTGTTAATAATATAAAGCCCGAAAGTTAATCATGTACGCGTAAATACACGGGTTTTCTGCGCATGGCGTCGTTTTAAACGCTCTCCCTGTAAAATTCTCTTTTGCGGCGATAGGTCCCCAGGTGCGATTTTTTGGTCTGCCCATAGTTGGGCCAACTTTTACAAAGTCGGTCCAACTTCTCGTGCCAGAGGTTGGGCCAACCATACAGATGATAACGGTTCACCGTCTAATGGCGACGATGGTTGGCCCGACAACTCATAAGGAAGTTGGCCCAACTTACAATGCATATGTTGTGCCAACTATACATTTCAATGGTTGGTCCAAAGACTGACGCCAAAGTTGGCACAACTTTAGATGCGTAAGTTGGGCCAACCACAATTTTCAAAGTTTGGCCAACTTCAACAGCCAAAGGTAAAAAATTATTTAAAAACTAAATTATTTAAACAATTAACACGTTATTAGTAGCGGGAACATCAGACATAACCTTTACCTATTATTATTAAACACAATCTCATTCATACATTTTCGAAAATATCTAACGCTCGCTGGGATCGAACCCCTAACCTAACGCACCGAAGACTTATACACTGACCACTACGCTACGCTCACATGGGAGTGCATAACGCAAAATGTATATTAAAGCTGCAACAGTCGGGCCAACCGTGGCCCAGAGTTCGGCCAACCAAGAAAGTTTAAGTCATTTAAACTGCATTTGACAAAGTTTTGCCAACCGTTGGACCAACCGTGGCCCATAGTTCGGCCGACCAAAATAATGTAAGTCAATTAAACTGCGTTTCACATAGTTTTGCCAACCGTCGGGCCAACCGTGGCCCAGAGTTCGGCCGACCAAGAAAGTTTAATTCATTTAAACTGCATTTGACAAAATTTTGCCAACCGTTGGGCCAACCGTGGCCCATAGTTCGGCCGACCAAAAAACTATAAGTCAATTATACTGCTTTTCTTGAGTTTTGCCAACCGTCGGGCCAACCGTCGGGCCAACCGTGGCCCAGAGTTCGGCCAACCGAAACTGAAAGTCTTTTGAACGACGTTTTGATGAGTTGTGCCAATCTTTGTCGCCAAAGTTGGCCCAACGGTTGGTTAAACTCTGCATTTAATGGTTGGCTTGCAAAGTCGGGCCAACTGTGGGCACTAGTACTTGCCAAAGTTGGGCAAACTCTGGCAACCAAAACTTCGCTTGCCAAAGTTAGGCCAACCTTGGGCCAACCTTCAAACTCTGGCGGCCAACCTAAATTCGCACCTGGGTCCCTTTTCTCGTGTCGCGTCACATATTATTTCAAACTCTGCTTTTCATTTGTCTAATTAATTTTTTGTTTTTTTCTCTTCTGGTACTTTTTTTTCTTTCTACAGAAATAATCAGTAAACAGAAGAAATCATTTTAAAAATATTATTTTTTGTAGTCTTATAATTATAAATTCTTTTTATTTTTAACGAAGTATTCAATTTATTTTTAAAAATGTTTTGAACAATTTTTTTTATCAAAAAATTGTTATTAGCTTTTTAAATTTTCTTTGTTTATTTAGAATTCCTTTTGTCTTGCTCATCTTTGTAAAAATTACAATCGATCACTTGTAAAAGTGAGTTGAAAATTTTCAGACTTTATCGTCTTTTTTCCGTTGGCACAGAAACATCTCACCCTCAACACATTTATCAATCAGATATAAGCAAAGATTCTTGTAACGTTTCGCAACTCAGAGAAACCGAAGAAAAGATACGAAAATATTGTTTACATATATTTTTCCATAAAGTTCTGTATATGCTTCTGGTATCGCGACACTTGAGGTGTGGGTTTTTTTCACGAAACTTGCGGATAAGATTGAAAAGCGTGAAACTACTATATATATACTACTGTTAACCAACTGACTTGAAAGATTCGAGGCGAAAACCAGTACGAGTTTTAGTACGTTAATAGCTTACTAGATTGCAATATAGGTGTGCAAAGAACCAATTAACTGGAAATCTCAAGATAGGAACGTTTCGCTCGGTCGTTTGCTCGCCAGGATAGGATCTTATATGTACTTCCCGCCTCTCACAAGCATGCGGCAGCTCTTTACAGGACGTAATTTGCGGGACATTCGGTTCAACTTCTAAGTATATGCGTATAATCTGACGCATGAGATCCTCTGCCATGCTCGCACGTATCGTCACGCTCTTACACGTTACGTTATACATGTATGTTTATATTTATATAAACGATCTGAAATTGACATTTTCAATTTCTATGTATTTTGCACTCGTGTAGAATTGGAAAATTGATCTTTTATATTTTACCCTTCAATTAATTAGGACCCATATTGGCAATCTAGCTGGAAGCTAACATGATTCTAACATGACTGCCTAATTAAAATCAGTTTAAGCAATTAGTACTTAAATAAATACTTAAACAAAGAAATGAAAAACCGCTGCCAAGTTATACATTTTTATAATTTTGGTATTCATTTCATGAACTTTTTGCTTCCTCATAGAAATAATAATAATAATTGAAATATAAGAATTACTTTTTATAAAAAGGTTAACAATCATTAAATCTTGATCCAAAAAATGTGTTTTTATATATTCTATAAGATGGTTATAATAGTTTAATAATTACACATAAGTTAATAAACAAGAATGTTGAAAAAATGATATTTTCCACAATTTTTGATTTTTCAAATACCAATAACTTCATAATTTCTGACCGAATCAGGTTCAAAAATAGGTCAATCGAAGCGTTTCTTAATGCTGTACAAGTTGGTAATGATACTTTTAAAGTTATACTTTTACATTTTTCAACAAAATTTTCAAAAAAGTATTATTTTTGAAAAATTTAGATTTTTAAAACTTTAATATCTCTGGCTAATATAAACGAAAAATGTCCAATAAAGGCTCAAAAGATGCGTCTGAAAATACTCTGCAAAACTAAAAAAACATTTATAGGTGTCCTAACATTTTTTTAAGTTATAGCCAAAAGACTTTTTTTACAAAATGAAAAATGCAAAAAAAATATAGTTAAACTTTATGAATCGGGCTGAAAGTCTCTCATTTTATATTTCCCGGGGAGACCTACAATTAAAAAAATATTGAAACAAAAAGTTTTTCAGTGCACATCGGGACATTTTTTTAAAATCCGTTTTTTGGACTTCTGAGGTCAAATTACATCGAAATCTTTATTTATTTATTTATTTATAACATTTATACGGGCACTGCCCATTCGTACAAAAAGTACTAAAAGATTAGGTATAATGAAAATAAGTTATTAAAAATATGTCAAAAAATCACAATCGAAAATTTTGCTAATACAATCCTTCCTCTATTAGGAATCAATTTAATGAAACAAATATATTTGTCATTTTCTTACATTTTTAATAATGTGTTAAGGAAGAGTGGGAAGATTAGTCGCTTGAGAGAGTCAAACTCGAGACCTTACGCATTTTAGACCTTCACATTAATCACTAACCTACGCCTCATGACAATTTAAATACTAATTTGCTGTCATTCACTTCGAGAAACATTAAAATTTATTAAGTTGATTAACTTAACAATGTTTATTCCACGATTTATAATCAACCTAATGTTAAAAGAGAATATCTTAAAAATAATTAACGCTTTTTTGTTTTTAATATTTAACCCCTTTGCAGTCCAGTTAAAAATCGCTTATGAGCATAAAAACGGTCATCAATTTAAAATTTTTTAATTTTGACATCAAACCGCCATTTTAAAATTTTAAAAATCTGACATCACATTCATAATCGGCGACCCCGAAAAACCCCAGAGCAATAAATTTCAAGCAAGCCCAAAAACCTTAGTATACCCATCGCCACTCAAATCGACTTATGTTTAGTATTTTTTAAGTGGTCATATTATGGCCACTGACATAAAAGTGGGATGACTTTTTCTGGACATATATGGGACCTGGACTGACAAGGGGTTAAATTCTTTAAGAAACATTTTTAATAAAAAATAAAATTTTCTAAAACGTATCAATTTAAAAAAGTTATAAAGATTTCCAAATAATGGAAAATAATTTTGTTTTATATTTATTCTCATCAATTAATTATATATAGATTTTGTCAATTTATTTACGTTGGTACACTGTCAATTAAGGCTCAATAGAAAGTGACTAAAATATTTAAGTTTCTATTTTGAATATCGCAAAAAATTTTTGAAATCATTAAAATTTTTATCTAAAATTGTTTTTGTTTCAAAAATGGTGCATTTTTCTAAATTTTTGATAAATTTTTCATTTCATTAAAATTTTTATTACATATATATGCAATATTATGTTTTTGGGGTCGCTGATTCCGAATCTGATATCTGATTTGATAAATTCAAAATGTCGGATCCAATATGGCGACCAAAAATTGTAAAAATTATCCAGATTTGAAACTCGTCATTCGAGAGATTTTACAAGTGATAAATTAAAATTTATTATCAATTTAAAAATTAAAAATTTTGTCTTCAATATGGCCACCCAATGGCAGAAAATTTGAATGTTTATATGTTTCGGTTGAAGTTTGTTACTCAAGAGTTTTTGGGGTCATTAAATTCGAATTTAATGATAAATATATTAAAAATACAAAAAAATTTTGATGTCTTTCGGTTGCAATGTGTCACTTGGTGGTTTTTAGGGTAATTGAATTTTGAATACAATGTTAAATTTTTAAAATCCAAAATGGCGGATAAAATATGGCAACCAGAAATGTTAAAAATTTTCCAGAGTTACTTAAAACTCGTTTGTAGGGGGTGTTTACATTTACAAAATTTAATCAATTTTCCGCCATTTTGGATCCGCCATATTGAATTTTTAAAATCTGAGATTAAATTGAAATTCAGTGACCCCAAAATCCCTCGAGTAAAAATTTTTAGACAAATTAAATATTAATTAAATAATTTTTTAGGTCGCCATATTGGATCCCAGATTTTAGAATTTTCAAATTTTATATTAAATTTAGATATATCATTAGATTTGGACTCAGTAATCCCAAAAACCTTTAATATAACTTAATCAAATTTGTTTAGAAACTTTTTTGTTTGGATCATTTGTGGACCAAAAACGATTTTTTCATCAAACTGCGAAGGTGTTAATCAACATCTAAATTATATAGTTATTTTATTAATATATCGAAAATAATTGTAAAATCAAAACTGTATGGAATTTCCGCACGCAATTTTTTTACTATTTCTAAAGTAAATTTTTCTGCGTCCGCAGTAAATTTATTTTGTACTAAAATTTACTACTAAAACACTAAATAATAACAATTGACAGAAAGAAGAAATGTACAGCAACTCCAGATAGTTTAGGTTAATTTAAATGTAAGTAAAAAAATAGTAAAAGTTAATTTATTCGGTTTTTTTCAGTGCTTAGGTCAGTGTAGGAGCAGTACCAGAATAATCATTTCAAGTCTATATTATGACGACTTCCATACGAAGCAATTTAATAAATACAATAATTTATTACTCGCGATATATAAAAAAATTTAAACTGCTTTCTATATTAATAAAATTTCTTAACGAAAATATCGAAAAATAAAATGCATTTTTCTCTCATCAAAATCAATCTATCACTTGTTGGAGAATATTTTGTTCACTTTCAAGACAACCATCCAAGTGAAAACATCTTAATCACTTCATTAAAAAATTTAATTTCCCCTATCGTTTGTTTTTAATTAAGAGTGTTTACGTAGAGGAAAATTATTAAAAAATACTGGAGTTCTGAAATTCTACGCGCGCAAAGAGGGACAGAGAGAGTAGAAAAGCGACGATAGAAAAGATAAAAGTGCTTCTGGCAAGCTTTTGCTAATGCATTCTTGGGTAGAAGTAGATTTTGCCTTTTCTCCATTGACGATATCTTCTCTCATTGTTTCGATATTATAATTTCGTGGATTGATTTCAAATTTTTCTCATATATGCAAATTGAAAAAAATTTATAACTTCTTTTTTCGGATGACGAGTTCATATTTTTATTATATGCAAGAGAAGAAGATTTCATCGTCGAGAGTGCTTGCTTCCTCGTCATCGATGTTGTGTATAATTACCAACAAATGATCTCAAGTAAAGTGGTTGAACGAGGAAATTTTTTTTTTCATTTTATTCTTTATTTTTATCGATTTCTCCCTCCCCCCTCATCTTTGTCGTGACTATCTTGTCACTCGTCGAGCGTTCTTTCTGAAAGTTTTCTTCGTTTTATAAATAGTAAGAGAACGTTCAATCTGATTAATTTCATGTAAACACCTGCTGCCACTACACTGTCAAATAGTTAAACTTTATATATGCAAGAGGAAAAAAAATATTCACATAATCGTCATTTTAGATCTTTGACAATTTTTTCTCCTTATTGAACACATGAAAAACCTGCTTACGGATATGCATCAGGAATTATTTATTTTATATATATGTAGAATCAGATTTCGAATCGTGAGAACAAATTTCAATATTCATTGTCTTTTAATTTTTTATAGGTACTTCAATTTTGAATTTTTTCATTTGCGCAAAAAATGTGTACACTGTCAAAAATTTAGGGAGTTAACGGACTCGGGAGTTTTTCGATTATTGCTTAGATTTTGTACATTAATTTTGTTATATATATATTATTTAAATAATAATTTGATTATATTTGTTAAGTGAATAAAATTGCGCAGATTTTGTGTGTATAACGAAAAAGTACATATTTATTTAAATGAAAAGAAAATCACCATAAAAATGTTAAGGCAAAAGTTGAAATAAATTTTATGGAGAAATAAAATTTTTGCATGAGAGGTTATCTGCAAGTAGACACGTCTCGGATTATTGCGAAAGTGATTTTAAATGATCATTAATGTATTATAAGAGGCCCTCTCGGTACGTTCGAGTTAATAACGTGCAATCGAAATTACACGTGACTGAAATACCGGTTTTTTTTGTATCATTAAAAAGAGCAATCCATGCTTCCTGGATTAGTCAGATGAGTTATAAAAAATAAATACTTTATAAAACTTTTATTTATATAGTGACCTATACCTTATGTCCATTGACAGTCCATGTTACATTTGCTGGTGGATTTCCAGCAGGAGTCGTACAATTGCCTCTCACGGTATCACCAAGTGAGTAACGTAATTTTTCCACTCTAATCGTTAGATTTCCCTTCGGTAAACCTGGAAATTTTTAGAAAAAAAGAAAATTAGGAAAAACATAATAGGTTGCATTTTCTTTCTGAATAAAAATAAATTAATAAACATTTATACTTTAGAATCAAATAGTTTATACGTTTTGGATTTTTGAATCGAAAAATTGAGGATTTTATTAAAAGTAATAGGAAAGAAGTGAAAACGTATATATGTTTGAATCGATTGACAAAACATTTTCAAGAAAGTAAAAGAAGCTAAACAGCATTGGAATTCTATTCAAAAGGAATTTTATAGATCACTGACTCTGTGACACTTTTTTGCCTACAAGATTTTTAAGGAAAACAATTTTATTGTGACACTTTCAAATAAAGTATTTATATAAACAGAATTTCAAAAAAAGGACAACAAAAATACAAAAAAATTTTCTTGAATTTAAATGAACTATTTTCCTTTTAATTTGTTTAATACTCAAATTGAATACTGGATACATTAAAAGAAAGAGTTTAGTTTGTTGATAACAAATTTCGATTATTTATCAAAAGAAAAGTTTATTTTTTTAATAAAAAATTTATTTTCAAGTAAATTAAAAGCAGGAGATTTGGTTTACAATAAATTGACTATTAAGTATAAATTAGAAAAAATAGTTTAGTTTGTTTATAAAAAATTAATTATTAAACAAGTTAAAGGAAAAAGTTTAGTTTGATAATAACAAATTTTACCGTTTACTGAATTATTAGCTCACTTGTTTTATTATATTCAGTTACTGCTAAAATCACTTTATTTTTAAATATTCTTCTTAGAAAAGTCTTTTTAAACTAAAGAGTTGGAATTTCTATTAAGTAATTATAACTAATTTTTTTTCTTTAATCAATTACAAGAGATCACTTGTTAAGAAGTATTTTTACGATGCGTAACAAAGAGATTATTTTTGTTTTTAATGAAGATTAATTTCACTAAGTCAGCTGCCCCTCTTCGTACATTATCCACCTGGGAAAGAATGGAAAGTGCTAGGCTAATGTAAAATATTTTTTTTAATGTAATAAACCTTATAACTATATGAGTAATTTGAAGCAAGCTATTGAAAAATTAAGTGCAGGAAATCATTCATAAACCCTGTGAGATATAGTTGAAATTCAGTATTATAAATTAAATAAAAGAGGGGAAAAGAAATTGTGGGAACACCATGGAAAAATCATTCATCTTTATTTCTCGTTTAAAATGCAAAAAACCTCTTTCGTATTTCTCTTTTAATAAAAAAACCGTCGTATGCAAAAACACAAAAAAATTGTTAGGCCGTGAAAAAATTCAATTTATAATATAACTTTCTGATTGTACTATTTTAATCGATATCTGGTGAACGTTTTGGGACGTATCCATCATGTAAGTGAGAGGAACAGTGATCCAATTAATCCAGAAAATTCAACGAAGCGAACAATTACAGCGAAGGCAATAAAAAAAAACTTTTTTTTCTTTTTTTTTTGCAGACAGAAACTGCAATTTTTACGGTTGAAAATGCTTGGCGATCATTGGAAATGAAATTGCCACCGACAGGTCTATATCGACCAATTCTTGGGTTCACAGAGTATAACCGTGGAATTTTCAATGTAGAAACGAGCTCTGGGAAACTTGGTTTTAATTGGCTCCGATTGCGATGATAATGCTTATGTGCATCTTCAAAACGCTTTGGGGGCAAAAAAGGAGATAGAACCCAAAACCATAAAGAGAGAAAAAATATGCAGATCATACCTGTTACTGAAAGGAGGCGTATCACTGAAAAATTTAAGGTCCACTGAGATTGAGAAAAAAAGAACCCGATTCATAATAATATGACTTGAATCAATTTGCTTCGTCGGTTTGTGCTCTCATTGTCTACTCTGGAAAAATGGGTAGTTTCAAACCAAAAAAAACACTTTCAGTATTTTTTCTGGAAAATCTAAAACTGTGTTCTAAAATTATTCTGTTACGTTTTTACTGTATTTGTTTTGTAATAAACTTGTAACATTTTCCTGCATAATAAGTATTACTTGTACTGGTACTTCAACTACTAAAACTTTCTACAAGACTAAAGAGACACACGAATAGAAAATTTTGCAATTACCCAAGCGGAAGAAAATAGAAAATTTAAAAATGATATGCAACAAATATTCCGACACCATCTCGAAAATACGCGTCAACAAACACTCGATGCGTATAACGAAAATCGCCTAGAAATAAACGCGCTAAGAAAAGAAACAACTAAATCGATTTACATTTCGCAGAACAACCAGATCTTATGTTTCCAACTCCCAAAAACATAAACGACAGAAATCAACACGATTTAATTGACCTTCCTTTGAACCCGGTTCTCAACGCCTCTATCGCGCAACGAACTCAAGTTCCAAACTTACATAAAATCATTAAATCGTGGGATCTCAAATTTCCGGGAAAATTAGACGCGAACGAATTTCTCGATGAATTCGAAAGAAAAATGTTAGCATCTGCGATCAATCCCAACGACGCTCTCCCGATTTTCTCCCAAACGCTCACAGAAACAGCGTATTCATGGTTCAACATGTTACGCCATAAATGGACAACATGGACCGAATTTTCTAGATCATTCCGAAAAACATTCAGCGATGTAAATGACGATAACCAAATCCTCAATAAAATTCATCGCGCGGTTCAATTGTAAAATGAAACAGGGATAGACTATGTCATAAAAATCGGCGCGCTCTATAACAAATTGAGAAATAAAATTCCAGAAAACATTCAACTGGATAAAATTTATCTAAGCCTACATTCGAAACTAATTTCTCTTTTCGATCGCGACAGCTTCAACTCTTATGAAGAACTTTTAGATAAGATACGCAAGTATCAAGAAAAAATCGAATTCATGCAACAATCGAATAAATTGCGCGAACAAAACGCGAAACGGTCTCGTAACCCGCGCAATAGAAACCAATTAAATGCAATTGATTCGCAATCTAAAAATTCTTCAGGCGAACTAACGGAAAAAGAAACTAAAACAGAAAACAAACAAAAACAAGCGAATAAAAGTAAACAAAAAGCGAAACCAGAGCCCGAACAAAAATTAAATAAAATAGACATCTATCAAAAACAGTTCGAGTCCCTTAAACAAAAATTAAATATAAGCGACGCAGAAAATTCCAAAGCGAGTAAATCCAAGAGCGCTTTGATCAGTCCGAACAAACCTTCGTCTTCTCACAGATCGCGCAAACGTTCCACTTCTACTTCTTCTCGCTCCTCAAGCTCTGCTTCGTCGCAGAAAGGGGGGGAAAAGCGTAGATCGTCTGCGCACAAGAAAAGCGAAAATCCTCGTGGTCGTGGAAATGGCCACCGAGGCGGTAATAATCAAAATAATCGCGGACGCGGTTACAACAATGGTTGGAATGGTAGTGGCCGTGGTCGCAATCACAACCAAGTCTACTACCACAATTCCCCCCACTCTTCGCAGTACTACCAGCTAGATTGCCAGTGCAGCGCGCAAAACGTGAGACCTCCTTGTCCTCCGCACGCGCCTCCACCGCAACCAACGCAGCCACCATGGCATGGTAATTACAACCGCGATTATCCACAAAACTTCGGTCACAACGCGCAGGATAATCAATCAAAAAACGACAGAGATGCCAGGAGAGACTAGATCTCCCTGGCAAAACCCTCTTAAATCAAAACGAAAATCGACCGATAAATAACTCAAACGAAATTGATACTTCTTCAAATCCAGAAAGCATTCTTATCGCTAATGAATCAACGTACAATCCTCAAATAGCATCAACGCTAAACAAAGCGCATGCAGGTAGGATTGATACTAGTGATTCTGAGAGCGATTATGATGATTGCTTATATTCTGAATCTGAGACGGAGTACTCTGAATCTGAGGAAGATTTCTCCCCCACAATAGGCGCGTGCATATCTTCACTTAGATCGTTGCCACTGATTAATCAGTCAAACAATTTATTTGTATTGACTGATAAAACTAAGCGCAGAGTACACAAAGGGCACGCATCGCCATCACCGCCTCAGGAAAGATGTACAATTTCCACAGTAATTAAAATCGGTAATGAAAAAATAATAGCGCACCTTGACACGGGTAGTGATCGTACTTTCATGTCAGGAGAACTTTTCGACAAAATCGAAAGTTTAGCTAACGGCGATCCGATTAAGGATGCGATAACGCGCGCCGGCGTACAACTCGCACAACGCGATCGCGTGGCCGCACCTCGTCATTCCGTAAAATTTGATATCGAGATAGACAATTGCCACGGTGAAATATGGTTTACCGTTCTCGACGGCCTAACTACACCAGTCATTTTAGGCATGGACTTTATAACTAGTTGGCAAGTTATTATTGATGCAAGCCAAGGTTATTGGTCCATGAAAGGGTCAACGACTCGTCACCCTTTAGGCTCCAATTCCAATGCGCGTAGCTTCCTAAATTCAGCCCAACTAATCGAATTATCTCCGGAACAAAGGGATAAATTAAATGCGTTTCTAGATGAAAAATTATCAAAATTTACATCAGGAACCGGTGTCACTAATTTAACGACACACGTTATAGAGCTGACCGATCGGTAGGCCTAGAGTATGCATGGACTTTCGAATGTTAAACAAAAACACCAAGAAGTCAGCATACCCTTTGCCACGTATGGATACCATACTTGATGCGCTATCTGAGGCCAACATTATTAGCACTATCGATTTGACCGACGCGTTTCACCACATACCATTGAGGCAAGTCTCGCATTCATTAACATAACGCTTGATGTCTTCGCGCATACCGGGCCAATAAAAATGATTAATTATCGAAAGATAAGTTTTATTGATACCTTGGTGCGCGGATTGAGTAGTGCAATGATGCTCGGTAATAATCGGTAAAATATCATTTTCTTTAAAGATCTTTTTCCAGGCGTTATTATCGCCGATGGTTTCTTTAACCATATTTGGTTTATAATAGTATAGTTGATTGTTCGAATCGACTTTATATCTTTCGTAGCGCGAGGGATCTTTACGAACTTTTTCTAGCATCTGATCGTACCAACTTTGACTTTTAACAGAATTTAGTTCGGGAACGTGCGTATCGTTAGTATCGTCTTCGTGAAGTCGCGAAAGCGCATGTTACGAGATGCCATCCACAAGCGCGACCAACGTGTCTTTGAATTAGCGACCAAATTTGACCTACAAATGTTATTAACGCCAAAAGGACCAGGTCAAATCAAGGATGTCAGCCATCCAATCGAAGAATTATCTCTCGAAGGCGCTGTTGCCGTCAAAACCAGCCTTACTACCCCAGAGGCATTTCAAAAGCTATCCCCTTATGATTCCAACGTAGATAACGTTGCTCTCTGGGAGAATTTGGCCCAGGCTTATAGATTCGGGATAGAGAAGGACAACGCCATAGCCGAAGAAGAAAAGTCTATCGCCGACTAAAGACTTCGACATCTTGACATCAGTTCAAACGTATATTTTATGTTATTCGCGCCTCAGCGCCTAATTCTATTTTATTTTTGTTATATGTACTAGCACAGCAAGTGCCTTTAATTAAGACTTATCTTTTTCTTTCATTATTCCAGTCTAATTAAACTAGCGCCATTAAATGTTATCAAATATCTATTACGTTATAGTTCTCGCACCGTTGTGCATTAGAATGATTACTATATTTTTTATACTCTTTCCTTGTTAACCTAAACTCGCAGTATCATGGTATCAACAGTATTATATTGTATTACGCGAATTATTCCAAAAAAAAATTTAGTTTAAGGTTAACCTACCAAAAACAGGCAAAAAAAAGCGCCTTTACGACTGTCTACCTCATTGTTAAGACTTATAAAAACCAAGTGTATTTAAATAAAATAAGCAAATAATAAATTCGGCCTGATTAATACCGTCCAATTCCTTTATAACGGCTATTATCTTACGAATAATTATTAGGATAAGCAGTGAGACGTCAGGTTTGCTATAATTTAAAATTCTTTTCCTCCTTTCCATTAAACTATCTGACCTCAGTAATAACATTATTATCATCAATTCTTATTACTTTCTTTTAAGATTCTTTTGAATCCTAACTTCTAAATCGTTCTTTTTACCAGCCAAGGTTTCATAGGATGGAGAAATTTAGCAAACTAAGCTAACCCAGAGCGGTAGCAACGATTTAGAAGGGGGGAATTGTAACGATCATAATCATTTAGTTAATATTAATCGTTGCCATCGCTCAGGATTACAATTATTAATTTATAGAATGTATTCTTATTTAATTTGAATTCGCGCCATAGCGCCAACTACCACCAGGCGGCATGCGCATAAGAACTAGCAGACCACAAAAGCACATGCCGGGGCGCGACAAAAAAAGAATAGGTTAGATTGGTGTGTGAACCTCGTAACGATACATAGCCTCTGCGCTTATATAAATTGTATTTGAATAATTAGAGTCTAATAAATATTACAAGTGTGTCATAATGTTGCGCTATTATTTGGTATTCCTCTGTTATCATCTCTGAAACTCAGCGCAAATTGCAGTGCCGATAAAAAAAAAGGAAATACAAGTAAGTTTGTTAAATCTCTCTATGTGCTTGGCTCAACAATGGAAGGGAGGAAGGAAATTCTCTTGTAAGTCTATGGATATTCGGCTGGTTAATTGTGTTCCTCAATGTAAGTCGAACCCTCATTTCTTAATAATTAATTTTAATTTTAAATCTTATATTGGCGACCACAAAGGGGACTTATATCATACCCTCACAGCACGGGATATCACTGCAAAAACTGGTATCTCACTCGTGTCTTAAAATGAGTTGCTTTAAGTGTTTAAACCATTGAGGTACAAAATCTGTTTTATATTGAGACATTTAATTTCATCTTGTGTCTCATTTTAAGACATTAAAGGTAACTCAATGCGTATAAGATACGTAAAACGTCTTCTTAGTGTGAGACGGATACTCGAAACACATTTCGTGTCTCAAAATGCATTGCTAAATGTGTAAGACACTTTGAAACGTCTTAAAATAAGACACATATCTGTTTCAAATATGTGGACTAAGACATCTTATGTGTTTCAAATATGGGACAAAACGTCTCAAAATGAGACACTTGTTTTTGCAGTGATCCCGCGAATATCCCATTTCCATCCCGTGATATCCCTAGGATATCTCAGGGAGATCCCATGAGATATCTCACGGGACGGAAATTTGGATATCCCAAGGACATCCACTGGATATCTCTGGGAGATCCCAGGGATATCCACGGGATATGCAAAGTTTTCTTTCGTGCGCATAGTGACGGACGCATGCTCGCACACGTGCTGATTAATCCGCACGGCGTGCGCTCATTCTAGCACACAGATGCGTCCTCATATGCCACGCATAGTGTGAAAGTCGCACGCGTGACGGCAAAAAGCTTGTGCATAATGTGTGTGTCTTTAAAGTTAAAAATATATACTAAAAATATATTATTATCTTAAGAAAAACATATTCTAAACTGAAAAACATTTTTTGGTTTAAATTAGTGATTTCTTGCATATTACACGTCGACAAAATTAAGGTTTTTTCTTGCTACAAGAATAAACGAAAGTGATTCTTACAGGATTTTTGACGTAGATTACAAATCTGTAAGTAAAATTATCCCATCACGTCTCAATTTTGAGAAAAACTGGGTCAAAGTGATAAGAAATGGCATTTTTGGCACTTTTTGAAGCACAATAAAAAAGAACGCGACGTGATAAAAAGCTCAAATATGGCTTAAATGAGAGCTCAAAATAGATATTCAGGAATTATATAGTAAGAACTCGGTATTTATGTGATAGTTTTTACGAAATGTAGCGGCTGAGTATTTCAGATAGTCTGGACGGTAGAACTTCCGATGAGTTCGGGAAAAATTCAGAGGGTCGCTTCATATATGAAGAAGCTCTTATAAGGGCTACAGAATAGTTCCGGAACAATTCCATAGCAAAGAAAATAAAAAAAAGAAGTTGTGTATACGCGTATATACTTGATCGACATTCGTCAAGCAAGGCGAACTGTGATTGGTTGAGGAGGATACACATACATACATAATACACTTATAGCTACCTACATATATTCTAACGCACACATAATTTATACACAAATAAACGCAAATACACGACGCATTGAATCGCACGCTGGTTGTAGGGACCTGGGAAGTCTCTTATATACTAGACTTTACTATTATTCAGCGCTTGTGAGAAACGGGGTAGGCACATCTTTTCTTTCGATAAAGTTCGGGAATTATTATGAAATTTAAACTGGAGTTCTCCTTGATTAGACGCTTGTAAATACTATTTTAGTAGAAATATAATTTCTACGACAAAATTTCGATAATATTATAGACCAGTCCAGTATTTCTCCAGGAATTTATTTACAATGCTGATTTTGAAAGTCTCACAAAAACCGTTTCGTAATTAGTTCGGAACGATTCAGATATACTTACATTGAATTTATAAAAATTTCTGGAACTTTGCACAAATCCTCAATTATGGAACAAATTCAGGAATTCTTACAGAATTTATTTTTTCCGTGTAATAGCTGTTTTATGCGTGTGCGGTAAAAAGTTGTTCCCCACAATTTTGAGTCATTTCTACATGGTTTGTTGCTTTTGGATGTTAAAGTTGAAGGTTTGAGCTCTCATTTAAGCCACAGTTGAACTTTTATCACGTCGCGTTATTTTTTTATAGAGGTTCAAAAAGTGCCAAAAGTACCATTTTTTGGCACTTTGACCCCGTTTTTTTTAAATTGAGACGTGATGGGACAATTTCACTAATAGATTCGTAATCTACGTCAAAAATCCTGTAAGAATCACTTTCGTTTATTCTTGTAGCAAAATTTTGTCGAACAGTGTTATCAAATAAGTATTTACTTACACTTTGGTGTAAGTAAATATTTATTTGATTCATTTATACACTGGACAAAGATTTTCTTTGGTATCCCGAAGCTATTTTCCAAATTAATTAATTTTAAACTTTTCACTATTTTTATCAGGTTAATACATGTGATTTTTAAAGGACGAAGTTAGGTTTTCTTGTTTAATCGTTTTAAAACAACTTCAGTTTTAAAAATATCACATGTATTAACCTGATAAAAATAGTGAAAATTTTGAAGTTAATTAATTTGGAAAATAGCTTCGGGACCAAAGAAAATCTTTGTCCAGTGTGTGTATTTAGTGATAAAATAATTATTGCCCCATTTTCGTAATTTTTCATTTTTCTGCAAGAAACTTATTTACATATAAAAATCGTGAAAATAAGCAAAGTGCCAATTTTAATTGCTTATTCTTTTACATTTAGGAAGAAAAAAGGAAGAAAGTGATAAGAAAAACTAAAAGTTAATCACAGGTACATACTTTATATTTGATAAAGTTTTATTCAATTTAATAATTTCTGTTTCTCGCATTAGGGAATGAAATTTACGAAATTAGGTTATTTGGCAATTGAACTTTAAAATCATTTTTCATTTAATAGTTTCTAACAATTTATAATAATAAATTAATAAATCTTAATTAATCTTAATTAATTCCAATATTTTTTTTACATTTTCTTAGTAAATTATGTGTTTTATTTAATATTTTGTAATGAAAAAGTGACAGTTTTTACGACCTTATATACTTTAGATGCTTATTTTACAATAAGTACTCAAAATATTTAAAAAATTATTTTTGTTCAGTAATCCTAATACCTTTAAAATCATTCCTGCAAAATATTATAATTTTTTAAAAATAGTCGGCAACGACTTTAGTCGAAATATAATGGAATGACTCCCTAATATTTTCTGTTAGTGGAGGAATATATCTCATGATTGAAGGAAGGTAAAAATGGTAACTTTTGACAAAAAACTTTGTCAAAAATTAAAATTAAAATTTCCTTAAAAACCCGTTATCTAATCAATATATTACCCCACTTACAGAAATTTTGCGGATTTTGATTTTAGATGCAGTCAAAAGATATCTTAACCTCCTTAAAGCAATTTTTTGGAAAGGGGATCGAAGAACGAGACTGATTTTTAATTTTTTTTCGAAAATGTTATATCTTACTTATTTAATAGTGTTCTTTCAGATACCAAAGAGTTCATATAAAAACATTTATTTATTTGAAAAAAAGTTAATAAACAATATACGTTTTCTGGTCGTTTCGACCCATGTAACTCCTTAACCCCTTCAGTGTGTAGCTAAAATATAACAAAATGGTCCAAAAATGTGTAAGACCTTCTTGTGAATAAATTGTTATGACACTAGGTACTAAGGGGGTTTTAAGGTCGCTGATAACGATTCCGGTGTTAGTTTTCAGAAATTCAAAATGGCGGATCCAATATGGCGGACACGATTTTGAAAAATTCTTTGGATTCGCTTAAAATTCGTTACTCGGGGGTTTTTGTGGTCACTGATTACGAATAAAACATTAGTTTTTTAAAATTCAAAATGGCGAATCCTAAGTAGCGGTCACGGTTTTGAAAAATTCATTGGATACGCTTAAAATTCTTTATTCGGTGGTTTTTGGGGTCGCTGATTACGAATCTGTTATTAGTTTTTCAAAGTTTATATGATAAGAATTTTTAAAAGAATTTATCCACTTTTGAAATATTTCAAAATTTTTGGCGGCCATTTTGGATGAAAAATTATGTATTTTGAAAATATGACTTTAGAATCGTGGTCAGCGACCCCAAAAACCCGCGAGTAAGAATTTTTGCGAATATACGTTAAGATGTTTTCTTGTTTGGGCCATGACGCGTATACACGTCATCCACTGTTTGGGCCAGTTTCTTTCATGACGTGTATACACGTCATCCACAGTCAAGGGGTTAAGGGGAGACCCCACCTTAATTTTGACCCCTTTCAAATAAAATTATTAAAGGAGGTAATATTTTTTTTCTTGCATCATTTTTAACCTGAAAACATATCTGCCGTCCTTTTTAAAAAAGACACTATCTACATTTTAGCTCAATCGGAGATATTGAAGGAAACGCGTTTGCATCTGGATCTCTTAATAAAATTAAAAATGTTGTAAACAAACTTATGTTCTTGACTAATTCGGACACGCTCTTTTCATTGGTGCAACAAAAATTTATTAATTTTAATTATTTATTAATAAAACTGTAGATAGTGCACGTTTTTTATCCAAAAATTATGGAGAATACATGAAAAGTGCACTATGTGGTAGATAGTACGTTTAAAATTGCTTTGTCGGTCCACTTTCCTGTTTAAAGCGTCACTATCTACATTATTTTCTAACACAATCCTTTATTTCTGTTATATTTTTATCATTATTTTATATTTTATTTTATTTATAATTATATTATATTTTTTAATTTTGAAAATACCGAACGAAAAATGACGAACAATAGAGGGGCTGATAGTAAAAATGGTTTATAATAATAATAATAATGGAAGAAAAAGTAGAATAAGTGACTTGAGAGCAAAAACGGGTGAAAATGATTATGTAATTTCTTGGTAAATTAATTATATTAATGCTTAAAAAATATTGTCAATAATAAAAAAACTTATTTTATTTGAATTAGTATTTTGTGATTATTATAATTAATTTATAAAGAAATTACACAATCATTTTAATTTGTTTTTGCTTCTAAGTCACTTATTCTACTTTTGCTCCCGGGTCATTCCAGTGAAAACCGTCTAGAGCTGGTTGCTCGATGATTTTAAAAAATGATGTGATTAATATATAATATTCTTCAATAAAATTGGATTATATTTTAGTGGTTTATACCTAGCCCCAAATATATTTTACATTCTTTTAAATATTTTTTTAAATGTCTAACTGGTTATGCAGTCTAACATAACCCATTTTGCGAAAACTCAGTATAAATCATTAAAAATAGATTAAAAATACTGATTTTTATTTTAAATAAATATATTTTTGCTAAATTCATTTAAATAAACGAAAATTATTTGAAAATAACTCACCAGAACAGATAAATCAGAATTTTTTTGTACTTGCACAGTATAATAAACATGAATTTCTTTTTCTTATAACTTCTGTGGAGAAAAAGGAATTTTCACGAAACTTTTTCAAATTGATTTATTTTAAAATTATAAATTTATTTAAATTAACATTTTTTTGGGACCTGTACTCATTAATTACACAGGACCACAAAATTTTTTTCGATAAAATATAGATTGACGGGACCATGTTTTCCATACGTATTTTTACGCGCTGAATTCAAATTTGGGTCTGGTTTTGACCCAACACGTCACAGTTTCGAGATAAATTAAAATTTCCGAAAAAATAGCAATTTTTTATCATTATCTTTGAAACTGTTTAAAGAGGCACATTTTTCTGATAATTTTCTTTACATCTGTTGAAAATTTCATATTTGTTTGTGAGAATGGACCCTTAATTGCTCTGCAAATGTGTATAAAGTCTAGAACTTACCAAATAATTAAATGAAAAGCCTTCTTTCCCATAATTTCCAAGGAAGGTAGTTGTTTATTTTCAAACAAGGTAGTTTGTATCTCATTAATCTCCAAGTGTAATTAAATATCAGCAATGATTTCTGTGTTAGGTTAATCTTTTAATAGTAAATAATAAATATCATAATTAAAAAAAAGTTTGCCATTTTAACTTACCAAAGTTTACCATGGGAACAATCTAATTAATGATGATCATTTCTCTTCTTCTACTATTTCTTTTGATTTTCGAGTTTTTTTGTTCTCGAAAGACCTTCGAATTGACTTTCTTTTATGTTCAATTTCAGTATCGCGATTTAAACACCAACAGTAATCAGACATCATGATTTCATCCCACGCTCCTTGATATCGCTTTTCCATTTCTTTAATGTCCTGATGAAATCTCTCACCTTGTTCTTCACTAAAGTCTCCTAAATTTTCAGGGAATTCATCAATGTGAGAATGCAAGAAGTGCAATTTCAAATTCATAAGACATCCTAAGTTTTTGAAATTCTTTAACATCTGTTCGACGATATTCTTGAAATCCGGATCTATCTTGTTCCCTAAAAATTTGGTAATTACATTTCTCAAACTAATCCATGCAGCCTTTTCGTTTTCAGTCATTCTTTCTTCAAATTTATCATCATTGAGAAGTGCTCTAATTTGCGGACCATCAAGTACACCTTCCTTTATTTTTGCTTCTGATAACTTTGGAAACTTAATAAATAGGTACTTAAAGGCTTCACTAACATTAAGCTTCATGGCTTTTATGAATTGTTTTACTGCACCAAGTTTGATATGCAAAGGTGGAAATATTACCATTAGCCGATCGATTAACGGCTGACGTAAAACATTTTTTGTTCCTGGCAACAAAACTGTTCTCGTAGGCCATTCTTTTTTAATATAATGATGCTTCCTATCACGACTGTCCCATTCGCATAGAAAGCAAGGGTATTTAGTGAAACCACTTTGTTGTCCCAGTAGAATTGTGATCATCTTCAAATCGCTACACACTTGCCATTTATGTTGATCATATTTCAGTTTTGCTAGCACATATTTTACATTCTCATATTCTTCTTTCAAAGTGACGGAATGAGCAAGAGGAATAGGTGCATAAATATTGCCATTATGTAATAAGACTGCTTTAAAACTTGTTGTTGATGAATCTAGGAAATTCCAAATTTCAAATTTGTTTATGAGACCCTTAACATTATTACAATACACCAAAGAATTTTCTCGAGAAAAATATGGCCTAAAAGAAATGTCTCTGTTGCGATAAAAAGAAATTTTAGTTTTAGGAGCAAGACTTTTCTTTTCTTTTAACCTAGAGGCAAGAAGTTCAGAACTTTCCTTAGAGAGGCCCAGGTCTCGAACGAGGTCATTTAATTCCAATTGATCAAATGAAGTTTGCTTACTATTTACATCAAAGTCAGAATCACTATCGGTTTCAGTTAAATTTATTGTCTCGTTGTCGGATTCTAGAAAACCTGAATGATCTATAACTTTCAACTCTTCGTCATTAACATTCACATTATCTAATATTACTGAATTTTCAATGGTTGTTGTATTTAAAGTTTCAATAGATTCACTGGTAAGAAGATTGGTTTTCTCAATATCATTATAACTAACAGGAAAAGTCACTGACTTAACTTGAGGGTATTTAATTAAATGCTTATTTTTACTATTATAACCAATAACTTTAGAGAGACAAAAGTAACAATCCATTTCATGACTTTCAGGTTGCCGCCAAATCATTGGAGAATAAAACCGTACCTTCTTTTTATCATCATTTTTCCATTGTCGGAGATCTGCAAAACACCAACAGCACGTAATATTTGGTGTCCAGGCATTATCCAAATTTTCTATTGAAATCTTATAACACTCTTCATACATTTCTTTCGCACATTGAGAAAATGATCTTCTGTTCTTCGAAACGACAAATTCTCCGCATATAATACAAAAAACATTCGGACTATTTTTACATAACGACATTTTGACGTAAAAAACAAACCAATCTTTCATAACTCCTGAAATTAGCACTCAAAAACAAAACCTTAAAATTTCATTTGTTTTTTTTAAACGATGTAATAAGTGCGTATTTTAAATATTACGTGTTAATAGGATTTTGTAAATTTACAAAAATAGAAAAATGATGATAGAAAGGATATTTTCAATGTGATAATATTATATTAATTTTTTAACATACGGGCGTAACTCTCAAAATCGTGAAATGGATGGTTACTTTGATTTATATAAAGTTACTGTCTAATTAAATATGCTTAAGATTTTTATGTCTGTGATAATATAATGTTTAAATGCAACCGACATTGATATTTACTTTGATGAGATCTTATTTTATTCGAAACCTGTCAGGTAAATAAGTCAAATATATTGAATATATTTTACTTATTTACATACAGTTTTTGTAACATTAAATACGTATTTAGAGAACAATAAAGGGTAAATAATTACAAACAAACATAAAATTTCTGACAAATGTGAAGAAAATTATTAGAAAAACTTGTATCTTTATACAAATTTTAAGAAATTTTTTTTTCAATTTTTTGGTTTATTTTTTGGAGAAATTTTAATTTATCTCGAAATTGTGACGTGTTGGGTCAAAACTAGACCCAGTTTTGAATTCAGCGCGTCAAAATACGTATAGAAAACATGGCCCCGTCAATGTATATTTTATCGAAAAAAATTTTGTGGTCCTGTGTTATTTAATAAATATGAAAAGTTATATAAATTTAACCTGATTTTCATTGAATTTTTATTTTCATGACTGGACTGAAGTTCATCACCTTGTCGTTCGTTTAAAGAAAACAAACTTCAGTCTAGTCATGAAAATAAAAATTTCATCAAAATAAGGTTAAATTTATAAAATTTTTCATATTTATTAAATAATTAATGAGTAAAGGTCCCAAAAAAATTCCAATTTAAATAAATTTATAATTTTAAAATAAATCAATTTAAAAAAGTTTCGTGAAAATTCCTTTTTCTCCCCAGAAGTTATAAGAAAAAGAAATTCATGTTTATTATACTGTGCAAGTACAAAAAAATTCTGATTTATCTGTTCTGGTGAGTTACTTTCAAATAATTTTCGTCTATTTAAATGAATTTAGCAAAAATATATTTATTCAAAATAAAAATCAGTATTTTTAATCTATTTTTAATGATTTATACTGAGTTTTCGCAAAATGGGTTATGTTAGACTGCATAACCAGTTAGACATTTAAAAAAAATATTTAAAAGAATGTAAAATATATTTGGGGCTATAAACCACTAAAATATAATCCAATTTTATTGAAGAATATTATATATTAATCACATCATTTTTTAAAATCATCGAGCAACCAGCTCTAGACGGTTTTCATTGGAATGACCCTCCCGTTATTATTTTAAACCATTTTAACTATCAGCCCCTCAATACATAAATTTTATTTATCATTATAACTTTATTTTATTTGATTATTATGTTCTGCATGAAATTTTTATTAAATTAAATGTTAACTTATTTAAAAAAAGAATAATTAAAATTGTTTTTTAATTTGCATTAAATATATGTGTTAATACAAAATAGAAGCTTTATTGGCAAATTATTGTATTATTTTTATTTTATTTGCATAATTAAACTTGTAGATAGTGCTCTCTCTCTCGAGGAAAGTTAACCAAAGTTCGAGAAAAATATGTACGAAAAACGTCACTATGTACATAGTTCTCTACTTTTGTGACTTTTGAGACCAGTTTACTGACTAACCTATGTACATAGTGCTCGTGAATCAGGATTTCAGGGGTCAAGTGGGTTGAAAATCCTGAAAATTTTGTAGATAGGTCGTCTCCTTCTGCAGATAGTGACACTTTAAAAAATATTTCTCGAAAATCTCTGTAGATAGTTTAATTGACCGCTAATTATCTTTTTTTTTTTTTCTTCTTAAATGACTTGAAGCTAGGCCAACTGTCAGAACACACACTCTTATATACACTGTAAAAAAGACCAATGTTGAATTACAATCGGGTCGTTAATTTTAAATTTTCCAGTTTGTAATTTTACTACGGTACACGTAATAATTTAACACCCATATAGTATTTTCACAATTAAAAAGTAAAATTATTACGCTTATCGTTGTAAATGTGTCACGCGTTAGTAAATGTACATCCCGAATGTTTAATCATTTCGTGATACATTGGAAACTTTTCGCTTCACGTATAACGTTGTATGTTAGCAACCCAACCGTAAAAATATTTTCGTGTGTTAAGTAACTTACAGCTGATAGTTTTACCGACAGTATGTAGAATTATGTAGCTGTCTGTAAGTATACATTCGAATATGATATTTTTTGCCCGAATGTTTTTCTACACTGCGTGACGATGAAGTGGCATATAAGAAACTATGCGCATAGGCAAACGTTAATATTTTAATTTATTAAAATTTCGACAATTTTAAGAATTTAAAGATTAAAGGAAATTTGTAAAGGTAAGTTCAAATTCTTAACATTTTTCATTTCTTAAATTTGAAAGATTTCTTTTTAATTTTTCATATATATCAAAGTTAATAAGGTAATGTCTTTTAACCTAAAAAGAGACACGTTTTTAATGATTTTTTATACTTAAAAAATTTTATTCAACTGTGTGAATTTTCTGTATGAAAATAATTTTCAAACATAAAAAATTTTTTCAGAATATCTTCATGGACTCTATTGCTTAAGCAGCTCGTATTTTTTTAAAATTAAAGTGGAAAAAGTATTTGTTTTTCCTGTTCTGTTGGGGAATTCGTTAACTTTGTACAAATGACAAAAAAGCTACAAATGTGATTTGTATATTATAAATATTTAATATATTTATTTATTTCTTACATTTTTCCTTTATTTCCTTTTTATAATTTAACCTTTATGTAATACAAAATAAATATAAAAAAAGAATAATTTTAAAATGCAGCGAAATTATTATGTAAAATTACCGACGAGTGGTCGATTTACAATTTGATGCGAAATCACATAAGAGAGGTTATGTTACGAACGGTAAGTAAGTTAACATTCGGCTGTAATAGTACTACGTCATACGTGAAGCGAAAAGTTTCCAACGTTACACGTTGTAAATTTACATTGGGCTTTTTTACAGTGTACCAACTACTTTTGCGTTTCTACAGAACGACTTTTTGAGGTTAGGAGTACTCGCATTTGCCTGGACCACCCGTCAATGGGTTTTCTCGCCAGAGAAGAGGGAAAAACTTAAAAAAACCTCTCCTGAGTACAACCAGTTTATCGACAGCCGAGTTTTAACGGTGTGTACTGGACAATAATCGACAGTGCACATCATTATACCTCGACGTCAAACCTCCCGCTCAGATTATCTCACGTGCCGGAAAAATCCCAGGCTAATGGGCGCGAACCAAGTACCCTTGGTCCAACGGTATAAAAAACTCATTTTTCATAAAATATGTAGATAGTGCCTTTTTTAAACTGGACGGCAGATATAAGATGGTCAAAAATATTTAATTTTAATTTTTGAAGAGGTTAGAATTTTTTTCTTCTGACCTATTGCATATTATTGCAAATCCATGCGAGAAGTTCTTTAGAATGGTAAAATATGCATGGAAAAAAATTTTCGTTAAAAAATATTAAAAACTGTAAGAGAAGATCGATTTTTAATATTCAAATCTTTAAATTTTGCCGAAATTTCAAAAGCCGTAAATCTTTCATTTTTTTCCAAATTGTGTATATTTACGTAATCTGATGCTAATATTTAAAAAACATTGTTAAAATTTATATTTAGCTCATTTTCGTGGTAAATTCCATAATAAAATCATAGTCTAAAATTCATTAAGTATAATTTATTAATAATTGTTTATTAATTATTATTTTTTAAATTCATAATTTTTATTTTTAAATAAATGTATAATAATTAATTATTTAATAACTATTATTATTCGTTATTTATAATTTAGTTGTTATTATTAATACAGTGAGTTCTCGCGAGTCGTTCAATTCTCGAAAATTTTCAAGATCATAAAACTCACGAGTCGTTCAACGCATAAGCCCATAAGCCATGCCTCCAAGGCGATTTCAGGGATGTGTGAAACATATTTATCGCCCCGAAAGACACAATATTCAATGACTTTGGTCCGTTTTAATTACACAGCACTGAGCACCGGCGCGCGCATGCTAGAAATTGAACGACTCGTGAATCGGACACTGATCAGCTGTTGAACGACATCGTGAGTTGAACGACTCGCGAGAACTCACTGTAAATAAACTTTATTATAATATTGTACTTAAAGAAAAAAAATTATATGTATTTTCGTTTTTTAAATATATTACCATAATTATTTTGTAAAGTGTTTTAAAAGAACACGCTTTTTTAACTTTAATAACTGTTTTAAAAAAGTTAATTTTAAAAAATTAAATTTATTTACATGCTTTTAAAACGAGGAAAACTGTCGAGGCCCTGATCAGAGCCCTATTTCATATCTAGTGAACACCCCACTTAGGGTTTTGGCCAGAATTTCTGGTCAAACCCATAAGATAAAAAAAATCTTAAAAATGTAGTATAATTACTCCGTTTAATTAATTTCTTCAATTGTTTATAATTTTATTATGGGAACTTATTTAAAAAACTTAATTCATTTACACTTTATTCAAACGAGGAAAACTGTCGAGGCCCTGATCAGAGCCCTATTTAATATCTAGTGAACACCTCACTTGGGGTTTTGGCCAGGAATTCTAGTTAAACCCCTAAAATAAAAAAATTATTAAATAACTAAAATAATGATTGCCTTTCATTGTTAATAGCTTCTACAACAAAAAGGAATTCTAAAAACTTTAGTAAAAAAAAATTTTAATAGGGAAAACTGTCGAGGCCCCGACCAGAACCCTGTTTTAAATAGGGCAAAGTGGGGCATTTTCTGCACGGGAACAGGCGGAAATTTGCCAATCTTCCATTTGGAGAAGCAAAGGAGGGTCTACTTCTAAGAAACCTATACCTGTTTTGGGAGTCAAAGTAGGGTCTAATTGTATTAGAATTAGACCCTACTTTACTACTCCGAACACTCAATAGACCCTGAAAATTCAGGGTGAAAGTAGGGCTTAAATTTCGACTCGGGTATAGTCACTGTCAATGATCGGATTTAATCGTGACATTTCGCGTAAAAAACGAAGCTATGAGTTGCACTCACTAGCGTATACTTTTTCACCAGAAATTACTATAGTTTATATTAGTTTTTTATAGAAAATGCTTTTATTCGGCAGATTTTGTCTAATATAATTAGATGAAATTATTTATCAATTTTCGCTATATGTTCCACTCTTACACAAAATATTAAAACTTGCTATTTCAATGTAGCAAATTTATCTATTTCTTTTGTACAATACCCTCTGAGCAAAAGGATATCCCAGGGATATCTCGCGGGATATTGGGATATCCCTGAGATATTTGTGACATCTCAGAGATATCCCTGGGATATCCAAATTTCCATCCCATGGGAGACTCGCGCGGGATATCCTAATATTCTCCACACGGGATATGCCACGTGAGAAATAGTAATATGTTGAAAAATAATTAGAGCTTTAGAGTTGAAAAACCGTTATTAAATTATAACCAGAATAAGAAAAAATTATTTCAAAAATAAAAGATTATTTGACTAATATTAAAGTTATTTTTTTGTGATTTAATAAACGATTAGTTGAATTCAATAAAATATGTCTTTTTAACGCTAAACATTTATTGTGTGTGGGTTTAAACACTAATTTTGGTTAATTCATTTTGTCTATTACTGATAAATATTTATTGGTTAAAGATATTTACAAGAAACTAAAAAAATGTGAAAGTTAAACATATTAAACAGCAACACTTATAATCACACAGTTCAAAACACACGCTTCTGATCTAAAGACGCGACGTCATGGTCGCCATGACACTCAACAGCTGGGAAGGTCGACGCATGCGCGTGTAAGATTATATGAGTACATACATATAAAATTTTATTTCTTCTTGTTTAAAGGGAAACATATACATATCCCAGATAGCAATCGAGCCTCCTAATTCAATAACTCGATCTGCGCTCGGACGATCAGTATGAAGGTTGTCAAATGCTCCAAAATATGACAAAAATTAAAAGTTAAAATAAAAATTTTTTAAAAACACTATAAATATTGCTCCAGTCACGACTTTCAGGTGTTTGTATGTAATGTATTGTATTGTACAATCTATGAAAACATCTGAAAGTCGTGACTAGAGAAATATTTTTCTAATGGCTATGTTTTTCTAATTTTTTTTCTTTTGTAATATATTTTCGATAATTTTCCATCAATTTGCACCAAACTTTCCAAAAAACTTCTTTGATTCCTAATGAACAAATTTCTCACTGGAAGTTTGTTTAATTCGAAAATTCCGTGCAGTCTTTTTGTCGACGAAAAAAGGAAACTGTCATTACCGACACTCATTGATTTATAATTAAATATTACTTAACCAAGTGTCATTTTTAATATTTTTATCATCTTATCGTCTTTAGCAGACCATAATACGCATGCATACCAATTTTTGTAAAAATCCGTTAATATTTGTCCAACTTATGACTATTTATGTTTTAAAAATCAATGAAATTGAGTAATGAAAATTTTCTTGTTTTTTGTCTCTAGTGGCTACAATATTTACTTTACAAAAAAATTCCCAAGAGAAAAAAGATGCGTATTTTCATGCTCTATAAGATAGTGTTTTTAAAAAAATTTTATTTTAACTTTTAATTTTTGTCATATTTTGGAGCATTTGACAACCTTCATACTGATCGTCCGAGCGCAGATCGAGTTATTGAATTGGGAGGCTCGATTGCTATCTGGGATATGTCAGCGCATGTGCAGGAAACGAAATGCAATCGTTCCAAGTGTCAAAGAGTATGTGTCAAAGAGCTGTGAAATTATATTTAACGCATTTAAATTAGAAAAAGTTTGTTTAGATATTTGTTGCATTAAATTAACAAAAGTGGAAAATAAATATATTTATAAATTCAGCTTAAATTGTACGATTTTTTAGTTAACTTTTTTTGGTAGATGATATATTAAATTATTCAAATATTTATTCTAACTACATTCTAAACAAATGCTGCATGAATTACTAGATTAATTACTGAAAATCCAGTATATGTTTCCCTTCAAACAAGAAGAAATAAAATTTTATATGTATGTACTCATATAATCTTACACGCGCATGCGTCGACCTTCCCAGCTGTTGAGTGTCATGGCGACCATGGCGTCGCGTCTTTAGATCAGAAGCGTGTGTTTTGAACTGTGTGATTATAAGTGTTGCTGTTTAATATGTTTAACTTTCACATTTTTTTAGTTTCTTGTAAATATCTTTAACCAATAAATATTTATCAGTAATAGACAAAATGAATTAACCAAAATTAGTGTTTAAACCCACACACAATAAATGTTTAGCGTTAAAAAGACATATTTTATTGAATTCAACTAATCGTTTATTAAATCACAAAAAAATAACTTTAATATTAGTCAAATAATCTTTTATTTTTGAAATAATTTTTTTCTTATTCTGGTTATAATTTAATAACGGTTTTTCAACTCTAAAGCTCTAATTATTTTTCAACATATTACTATTTCTCACGTGGCATATCCCGTGTGGAGAATATTAGGATATCCCGCGCGAGTCTCCCATGGGATGGAAATTTGGATATCCCAGGGATATCTCTGAGATGTCACAAATATCTCAGGGATATCCCAATATCCCGCGAGATATCCCTGGGATATCCTTTTGCTCAGAGGGTATTGTACAAAAGAAATAGATAAATTTGCTACATTGAAATAGCAAGTTTTAATATTTTGTGTAAGAGTGGAAAATATAGCGAAAATTGATAAATAATTTCATCTAATTATATTAGACAAAATCTGCCGAATAAAAGCATTTTCTATAAAAAACTAATATAAACTATAGTAATTTCTGGTGAAAAGGTATACGCTAGTGAGTGCAACTCATAGCTTCGTTTTTTACGCGAAATGTCACGATTAAATCCGATCATTGACAGTGACTATACCCGAGTCGAAATTTAAGCCCTACTTTCACCCTGAATTTTCAGGGTCTATTGAGTGTTCGGAGTAGTAAAGTAGGGTCTAATTCTAATACAATTAGACCCTACTTTGACTCCCAAAACAGGTATAGGTTTCTTAGAAGTAGACCCTCCTTTGCTTCTCCAAATGGAAGATTGGCAAATTTCCGCCTGTTCCCGTGCAGAAAATGCCCCACTTTGCCCTATTTAAAACAGGGTTCTGGTCGGGGCCTCGACAGTTTTCCCTATTAAAATTTTTTTTTACTAAAGTTTTTAGAATTCCTTTTTGTTGTAGAAGCTATTAACAATGAAAGGCAATCATTATTTTAGTTATTTAATAATTTTTTTATTTTAGGGGTTTAACTAGAATTCCTGGCCAAAACCCCAAGTGAGGTGTTCACTAGATATTAAATAGGGCTCTGATCAGGGCCTCGACAGTTTTCCTCGTTTGAATAAAGTGTAAATGAATTAAGTTTTTTAAATAAGTTCCCATAATAAAATTATAAACAATTGAAGAAATTATAATTAAGGAAGATTTCGACTATATCAGCAATTAGTGACATCTATTAGACGTCAATTGAACTCTTTAGTTTAGAGTCAGGTGTTATTCTTAAGATAATTATTCCGATATGGTTGTCGGTAAATAATTATATTTTTGAATTTAATTTTTGATCTGAAAAAATAAGCTGCGTGAACGACTGCACTGTGCATCCGTGAGGACTCGAACCCCAGTTAATAGCTGCCTTTCGCGGGACTAACGCCTACCAATGCACCATGCCAACACAGCCTGGACGTTCACGTTTCTTATAATCTCAGATCAAGCCCATACACTAGTCGAAGAGCTGTATAGTTAATGTAGGAAATTATTTGCTGATTAAGAATTTTTAATTAAGGAAGATTTCGACTATATCAGCAATTAGTGACATCTATTAGACGTCAATTGAACTCTTTAGTTTAGAGTCAGGTGTTATTCTTAAGATAATTATTCCGATATGGTTGTCGGTAAATAATTATATTTTATAATTATTTACCGACAACCATATCGGAATAATTATCTTAAGAATAACACCTGACTCTAAACTAAAGAGTTCAATTGACGTCTAATAGATGTCACTAATTGCTGATATAGTCGAAATCTTCCTTAATTAAAAATTCTTAATCAGCAAATAATTTCCTACATTAATTGAAGAAATTAATTAAACGGAGTAATTATACTACATTTTTAAGATTTTTTTTATCTTATGGGTTTGACCAGAAATTCTGGCCAAAACCCTAAGTGGGGTGTTCACTAGATATGAAATAGGGCTCTGATCAGGGCCTCGACAGTTTTCCTCGTTTTAAAAGCATGTAAATAAATTTAATTTTTTAAAATTAACTTTTTTAAAACAGTTATTAAAGTTAAAAAAGCGTGTTCTTTTAAAACACTTTACAAAATAATTATGGTAATATATTTAAAAAACGAAAATACATATAATTTTTTTTCTTTAAGTACAATATTATAATAAAGTTTATTTACAGTGAGTTCTCGCGAGTCGTTCAACTCACGATGTCGTTCAACAGCTGATCAGTGTCCGATTCACGAGTCGTTCAATTTCTAGCATGCGCGCGCCGGTGCTCAGTGCTGTGTAATTAAAACGGACCAAAGTCATTGAATATTGTGTCTTTCGGGGCGATAAATATGTTTCACACATCCCTGAAATCGCCTTGGAGGCATGGCTTATGGGCTTATGCGTTGAACGACTCGTGAGTTTTATGATCTTGAAAATTTTCGAGAATTGAACGACTCGCGAGAACTCACTGTATTAATAATAACAACTAAATTATAAATAACGAGTAATAATAGTTATTAAATAATTAATTATTATACATTTATTTAAAAATAAAAATTATGAATTTAAAAAATAATAAATAATAAACAATTATTAATAAATTATACTTAATGAATTTTAATAATTATTAATTTATAGGATGAATTTATCATTTGGTTTGTATATATATGGGACATTCCACGTCAACACGGACAGAGCTCTAAACAAAAATTGCTTTGATGGATTTAAACGTTCTAGGGCTTAAAAGATTTCTACGTTCATGTACTTTAAGATGCTGATGGGCGTTTTTTGAAAAATTCCATTTCCGATGCCAATAGAACTGTCAAAAGTCAAAAGGTCCAAAAATCTCAAAATACTTTTATGAATTAAAAGCAAAAAACGAGGTAAATAATTCTGTAACTCATTCTTTATCAGTTTTTAGGGTTCCCGAATATAAATCTAAAGTTTTTTTTAAAAATCCAAAATGGCGAATTTAATATGGTGGACAAAATTCAAATTTGATCAGATTCGATTAAAACTTGTTACTCGGGGGTTTTTAGGGTCGCTGATTACGAATCTGAAGTCACTTTTTGAAACTTCAAAATGGCGGATCCAAAATGGCGGAAAAAATTTTCAAATTTGATCCGATTCCCTTAAAACGTGTTACTCGGGGGCTTTTGGGGTCGCAGATTATGAATATGAAGTTACTTTGTGTTTGAGACTTCAAATTCATAATCAGATACGCTAAAAACCACCGAGTAACACTTTTTAATTAAATCTGATCAAATTAAAAAATTTGATAAGCCATTTTGAATTTCTACAAAGTAACTTCATATTCATAATCTGCGACCCCAAAAGCCCCCGAGTAAAACGTTTTAAGGGAATCGGATCAAATTTGAAAATTTTTTCCGCCATATTGGATCCGCCATTTTGAATTTTTAAAAAGTGACTTCAGATTCGTAATCAGCGACCCTAAAAACCCCCGAGTAACAAGTTTTAATCGAATCTGATCAAATTTGAATTTTGTCCGCCATATTGAATTCGCCATTTTGGATTTAAAAAAAAAAACTTTAGATTTATATTCGGGAACCCTAAAAACTTATAAAGAATGAGTTACAGAATTATTTACCTCGTTTTTTGCTTTTAATTCATAAAAGTATTTTGAGATTTTTGGACCTTTTGAGTTTTGACAGTTCTATTGGCATCGGAAATGGAATTTTGCAAAAAACGCCCATCGGCATCTTAAAGTACATGAACGTAGAAATCTTTTAAGCCCTAGAACGTTTAAATCCATCAAAGCAATTTTTGTTTAGAGCTCTGTCCGTGTTGACGTGGAATGTCCCATATATATATATAATATCTCAATGTTACAATTATTTTAAGAAAACTAAAACAAGAACAATAAGTTTTAGAAAATAAGGATTAAAATTGGAACTAGATTTAAAATTTTCGTACTAAAACTAGAACCACTTCTAAAAAAGACTGACATTATAAGTATAGAGCCATTTCTAGAAAACTAACAAGAATTAAAATTAATTGTTGGTGACCAGAACTCTCAGCAAACACGTTCTAGAAATGTTCCATAACAGAAAGGTCACAATGTTATAAAGGATCTGTTGCAAGCTAGTTATAGATCTGTTATATAACCTCTTTGTAACAGAATTCTAAAACATAGTTACAAATCAGTGACAGAACAACTCTATATTATGTTTATGTAACAGTTCTTTAACAATGTTACATAATAGCTCTATAATACTAAAGTTATCCACATTGGATCCATCATTTTGAATTTAAAAAATTAAGAAGTAAAACAAAATCAAAGTTTCAAGCAAATCCGTTTTTAGAATGATTTCTGGTAATCACGCAATGGATTATAAATTTTATAATCCAAAATCGAATTGAATTATAATTCCAGACTATTACTATAGGCCCAGATAGCACAACATTTTGCAGAAAGTTTGCAGCAAGTTTGCATTGCAAACTTCGCAAATTTGCATGCTAGTTTGCAGCAAATTTGTAGCAAATTGTCAAATGTCCGCCTTGTGTAAAGTTTGCTGAGCAAACTTGCTACAAGTTTTCACAGAAAACTTGCAGAAAAGTTGTAACAAACTTGCAGCAAACTTTCTGAAAACTTTAAAAATTTTCAAAAAAACCTTTTTGTATTCAAAATGTATGTCTTTTGTGAAATGTTGCCTTCCCTTTCAGGGAAGGTGACAAAATGTAGTGCGCAGCTCTATATGTCACAGAAAACTATCACTGAAAAAAATATTTATGGTATTATTAACTATAAACCCAGGGTTAATCTTAACCTAATAAAGTTAATTAGGATTCTCAGTAAATTCAAACAGTTTCCCTGGTCAATTTCACAAATCCAAACTTTGTAAAAGTAACTCTGCATTCCCTGGTCAAATCAACTAGGATAATTAGTTATTTTGAAAATTATCTGAACTGCGCATGGGTCAATTTATTTTTTGACAGTATTCAGCTCTGTCTTTTGTAATTCATCTTTATTATTTCGTAAAACGATTTTTATATTCGTTAATCGTAGTTATTTTTTGTGCAAAAATATGTTTTCCGCGTATTTCACATTTGCCGTTTTCATCGAGTAAATCGAAACAGATAATTGAAATTAAGCTATTATACATTTGATTATTTAATTCGTTCAAACTTTATAACTAACCTGAAAAGTCTGAAATTTCTCACAAGTGGAATCGAAAATTTTTAGTATTTTCATCACTGTGCTTAAATGTTGTACCGTTTTAATAATGCTTGCATTTTAATGTTATAATTTATTGTTTGTTAATTTTTTGTTAATTATTAATGACATATAAATTTCATAAATAAATAAAAATGAATAGTTTTTGACGAGCAAGTAAAATTGTGTATTTTCAAATAAATAAAATATCTGATTAAATATTACATTTTGACTGGAAATTCTAATATCTGATAGCGGCATCGAAAAAAAAGATATATATAAAAGTTAACAAATCTTGCTAAAAATGTCTACTCGGGGGTTTTCGGGGTCGCTGAATCCAAATCTGTTAATGAAAATTTGAAATTCAAAATGGCGGCTTCAAAATGGCGACCAAATATTTTTTTAAGTTTACGAATTTGTCTGAAAATGCTCATTCGGGGGTTTTTGAGGTCTCTAAATCCAAATATTTAGTTAAAAATTTAAAATTCAAAATGGCGGCTTCAAAATGGCGACCAAAAAAATTTAACAGTTTACAGATTTGACTAAAAATGTTTACTTGAGGGTTTTTGGGGTCGCTGAATTCGAATATTTGGTTAAAATTTTTAAATTCAAAATGGTGTTACGTCCCAAAAATAATTTTAAGGTTCGTAATGATACTTTTAATTAATTTTATTTATTTTAAGCCTAGACTTGCGTCCAATAGCTTGGGAATACTTTCAATTATAATTTCTCTTATTTGATTTAATTAATGGAAAAATTGATGATAGAAGAATTTAATTAAAATGGAGTAAATTCTTTTTCGAACTGAGACCTTCTACAGTTCAATACTTGATTTCGGAATCAAGGATAAATAATTTTTAAGGAGTCACTTGTATTTAAAATAATGAGAATGAGACAAGAATGTAGAAATGAATTTATACTAAGATCAATCAGAAGATTAACGTAGTACGATTCATTCCCAGTGATATATTAATTATGACAAGAATTTAGAAAAGAAATAAGACAGCAATTTTGAATAGTACTCACTTTTTATTACAATATTTAAAGATGAAACTGGAACTGGAAACAGAGATGAAGTCGATTTTGGATTCTTCTTTTATAATTTTGATTTATAACTTGAAATATAACTTGAAACTTGAATTTTTAATTAGAACTTGAACTTGGATTTTGAATTTGAATTTGAATTTTTAATTAGAACTTGAACTTGGATTTTGAATTTGAATTTGAATTTGAATTTTTAATTAGAACTTGAACTTGGATTTTGAATTAGAATTTGAATTTGAATTTTGAATTAGGACTTGAATTAGGATTTGAATTTGAATTTTTAATTAGAACTTGAACTTGGAGAGAACTCTAAGTTGTAGTTGATAGTTGTTCGAGAACTCTAGTTTTAGTTGATAGCTTTTTGAGAACTGCATTTTCCTTAAGGAACTCGTATATTTATGTCACAGTTCCCACTTCTGATTTTCTCAGGGAAGGAAAATTCGGGGATGAAAATATTGTAGAAAGGGAAAAAGAGGTTGAGTATTTTTAGGATTGGTTTAAGAAAAAGAAAATGGAGAGAAAATGCATTAAGAAATGGGCCTGATAGGCGAATTTTGGGTCCGTCCCATTTTTATCAGTTTTAAGCGTAGGAGGATCTTTGAAAAGGGGCTGAGTCTTATCGTTCCTCAACTTCATCTCCCTTCCAACTCCAATTTCTAGAATTTACAGAAATAGCATTTTTCCTTAATTTTAACATATTTCTAAATTTTAAATATTCAACATAATAATAAACGGTTGTTTATAATAAATAATTTAAACAATTGCAATTATTATTATTAACAATTATGAAATTATTAATTATTTAGTTAATACAAACAATTCGATGAATTTTACGTTATTTAATAATTATCAAATCAATTTGTTAATTAATACAATGTTTAAATATTGATTGTTAATAATTTGTTTAAACATTCATAATTATTCAAGTTAACAACAATATAATCAATGATTTCAATAATTATTTGTTTATTATAACTAATTCGATAACATTCTGATTATTATTTTATTACTTAATAGTT
Organism: Leptopilina heterotoma; assembly: GCF_015476425.1. Classification (NCBI taxonomy): domain Eukaryota; kingdom Metazoa; phylum Arthropoda; class Insecta; order Hymenoptera; family Figitidae; genus Leptopilina; species Leptopilina heterotoma. The sequence goes on along the minus strand of NW_025110923.1, from coordinate 456,881 downwards.
ATAATAATAATTTGTTAATTAACATTTTATTTAACAATAAACTGGATAATTTGTTTAAACATTCTATTAATTAATAAAGCAAATAATCAAAATTGTTATTTAATAATTTCGGACTTTAATATTTTAACTGTTCAACAATTAATTCTAATTGTTGTTAATTGTTTATTGTTAACTATTTGTTTATAATATTCGAAACATCAAAATTAATTAATTAATTTATGTCTATTTTATATAGTTAGAAATACTTTTAAATTGTTAAAAACAATTATTTTGTTAATAATTTTTATTGTTAATTAGTAATAATTAATTAATTTGACATTTTGAATTTTATTAACATTATTTAAATTTAAACAGAATATATTTTAAAAGAATTTAATATTATTTTCATGAAATCATATTTTGATGAAGTTGTGTAAAAAGGGACTGTTGTAAAAAAATAAGGTTCATCTTAAAGGAATTTTATCTTTCTTTTAGCGGTATAGACTAAAAAAAACATAGTTTCAAGAAATCTCTATTTGTGTGTGGAGACGAAGATAGTATACTCTAAGATTAAAACTCAAAATTTTAGAGTGTTGATTTTTGGGCTTACAACTATCTTCTCTCAGTTTAGATATTTTCCTGAAAATATGTTTTTGTATAAAATATAGAAATTCGAAATATTTTAAAAGTGACGTCATCGTTACAGGACGTTACAATGGCGACCAAAATTTTTTTCAAGTTTACGAGTTGGTTGAAATTGCTCATTCGGGGGTTTTTGAGGTCTCTAAATCTAAATATTTAATCAAAAATTTTAAATTCAAAATGGCGGCTCAAAAATGGCGACCAAAAAAATTTAAAGTTCTCAAATTAGTTTTTAAAACTTATAGCAGAGAAATTAATATGTCCTATGTTTTAAAACATTGTGAAATACTCAAAATCGATCTATATTAAAAAATTTAATAATAGTAATTAAATTAAGGGGTTACGTACACTTAGGATTTTCAAAAAATCGATTTTTTTAAAAATGCATTTTCTAAAAGTATACCATTTTAAAAGTATTCTCTAAAAATTTGAGACAAATCGGACTATTATTTATGGAGATATAGAATTTTGAATGCAGCCATCTCAGCCGTTACTGTGGCCAGGCGGCGGTATTCAAAACTTTAAACTCGTTTTTCTCAAAACCATGTTTTGGGAGTCGATGATCACTGTAACTTGAGAACGGCTTTACCGATCGGTTTGAAATTTTTACCACTTATTTGTTATATAATTGGTCGGTACTTGAACGAAGGATTTTTTTTTTGACAATAATTTTTTTTTGTATAGCTGAAAATGTGAGTAAAATTTTGGTCAAAAAACAATTTTTGACTTTCAACATCCGCCATTTTGCGAAAAATCAAAATTTTTCAAATCCCTTCGTTCAAGTACCGCATTATATCATTACCTAACGATTTCTTCTTCACGATTTGATTTTAGATGATCTAGTCAAGAAATAGCGTGATCACCGCGAAACCATTTTTATTTGAAGAGCTCACGCAAATGTTCTATTATTCGCATATTTCTTTATATTTATGGACTATAGTTTCAGAAAATTTTCTTGAAATATATATATTTTATGTGGAAAAAGATTTGTTAATAATTATTTTAATGTGTGGCCACAAAAAATTCCTAAAAAACAGCTTTTTTTGAAGCCCTAACTCTACGTAACCCCTTAAATAGTTCGTGACTCCGGATTTGACTAAGAGCGGTGTTTTAAATAGTTCGTGTAAATATATATAAATATAAAAATATAATATATGTAAAATATATTATACATATATAAAAATATAAACCCCAAAAGACTCAAATAACTATTTATAACCACATTCGTAAACTTTTAAATTTTTAGTTGACATCTTGAAGTCGCCATTTCGAATTATAAAATTTTAACCAAATATTCTAATTCAGTGTCTCCAAAAACCCCCAAATGCTCATTTTTAGCCAAATCCGAAAACTTAAAATTTTTTCGGTCGACATTTTGAAGCCCGCCATTTTGAATTTTAAAATTTTAACCAGATATTCGAAATCAGCGACCCCAAAAACCCCCCCAGTGAGCATTTTTAGTCAAATCAGAAAACTTTTCAATTTTTAAAGCCGCTAATTTGAAGCCGCCATTTTGAATTTTTAAATTTTAACCAAATATTCGAAATCAGCGACCCCAAAAACCCCTAAGTGAGTATTTTTAGTCAAATACGGAAACTTTTAAATTTTTAAGCCGCCATTTTGAATTTTTTAATTTTGATCAAATATTTGGATTCAGCGACCCCGAAAACATAAAATATAATAATACCAAGTAATTAAGAAAAAATATTTTTTTGCACATTTGTGGCACGAGAAGCTTATTTTGACTACACTGCTAAGGGGTTAAGAATCCTAGTCAATTTGACTATTTTTCTTAGCCACATTAACTAATTTTCTAGTCACTTTGACTATGTTTGACCTTAGTCTTTTAACTAGGTTTCCCTAGTGGATGCCTCTCATAACCAGGCAAACTAGTCAATTCCTGGTATACGGGTGCCAGAAATTTTTTTCAGTGTACTGCGCAGACATTTTAATTTACCTTGCCACGCAAGTTTGCTCCGCAAACTTTACACAAGGCGGACATTTGCCAATTTGCCACAAATTTGCTGCAAACTTGCATGCAAATTTGCGAAGTTTCCAATGCAAACTTTCTGCAAAATGTTGTGCTATTTGGGGGGGGGGCGTTCCAAGCCTCCATGCACTGACGATGATTTTTTTTTACTTTGTACTTTAATAGTGTTTAGGGTACTAAATAAGTGTGCCAACAAGATTTGCAAAATTTTTAATATTTTGCAAGATATTTGCAATCATATAATTTCGACACTTTTTTTCAGGAATTTTTATCTCGTAAACTATTAATCGTAGAAAAAAATTTTTTATTCAAAATTATAGAAAAAACATTGAACTTTAATAATACTATTTTTAAAAATAATTAAACTTAAGGGTCAGAATTTCTCAAACGGATCACCTAAAACTAAAAAATTTTCTTTTTGAACTAAAATAGTTTTTTTACGCTTAATATGGCTAAGAAAAATCCCTTAAAATATTAAGCCAAAAAAAAAATTTTTGTAAAAGTTATTAACAATTGAATTTTTTAGTACTGCTAAATTAACAAGTTTTTTTCTCGAGTTCCAGTTGACGGATTTTAAAATTAAAATATGGGTTTTTTTCGTCTTGAATTGAACTATTTGAATATATTTTTTGTTTTTAAATTTTTTTATTTTTTATAATTTTTAATATAATTTGTTTATAAAATGTTAATAAACAAATATGTTCTTAACGTCCTAACAAAAAAATTAAAATTGTATTCTATTCCGTAAATGTCTCCGAGTGTAAAACCGTTTCGAAAAAAAATGAGCCTGAATTAGAAAAAAAGTTATTAATTAAAAACTGCAGCTGTGTAGAGCTTTACATGACGTTAAACTCGCCCCGCGCACATTGTCATTTTTTACAATTTATTGTTCAAAATTGTCTGTAACCTACGAATTTTATCGGATTTTCATGGGCTTGTTCTTAAATTGAAGGGTATAAAATTTCTAAAAGATCTCACTAAACCAATTTTTGAATTTTAAATTGTTTATATTTTTTTTTGTTACTCAAAGTTAACAATTTACAATATTTTTAGAAAAAATCATGTTTATTTTTTTCATTTTTTCATTGTAGATGATTGGAATCAATTTAAATTAGTCCAGCATGACCACCAGACAAATAATAATGCATAATACAATTTATTTAAATTGTTGCAAACAATGTTAATTAACAAATAGATAACTTTGGTTTTTTTTGTAAAAAAATTTTTTTTTGCAGACAAATTTTAAAATTGATTCCAATCATCTGCAATGAAAAAAAAAATAAATAAACATGATTTTTTCTAAAAATATTGTAAATTGTTAACTTTGAGTAACAAAAAAAAATATAAACAATTTGAAATTCAAAAACTGGTTTAGTGGGGTCTTTTAGAAATTTTATCCCCTTTAATTTAAGACCAAGCCCATGAAAATCCGATAAAATTTGTAGGTTACAGACAATTTTGAACAGTAAATTGTAAAAAATGCCAATGTGTGCGGGGCGAGTTTAACGTCATGTAAAGCGCTACACAGCTGCAGTTTTTAATTAATAACTTTTTTTCTAATTCAGGCTCATTTTTTTCGAAACGGTTTTACACTCAGAGACATTTACGGAATAGAATACAATTTTAATTTTTTTGTTAGGACGTGAAGAACATATTTGTTTATTAACATTTTATAAACAAATTATATAAAAAATTATAAAAAAATTTAAAAACAAAAAATATATTCAAATAGTGCAATTCAAGACGAAAAAAACACATATTTTAATTTTAAAATCCGTCAACTGGAACTCGAGAAAAAAATTTGTTAATTTAGCAGTACTAAAAAATCCAATTGTTAATAACTTTTACAAAAAAATTTTTTTTGGCTTAATATTTTTAGGGATTCTTCTTAGCCATATTAAGCGTCAAAAAAACTATTTTGGTTCAAAAAGAAAATTTTTTAGTTTTAGGTGATCCGTTTGAGAAATTCTAACCTTTAATTTTTTAACAATTTGTTTAAACAATAATCACAGGCCGACACGATTTACTTTCCAAGAAGCAGACAATAATTTTCCGAAGGTTTTTGATGTGCTGAATCCGAATCCGGCCTCAAAATAGACCCTGCACGTCAGGTTTTCGAGATAATCACGTGTGGAAATTGCCCGACTTCGCCTTATTTAAAGAAGGGCACTGATGAGGATTTAGTGAGGCCAACCACACTAATAATGTCTAGATAGGTGATAATAGTGCACTGACTAGAATGCCTTCTTTTTCCAAATAGGAAAATCTAGCTGAATCTATTTATGCCCTTATTAAATATTTCAATCAGGCTCTGACTAGAATGCCCTTTTTGTCTAAACAGGGAAATCTATCTGGTATCTATTTATGCCCCTATTAAGTATTTAAATTAATTTTCAATTTCATTAAAAAATCCTAATTTCTAAATAATAAGCAATGAAATTAATCAGAAAAATAGTTCCAAACGCATATTAAAATACTATTTAAAGTTTAAAAACTATTTGAGCAAAAATATTTACGATTTTAAAAATTCGAAATATTGCACTTTTTCTCACAAGCGCTAAAGAAATGTTCTGTTTAGTATATAAGGACGATGAGAAAGTAGATTCATAGCGTGCGAGTTAGTGTTAGTTATGCGTTAGTGTTAGTGTTAAGTTAGTGATAGGTTGATTGGTCGAAACAGTGTTGTTTACATGTGTGTTTGTTCAGTGACTTGTTCAGTATTACTGGCGCAATATTACGTCTGTCCAAAATTTTTTCTTATGTATTTAGAAAAACTTATGAGGCGCTAAAGAGGCCCTCTAGTTAAATCCCCACATTGTGCTTTTCTATTCAGGCAGTGACAAGGCAATCTAGTTAGAACCTCTCTATCTTTCCACATCATCACCTGATATTTCAAGCGTGACGAAATTAGACGGGTCCTGACTAATTTTCCTAGTTTGCGCCTCACTAAACGAAAGGGCGTCTATTCAGGGCCTTACGAAGCACAGTGGGGCAAAAAACACGCTATTGGACAAATTAATTTTTAGACCACAATTTTTAACCGATTCACAAATTTTTTTTTTTCAATTAAAGCTAATAAAATTTTGCATAAAACGTACGTTTTTTATTTAAGAAAAAAATGTTCCGTTAATTGTTTATTAAATGTTAAATAAAAAAATGAGAAATTCTTTTTCTTTAAACAAATATTGTTGCTTATGAAAGCCTATTATATTATTAATAATTACCAAAAACATTATAGCCATGTTCTAAAAATGTTTTGAGACATTAACTATTTTGTTTAAACAATTTTTGCTTTTGTTATAAACAAATAAATTAACAAAAGCTTTTTTTAATATAATGTAAATTTAGTTACTAAATTTTGCATAATCTACTATACTTATGATATGCAAGTAAATATAGTTAAATTTATTGTTATAAACAATTACTTTTTGTTATGTTATAAACAATTTATTTATTAACAATTTTTATTTTTATTTTTTTAACACAAAGTTAGTTATATTTTTAAAACCAATATTATTATTAGTTACGATTTACAGGAAGTATTTTTTACTCTCATTTATTATTGTAACATTGTTTAAACAAAGCTTAATTAACAATTGCACCGTTTCTTTATTTTTAGTTGTTTAAGTCTCGTTTTTTTGTATATTTCCTTGTATATAAAGTAATTTCTTAACTTTTTGTCAAATTTCACATTTGTTAATAATTTGAATTGTTATTAACAATTGTTCAAAAATACTAAGGAGAAAATTTTTTTAAGACATAGTTTGAATATCATAAAAACAGAGTAGAATCAGCGAGGATAATTTCGAATGCACGTTGAGTGTACAAATCTTAACTTTAATTACACAATAAAAAGAAAATCTTAATTTAAAATCAATCTTCAATTCAACATTGTCTGTTTTTTATTTTTTATTTTCTTACTCTCTAAATTTTAATCAGTTAAAAATAACTGATTTAGAAGCAAAAAGTCAGTCACTGATTGTCAGTGAAAACCACGATTTTTAACTGATTCAAATTAAGAGAGTATGAATCAAATAGTTATTTTCTTATTTGTATGGTTGGTCATTGATTGGGTCCCACACTATGTTTTAAAAAAAATTTCTCCTTAATATTTTTTAACAATTGTTAATAACAATTCAAATTATTAACAAATGTGAAATTTGACAACAAGTTAAGAAATTACTTTATATACAAGGAAATATACAAAAAACGAGTTTTAAACAACTAAAAATAAAGAAACGGTGCAATTGTTAATTAAGCTTTGTTTAAACAATGTTACAATAATAAATGAGAGTAAAAAATACTTCCTGTAAATCGTAACTAATAATAATATTGGTTTTAAAAATATAACTAACTTTGTGTTAAAAAAATAAAAATAAAAATTGTTAATAAATAAATTGTTTATAACATAACAAAAAGTAATTGTTTATAACAATAAATTTAACTATATTTACTTGCATATCATAAGTATAGTAGATTATGCAAAATTTAGTAACTAAATTTATATTATATTAAAAAAAGCTTTTGTTAATTTATTTGTTTATAACAAAAGCAAAAATTGTTTAAACAAAATAGTTAATGTCTCAAAACATTTTTAGAACATGGCTATAATGTTTTTGGTAATTATTAATAATATAATAGGCTTTCATAAGCAACAATATTTAATGTAGGAAATTATTTGCTGATGAAGAATTTTAATTGAGGAAGATTTCGACTATATCAGCTATTAGTGACATCTATTAGACGTCAATTGAACTCTTTGGTTTAGAGTCAGGTGTTATTCTTAAGATAATTATTCGGATATGGTTGTCGGTAAATAATTATATTTTTGAATTTAATTTTTGATCTGAAAAAATAAGCTGCGTGAACGACTGCACTGTGCATCTGTGAGGACTCGAACCCCAGTTAATAGCTGCCTTTCGCGGGACTAACGCCTACCAATGCACCATGCCAACACAGCCTGGACGTGTGAAAGAAAAAGAATTTCTCATTTTTTTATTTAACATTTAATAAACAATTAACGGAACATTTTTTTCTTAAATGAAAAACGTACGTTTTATGCAAAATTTTATTAGCTTTAATTGAAAAAAAAAATTTTGTGAATCGGTTAAAAATTGTGGTCTAAAAATCAATTTGTCCAATAGCGTGTTTTTTGCCCCACTGTGGCGAAGTCCTATTTTCAATTTCTACACGGGATGCAAAAAACCTGTTTTTAGTTATATTTGATGTCATGTAACATCAAGAGATAATTTTTTGCCTAAAAGGTCAATATTGCATCTAAAAATGGTGCTCTTCCCCTTTAATATCCATTTTGAAAATTTTAAAAATCTTCATTTTTCTCTGAGTAATCGTTCATTGAATTTTCTGAGTTTGGCGAATTCTTCGAAAACTGAGTAGAAACAAACAAAACTTCGATAATAAAGAAGAATGTAACTACAAACATCTAAATTTTAAATAGTTCTGAGGATTTTCGATATAACTGAATACGAATTCGATGTCAGATTGACAGAATTCAAAATGGCATATTTTAGGCAAATACAATCAATTTTTTAAAAATCGTCTGCCATATTGTATCCGCCATTTTGAATTTTGTAAATCTGATATCGAATTCGTATTTAGTTATATCAAAAATCCTCAGAACTATTTAAAATTTAGATGTTTGTAGTAAAATTCTTCTTTATTATCGAAGTTTTGTCTGTTTATACTCAATTTTCGAAGAATTCACCAAACTCAGAAAATTCAATGAACGATTACTCAGAGAAAAATAAAGATTTTTAAAATTTTCAAAATGGATATCAAAGGGGAAGAGTAGCACTTTTAGATGCAATATTGACCTTTTAGGGAAAAAATTATCTCTTGATGTTACATGACATTTAATATAACTAAAAACAGGTTTTTTGCACTTTTAGGTTAAAATATCTCGAAAACTTGTCGTGCAGGATCTATTTTGAGGCCGAATTCGGATTCAGCACGTCAAAAACTTTCGGAAAAGTATTGTCTGCTTCTTGGAAAGTAAATTGAATCAAATTTTGTTGGCCTGTGATAATTTTTTAATGTTAATTTTGTTTATAAAGATGGTGATGGATTTTTTTTATTTTTTAAAAATAATCTTCATTATGTGCTGAAGCGACTGTGTAAATATAAAAATGGTTTTTTTTTGGTTTTTTTAAGAAATATTCTTTTGAAATTTTTACTGCACTTCTTTTACGCGCGTCACCGTCGACAGCGTCAACAGATTACTCAAACCACTAATGCAAATAATTATAATCATTGATATTTTTTATTTTTTATAAAATTATTTATATTTTTATAAATAATAATAATTTTTTACATTTTCAAACCACTAGGTATACGGTTTTAATTTTGCAAATGTACAAACTCTGGTTTAAAAAGAAAAATTTATATTGTTATATATTGTCTAGACTTGCAAAAACCCAAAGTCTATACAAAATTGTTAATATTGTAACAATATTGTTGTCGACGGTGACGTGCGTAAAAAAAGTCCAGTAAAAATTAAAAAAAATATTTCTCAAAAATATCCAAAAACACCGTTTTTATATTTATAAATAATGAAGTTTAAAAAAAAATAAAAAAAATCCATTACCATCTTCATAAACAAGATTAACATTAAAAAATTATTGTTTGAACAAGTTGTTAAGAAATTAAGTTTAATTATTTTAAAAAATAATATTATTAAATTTAAATGTTTTCTCAATAATTTTGAATAACAAAATTTTTTTCTACGATCAACAGTTTACGAGATAAAAATTCCCGAAAAAAGTGTCGAAATTATATGATTGCAAATATCTTGCAAAATGTTAAAAATTTTGCAAAAGATTTTGGCACACTTATTAAGGACCCTAAACACTATAAAATTACAAAGTATAAGCAAAATTAAGATTTCGTTAGTGCATGGAACCATGGAACGTCCATATAGTAACATTGTTTTTCAGACATTCCAGTGAACACTGTTATAGAATAATAACTTTCCATACCATGAAAACTCTTTTTTATTAATCTTTTGCTTTGACGATATGTATAATTATGTTACGGTAATAGTACGTAGCTGGTAAATGTTCAGATTCACCGGTAAATGTATACACTTACAATCTTTTAAAGACAACTGTTTTTGTAGGATTTTACATTAATTGACTCATACAAAAATTAAATTACTTTTATACAATGTTTATTAGTAATTTAATGTAAAAAGTCTTCTTTTTAAAATTTTGACAGCTTCATTGACAGTTGTCAACTGTCCATATTAGGGGAGTATAATCTAGGTCGGACCACCTTTTGACTTTTGTTTATAACTTTTTTTTAAAAATGAATTTGGTCAATTGAAGTATATTGTTGGAAAGTGCTGTTTAAGGGGGTCACCCCGTGTGATGGGTTCAAAAAATCGAAAAAATTTTTTTTTCATAAATCACATCTACAACATGTGTAGAATATGAGGGTAATAGTACATTGTACAACTAGTGGCGAAAATGTGATTTTTCAAGAGTGAAGCAATCACTCTCGAAAAATCATTCTTTCACCACGTGTTGTGCACTACGTTTACTCCAACGCCTTGCGAGGAAAGGTTTCTTCATGAGTTTCGTATAATTTTAATTTAACGAGTGCTTATGTTTAAAATAATAAAAGACGAATGTTTTGAGTGGGGAAGAAGTTAGATACAAAATATATCACGGTCTAAGAACAAGAAAAAAGAATTAGGTCATGATTTACTTTCGCCACGCTAAAAATTACTTTCGCCACGCCAAATTTTACTTTCGTCACGTTCTTCAGAGCAGTTGAGAAAAGTTCTACTTTCGCCACACTTTTCTACCAAGAAAAGGGCTCCTTTTAGAGCAAGCGTTGGAGAAAGAGATTTTTTTGATATTTGACATCCTAAGAAAGTTACAGCACTGAGAAGACAAGGACTTGCCAAGCGAACAATGTATTACTTAAACTTTGACAGGCGTTTTTCTTAAAACTGTGATTTTCAAACTGGCCTCCATGATATTTCAAAAACGGCTTGACCAATATCGCACAAATTTATAGGGCGTGTTCAGCACATATGTGGCTATGTCCCGAACTAGGATAATTGAAAAAGGTCAAGTTGTTTCTTTTTTATACAACAAAATATACCAAAAAATTACGTTTTTTTGAAAAAAAAATTTCAAAGCCGCGTAAAAAATTCAATTTTTAATATTTTAAAATAATTCTAGTTCCGGCGTTAGCCACATCCTTACAGATTGAAATGCCTTTTGATTTTTTTATTTTAGTTCAGTCAATTAGTCAGTATCGTGGACGCCGATAGACGGCGTTTTTATGATCATCATCACTTTCCAGTTTTTTAATTCGGAATCATTTAAATATTTTTACTTGCAAAAGTTTGAATTTGTTGTTAAAATGTAACTGAATATATGGTAAAAATTTTGAAGTCCTAAGTTTTCATGGTTCTTAAAAAGAAAATCCCAAAAAAACTCTTAAAAAACGTCTGCCACATGGGGTTACCCCCATAATAGAAACATTTCTGTACAAAGTAAATTGATTGGTTTTAAAATGAAAAAGTTAAAAAGATTTTTAAAAAAACTGCTACAAAAAATTTGTAGTCCAGGTTGGCCCTTACAGTCAAGGTCGACCCATGTTTGAAATTCAAAGGCCATTGCCGTTAAAAAATAAAATAACATGTTTAGAGTTAATGAAAATTGATCCTTTATTGTTTACATGAAATAATAAATAATAATATTTAAATAAACAAAATGTATAGGATTTAATAGTATTTTTCTAATATCTTTGACAAATTTTGCACTGAAATATTAATAAAATTAAATAAAAATATTAATAAGATTATCAATTAAATTATGAGTTATTCAGAATCGCAGTTTTTGCAAATGAAGTAGTAGCTCGTCCTCATCTTTGCGCATTTTAAGTACAAAGTGGCCAACCTTGATAGAAAGTAACATTACCGAATTGTTTTAACCATAAAGAAGTACGTTTCGGGATTCGATTTTTCACTTTGATTTTTTTCAACCATGAGTCCCACAAAATTTCTGCATGCTTGCCTAGACGATTTCATTTTTTTATCTTTTGTTAATGGATTTTCACATGATACAAAAAACTTTTTTTGTACCGATGTCACAGAAAACACTACTTTCGATTCTCCGAAAATATAATAGAACAAAAACTTGGTGGCGCTAGTCAACTTGTCCAAAAAATCACGAATGGCCTACCTTGACAGTGGTCCGACCTAGACTATACTCCTCTACATATCTATCTATTCAGGCTTAACACAGTGTTCTTAAAATACCTTTATATGCGAGTAATTTAATGTAAAACCTGTCAAAAACTCTCGTTTTTAAAAGCTTGACAGCTGTCAACTATTGATATTACACATTGCTATTTGAATTGTCCTTAGTGATCTTAAAATACATTTACATGCCCCGTGCAGAAATTAAAATGTGGGCCTGATAGGGTACTGGACAGTTTTCCCGATTTTTGGTGTGGCTCTGGGTAGAGAAACTGACCAGTGCCCAACTAGTGTGTGACGCTGTTCCCGACCAATGCCCTACTTAGGGAAAAACTGGTCAGGGCATCGTCAGTTTTTCTTAAAATTGCCCTATTTTGTGAGGCTAATTTTATTCAAAAGAAATTACAATAAAATTACTGTAATTAAAAATATTATTATATTAGAAACATAATGAACATATTCATTATATATACAACATATTTATACATAACATAATAAGGTATTATAGTCATTTTGACTAATTTAAAAGTGAAAATGATAAAAATAATATAATTTCAAGAAAAGAAAAACTTAAAAATTTTTGAAAAATATAATTTTTGGTTTTATGATTAATTCATTTTTCTTCATACCTCGATCTAAAGTACGTATTTCCTGCTTCGATTTCGCAGCAGAAAGTCGAAGATTTGTGCATTGGTCGATGCACAAGCTCGCCCTCTGTTAAAGCGGGAGCAAAAGTTGTAAGCTGTTCTGCATTACCGGCAGAGAATTTAAAGCGCGAGTGATCCAGGCGTATAGGGATTGACAGTTAACCTAAAAGCTTATTGTTTTTTTTTCTGGTGCTTTACTTTAAGAAAAAATGAATCAAAATGTAAAACTTTAGAATCTTTGAATATCGTAGGGAACATTCAATATGATCTCAATTTTGATGTAAACAAAAATGTATGTATCAAATACATAAATTTTATATTTCATAAAAAATTATAAATAATTTTTGTACTCTATCAGATTTGAAAAATAGTTAATACAATTAATAAATAAAAAAACTTATTTTATATTAGAAGGTTGTTTTTTATTACTTTCATTTATTCCTTTGGTCATTTATTGCAATTAATTATTTATTTAGTTGTTAAAATTGTAGTTATATTTGGATTTTGCTTGTCTTTTCGATGCCCCCCCCCCCGACCAGCAGCACTCGCTTCGTTCGTGCAGAAAATGTCGAGGCCGGCATCGAAAGTCAATAACGGCGTCTTTCTTTTAGAGAGAGATAGAGAAAAAGCCAGAGCTTCAGGAGTTGCCGATGGCGGCGCTGAAGCGGGGAGCAAAAGTAAAAGATGGCCGGCTGTCAAATCGAACGCGATTGCAAGATTTGTAATTAATAAATTATTAAGCGTACTTTCGGCCGGATATAAAGAAAAATAGTATACATTACACGGGCAAAAAGTTCGAAATTCCTGCATCGCGATGATGCAGGAATGTCGAACTTTCTGCCCTTATAATGTAATATACTATTTCTTTTGGAGGTTGTCGCTCCTTTCTGCCTCCTTAATTTTATAATATTAATAAAGGTTATAATTTTTGATTTCAAATGTATAAGTAATAATTAATATTTATTTAATAAATATTTTATTCAAATTTATTAATTATGTTTAAAAAATAGTTATTAAATATTATAGGTGTTAAATTTAACAATCTCTCCGAATCATTTTCTCACTTTAAGCTAATATAATATAAAATAATTATTATTATTAAAATAATATAATATATATATATACAAACCAAATGATAAATTCATCCTATTAATTAATAATTATTAAAATTCATTAAGTATAATTTATTAATAATTGTTTATTAATTATTATTTTTTAAATTCATAATTTTTATTTTTAAATAAATGTATAATAATTAATTATTTAATAACTATTATTATTCGTTATTTATAATTTAGTTGTTATTATTAATACAGTGAGTTCTCGCGAGTCGTTCAATTCTCGAAAATTTTCAAGATAATAAAACTCACGAGTCGTTCAACGCATAAGCCACGCCTCCAAGGCGATTTCAGGGATGTGTGAAACATATTTATCGCCCCGAAAGACACAATATTCAATGACTTTGGTCCGTTTAAATTACACAGCACTGAGCACCGGCGCGCGCATGCTAGAAATTGAACGACTCGTGAATCGGACACTGATCAGCTGTTGAACGACTGGCGAGTTTGAACGACTCGTGAGTTGAACGACTCGCGAGAACTCACTGTAAATAAACTTTATTATAATATTGTACTTAAAGAAAAAAAATTATATGTATTTTCGTTTTTTAAATATATTACCATAATTATTTTGTAAAGTGTTTTAAAAGAACACGCTTTTTTAACTTTAATAACTGTTTTAAAAAAGTTAATTTTAAAAAATTAAATTTATTTACATGCTTTTAAAACGAGGAAAACTGTCGAGGCCCTGATCAGAGCCCTATTTTATATCTAGTGAACACCCCACTTAGGGTTTTGGCCAGAATTTCTGGTCAAACCCATAAGATAAAAAAAATCTTAAAAATGTAGTATAATTACTCCGTTTAATTAATTTCTTCAATTGTTTATAATTTTATTATGGGAACTAATTTAAAAAACTTAATTCATTTACACTTTATTCAAACGAGGAAAACTGTCGAGGCCCTGATCAGAGCCCTATTTAATATCTAGTGAACACCTCACTTGGGGTTTTGGCCAGGAATTCTAGTTAAACCCCTAAAATAAAAAAATTATTAAATAACTAAAATAATGATTGCCTTTCATTGTTAATAGCTTCTACAACAAAAAGGAATTCTAAAAACTTTAGTAAAAAAAAATTTTAATAGGAAAAACTGTCGAGGCCCCAATCAGAACCCTGTTTTAAATGGGGCAAAGTGGGGCATTTTCTGCACGGGTGAGTAAATTAATGTAAAATCTAAAATCATGTCATTTTTAAAAGATTGTCACATTGAAAAAAATGGTAATGTCAATTTTGACATACGAGTATGGTTATGACGTATAGCTGAAACAGCATTTACTGTATTGCTGTACTTAAAATACAGTATTGGTGTTCTTCACATACATATGGCTGTTCTACACTGCGTATGACCGAAACAGCAATACTGTATGGCTGTTCCATATCCACCAATATAATATGTGAGAATTGGCCATATTTATGTCAGTATAAATATATTTTTTTCAGTACAGCTTTTTTAAAAAAAAAATTTTTTTTGACATCGGATTTCTGTTCAGTACATCTAAAACCATAAATATATACATATCGTCAAAGCAAAAGATTAATAAAAAAAGTTATCATACAAAATGTAAAAAAGTGCACTAATCCTATGTTAAATCCCATTTAAACTTTAACCCTTCGGTATCACGGATTAACATTGTTCGATTGGGCTGTTTTTGTGCACAGCTCATTTTTCTCACATTCTAAAGCAAATTCAGCCCGGCGATTAAAGAAATTCCAAATTTTGCAAAGTAACGGTCACCCTAATAAGTAGTTGTAGGAGACTAGTATTGGAATTGAAACCAGTATACAAGAACTAGAATATGTATAGACTGATACAAAATGTTATATAATTGTTACTTACTACTCTGCTTTAGACTTGATCGGTATCAAGCATTCTACATCTGCTAAAATATGATTTTAACAGAAGCAAACTTTTTAGTCGTCGTATGCAAAATAATATTCGCTCCATCATTGTTTCTCGTCGATTTTGTGAACTTTGTGAATTAGATGATGAAATTGTCTGGCAAAGTTGAATGAATTTTGATTAAATAATCAACAGGGAATAATATTGGGAAGTTTGTTGTGCTCGCTCTTGTTTCTCATATAGC
Organism: Leptopilina heterotoma; assembly: GCF_015476425.1. Taxonomy (NCBI): domain Eukaryota; kingdom Metazoa; phylum Arthropoda; class Insecta; order Hymenoptera; family Figitidae; genus Leptopilina; species Leptopilina heterotoma. The sequence goes on along the minus strand of NW_025110923.1, from coordinate 441,188 downwards.
ACTTTGGAAAACGGTATGGTTCGTGCAATCTTGAATGTATTGTGAGTTGCAGCTTGTTTCCGAACTAACCAAACTAGGATGTCCAGGGAAATGGCATACTGTGATCAATGTTACACAAGGAAAGACCTATCCTCACCGACGCGACAACTGTTTTGATCATCTTGGTAGCTTATTCTCTAACTTTGACGTGTATATATATATATATATATATATATATATATATATCTCTGCACGTCTGGTTACTTTCCTACGTTTCGTTTCCATTTCTCTCTCTCTCATCTCCTTCACTATACTATATACCTACGTTTTCCCAGTTCCTTTTCATCTATATTCTGTGCACATGCACAGACGTAAAACTTTTCCAAGTATATTTCGAGAAGAACGACTTTCCAAAGCAAAAATTTTCCCACTTTCCTCCTTTCTACAATTCTTTTGTACAGTTGTACTGAAATTCTACCTACCATGAGGTAACTCGAGAAAGAAGGAAGAAAAAGTGACTCTTTTATTTTTCCAACAAGGATAATCGAAAATTGTCTCTTTGTATAGAGTAATTCAACACTGGTATTCTTTCTCTATTTAGGGAAATAATTCTGTTGTTCTTTATATAAATTATTAAATAGAATTATTTATTGACGTTCTCTAAAATTTATAATTTCGTTTCTTTCCACAAAAAAATCTAAATTAGCCAAAGTTATTCACTATTGTAGCAGTAATTAAATCTAATTAAAAACTTTTAAAAATATAAAATTTTGAACGTTTTTCCTTTTTTCAATGAAATTGTTAAACGTTGCTCGTAAAAAAATTCCTTAACCTCTTTGTAAAACTACACTGAAAAAAAAGTTCTGGTTGGAATTACCAGAAAACCTGTTTTTAACTAGAATTTCGTGTTAAATATTCCCTAACTAGATTTTTTCTGGTTAGGTTAACCAGAATTCTAGTTAACTTAACCAGAATTCTGGTTGTTTTAACTAGAATATCGTGTTAAATATACCCTAACCAGAACTTTTTTTTCACTATAGTGACACCATATGGCGACAAGGAAAAAAAATTTTCATACCTCAGGCACAAAATAGGCGCTTTTAGATAGCAGCCGACAGGAACTAAAAGCCATTCATTTGTCCACTTGAATGAAAATGGCGACCTTTTTTTCCCATGGGCAAAAAAAAACAGCTAGTCCCTTGCGTTATTTTTGCTCATGGGAAAAAAAGGCCGCCATTTTCATACAAGTCGAACAAGTGAATGACTTTTACTCCCTGTCGTCTGGAAAACACAAAAACTTGTTGAAAAATGGTATTAAAAATTTGTTGATATATGTTTTTTTTACTCACGTGCAACATTTAAGAAACCGCTTTCAACTTTTGTGTAAAATTTTGGTGCATCTGTTGACACTTCGCAACGATATTTACCACTCAAGTCCATTTGAACGTCTTTTATTATTACGGAATGTGAATTGCTTCGATTTACCTAAAAATGAAAAAGAAAATATTACATTTTTTTCTGTTAATTTGTTTTTGTAAAGAAATAAAAAAAATTGATATAAATTTTTATTAAAAGAATGCTCTTCTATTGAAATGAGAATTTGAAAGTATTAATTGAAATTGGAGAAAATTTAATTCAAATTTTGTAATGTATAATTAAGATTAGAAATTCGTTGAAATTTAATCGATACTTCAGTGTAATACAGTCCTATCTTCTGGTAATATTTTGTATAGTCCTATCTTCAGGTGATACTTTGTATCGTGCTGTCAAAAAGTAGGGTTAATGTATTAGCTGTTTTCTAAATGCATTTAAGTGGTTAAATTTTATTAATTCACACTAAATTTTTATATATTATGATAAAAAGTATCTCTTAAAATATAAAAAAATTATTGTTTCGAATGTAATCAATATTTTAAGTACCGTAATTTATTTTTTTTATTCACACCAAAATCTGTCAAATAAGAGATAGCACGGTACAAAACATCACCTCGAGATGGGACAGTTTAAAGTATTACCAGAAGATAGGATTGTATCACACTGAGGTATCGTAATATTTAATTAAGATTACATTTGATTAAAATTTGTGCCATTCAATTAAAGTTTGATTTTGTTCAAATTTATGTTTTGCACATTTTTGCTGTATTTTACTATATATATATATATGTTAGAAGTAAATTTTAATTATGTACTAATTTTTTTTTACTAAAATTGACTTCGGAATTGGTAAAATTAACTTTAGAATTAATGAAAATTGATATAAATGTGCAGAAATTTTAGGCAAATTATCTTTATTTACTTTAACTTAAAGGTAATCAAACCCTTGACATAAACTCTAATTAAAAAGCAATTTTTATCACATAATACAAATATAGGTAATTAAAATTATTATAACTAAATTTTAAAAGTATAAATATTATAGGGAGAAGCCCCCTAGTACCGTACACCTAAGGTTTTCATAAAAAAATTAAAATTAAATTAAAACAATAATTCAAAAAAGTTGACTTCGTTTATGAATTAATTAACTCTACAATATATAACACCAAAATCAATTAACAAAAATACAATATTTTATAAAATTTTCTTTTATTTGAAGACAGATTTAAAAAATTCAAAATGGCGACTACAAAAATTAAAAAAATTTCAGATTTGCTTTAAACTCGTTACTCGGGGGTTTTCGGGGTCGCTGATTACGAATATGATATCAGATTTTCAAAATTCAAAATGTCGGATCTAATATGGTGACCCAATATGGCGGATAATTTCAAGATTGATGCGATTCGATCGAAATTTGTTTCTCGGGGGTTTTTGGGGTAGCTGAATTCGAATTTGATGTTCGTTTTTCAAAATTCAAAATGTCGGATAATTTAAAAATTATTGCTATTCGATCAAGATTCGTTTTTTGGGGGTTTTTGGGGTACACTAAAAAATATATTTATGATACTGCCATAAATATGGCCAATACTCACATATTATATTGGTGGAAATGGGACAACCATACAGTGTTGCTGTTTTAGCGATACGCAGTGTAGAACAGCCATATTATACGTCCTTATTATACTCGTATGACAAAATCGACAATATCATTTTTTTCAGTGAAGCTGAATTCGAATTTGATGTTCGTTTTTCTTAATGCTAAATTGCGGATTCAATATAGCGACCAAATTTTCTGCATGTTGCCGAATTTTTATCAAAAACGTTTACTTAATCTTTTTACGTTTTTTTTGTTTTATTAAAAAATTCACAAGAATAAATATTTTTAGACACATTCATTAACTTTTAAAAAAGTAGGTCGCCATTTTGGATACGCAATTTTGATTTTTGAAAGAGGAACATCAAATTCGAATTCAGCGACCCCAAAAACCTCCGAGAAACGAATTTCAATCGAATCGCATCAATCGTGACATTATCCGCCATTTTTAATTTTGAAAATCTGACATTATATTCGTAATTAGCGAACCCGAAAACCCCCAAACAGCAAGTTTTAAGCAAATCCGATGGATTTTTAATTTTCTCGTCCGCCTTGTTGGATCCGCCATTTTGAATTTTGAAAATCTGATGGGTCAAATTTCAGAGTATGGGGGGGGGTCAATGGTAAAAAAATGTGTGTATATTTGGAAACACTTGTTTCTGTTGATTGGAAGGGGGCGGAGTGTTGTAGTAATTTATGACCTATTTTTATGTGACATGTGTTTAATTTACGATGTCAGCAAAAATTTGTAAAGTTGAGACGTGATTTTTGCCTTGATTGAAGGGAGAAGAGGGAGGGGGTAATGTTTGGTGAAAATTTTGGTTTGAAAATAATTCTGAGAAATATTTTCTGTGACATTTTTTGTTATGGGTAATAAATTTTTATGGCATTTTTTTGAATGGAACATTCAAATTATGATGTTAGTATAATTAGAAAAAAAATCGTATAGTCGCGTATCCTTTGTGTGAAAAAAGGAGCATTTTTTAAAGCAGTATAAAGACGTGCAAAACTATTGCAAAAATATCATTTATATTTGAGACACCAACTTAACTAGTTGAATTTATATTAAAAATAAAGAGATGGAATCAAATCACTTTGAAACTTTTGTGACTTGTGCTAAAGAAGCGGGGCGGTATCAATTGCCCAAAATTTAACTGCATACAGGAAAACTGCCCGCGTTCAAGTGCACCCTGGAAAACTGTACACAAGCAAATTTAAAAAATAAAATCATTAAATTAAATTTAAAAACTGTACAAATTTAAACTGCATACCGGTAAACTGACCACAGGAAAACTGCATACTATTAAAAATTGCAAATTATAATAAAAAAATGAAATTAATTATATGTATACAGTTAAACTGACCTCAGGAAAACTGCACAAAAGCTTATTTTCTATTAAATTTATTAAAAATAAGCTTTTGTGCAGTTTTCCTGAGGTCAGTTTAACTGTATACAGTTTAAATTAATTTTATTTTTTTATTAAAATTTGCAATTTTTAATAGTATGCAGTTTTCCTGTGGTCAGTTTACCGGTATGCAGTTTAAATTTGTACAGTTTTTAAATTTAATTTAATGATTTTATTTTTTAAATTTGCTTGTATACAGTTTTCCAGGGTGCACTGGAACGTGTGCAGTTTTCCTGTATACAGTTGAATTTTGGGCAATTGATACCGCCCCGCATCGTCTTATTATATTGAGAGAAGAGGGTCCATGTCCAAGTGAATGTGAAAAATTAATTAAATTAAATAAAAGAAGTATTTATAAAGTTAAGAAATATTTGTGTGATAATAGAGATAATTTGTCAGTAAATGAGAAACGAAGTATCATTGCATCATTAGCACTGTTAAAGGCATTTCAACAGAAATTTCGCCATTTATATATTAAAAGTGGTGGTCGTTTATCAGCTGGAAATCAAGAAGAAAATCATCGAATCAGGTGGGAAAACTTGGAGAATGCTTTTGATGGTCATGTGAAAACAGGTTCAATAGTGAATTTAAGACATAAAGATTTATATAATTTTTTAAAGGATTCAAAATTATTAACGATTAATAATGTAAAAGAAAGTTTAACAGAGCATGCAAATTTGAAAGTAAACGTTATTTTTTATGGTAGATTTGAAACTTTAAAACAAGGGGAAATGATTGATGAAATAAAGTATTTTAATACGAGAAATTCAATTATTTTTCCAACAACAGATTTAGATGATTGGTATATAAATAAAGTCAGAGATTGTGTATTGGTAGAAATTGAGAAATTTGAAGAGAAAGAATCGGGTTGGAGTTTGAAAGAAATTATTAATTTAGTTGTAAATATAAATAGATATGATGCATTTCAAGTTGGATATTCCACCTATATGGATTTACCATTAATGATTAGAAATAAGAAAGCTGTAATTAACATTGAGAACAATGGCCCTTATTGCTTTCTTTCGTCAATAACAGCTTTTTTATTTCCTGCAAGAGATCACGTAACTCGCACTGACTCATATCCCCACTACAGTACTATATTAAAATATGATGGTATTGAATTTCCAATTAGTTTTTCTCATATTAAAAGGTTTGAAAAAATGAATAATTTAAAAATAAATATTTATGGATTAGATGACTTTGATAAAAAACATAAATATACTGATATTGTTCCTATTTATGTAATTAAAGAAAAAGAAAATAATCCTGTCGTACATTTATAAATGATAGAGACTAATAAAATTGATGAAAACGAAAATGATAATTCGAAACCAATATACCATTTTGCTTTAATAAAGAATCTTTCCCGTTTAGTAAGATCACAGGTAACTAAAAAAAACAAAGTTTGTTATTATGTGATCGCTGCCTTTGTCGTTTTCTTGACAATAACTTATATAAAAGACATAGATTAGCGTGTGAGAATACGAATAAGTGTAAAGTAATTTTACCCGATGAGAATAATAATAATAATAATGTACAATTTGAAAATTATCGTTTTAAAGATAAGGTTCCATTTGTAATATATGCTGATACAGAATGCCTTTTAGAGCCTATTGCAGAGACAGACGCAAACACATGCAACGTTCAAAGGCACGTGCCTACAAGCGTAGCTTATACCATGCAGTGCGGCTTTGATGAGTCACTCTCACATACAAATCTTTATCGTGGTGGGGACTGTATACAGTGGTTTATGGGGTTACATGGGTCAAAACGTCCAGACAATGTATGATTGTTTAATTATTTTTTTTTTCATAAAATAAATAAATTTTTTATTTGAGTGTTTTTATATCTTAAAGTACACTATTAAAACAGTAACTTGTAAAAATTTCGTTAAAAAATATTTAAAATCAGGGCCGTACCTACAGGTTCTTTGAGAACCCTTCCAAAAAAGCGGTGGTCACGATATCTTCTGACCGGTTCATTGAAAATCAAAAAACCAAATATTTTCTGTTAGTGGATGAGTATAGCTCGTGATTGAACGAAGGAATATTTTTTTTGTTGATTAGAACCGATTTTACATGGTCTTAATGGTTCTAAAAATTTGAACTTTTGATAAAAGACACTGTCAAATATCCAAATTTCAATTTCTTTGAAAACCCTTCGTTTAATCACGAGATATGTTCACCCACTAACAGAAAATTTTTTGTATTTTGATTTTAGATGAAGCAGTCAAAAGATATCTTGACCACCGCAAAAGCAATTTTTTTTGAAAGGGGCCCGAAGAACTGTTGCTACGGCCCTGATTTTAAATATTTTTTATCAAAAATTTAATATCTTTCTCATTTAATAGTGTACTTTCAGATACCAAAGTGTTCAAATAAAAAAATTTATTTATTTTACGAAAAAAAAATTATTAAAAAAACATACGTTTTTATGTCGTTTTGACCCATGTAACCCCTTATTAATGAATTACAGAATATGGCGAGTTATATAAATAGAGTATTTTTTTCAAATATTGTCCCAATGGAACAATTGACTCAACAACAAATGCAAGACTTTGAAGCTGCTAAATTATGTCACATTTGCGAAAAACCATTTGAAATAAATGACATTAAACATCATGATCATTGCCATTTTACAGGCAAATATCGCGGTCCTGCTCATCAAGGCTGCAATGTAAATTTTAAATATTCTCACATTATTCCCGTTGTTTTTCACAATTTATCAGGTTATGATTCACATTTTTTTATAAGAGCTCTTGCAACTGGTTTTGATGGAAATATCAGTTTATTGCCTATAAATAAAGAAAAATACATTTCATTCACAAAAGATGTAGATAAGACTAAAATTAAATATCGATTTATTGACTCGTTTCGTTTTATGGCAAGTAGTTTAGAGAAATTAGCATCCTATTTAACTGACAATAAAAAAAAATTACAAAAAAGCATTGTACAGACGATGCACAATTTAAATTGTTAATAAGAAAAGGTGTATTCCCATACGAATACATTGATTCATGGGCACGATTGGATGAAGAATGTCTTCCTCTAAAACAGTCATTTTTTTCAAAATTAAACATTGAAACTATTTCAGACGAAGACTATCTTCATGCTAAAAAGGTATGGGAAACATTCAATTTAAAAAAATTAGGAGAGTATTCTGATCTTTATCTTAAAACAGATATTCTTCTTCTAGCCGATATTTTTAAAAATTTTAGAAAAACATGCATTTCAACTTATAAATTAGATCCTCTGCATTACTACACTGCACCGGGACTTGCTTTTGACACCATGTTAAAATTTACAGATATAAAACTTAAACTATTAACAGATCCTGAAATGTTGCTATTTATTGAATCTGGAATTAGGGGTGGAGTATCACAATGTTCAAATAGATATTCAAAAGCCAACAACAGGTATATGGGGGAAAAATATGATGAAAATTTACCAGAAAAATACATTATGTACTTTGATATTAATAATCAATACGGTGCAGCTATGAGTGAATTTTTACCTTATAAAGAATTTATGTGGGTACAGGATTTTTCAAAAATCGATTTTAAAAATATATCTGATGAGTCATTAATTGGATATATTCTTGAAGTTGATTTAGACTATCCTGTTGAATTACATGATTTACATAAGGATTTACCTCTTTGTCCACAGCACTTTGTACCACCCAATTCAAAGTGTAAAATTCCAAAATAAATGACGACTCTTTATCATAAAAAGCAGTACATTTTACACTATAGAAATTTAAAATTATACTTGGATTTAGGTATGAAACTAGTAAAAATTCATAGAGTTCTTCAATTTAAACAAAAGCCTTGGTTAAAGAGTTACATTGATTTAAACACTGAAATGAGAAAAAATCCACTAACGAGTTTGAAAAAAATTTTTATAAATTAATGAATAATTCAGTATTTGTTAAGACTATGGAAAATGTTCAAAAATATAAAGATGTTCGTTTGGTTACAAAATGGGAAGGGCGTTACGGTGCGAGATCACTCATTGGTAAACCAAATTTTCATAGTTCCACCGTATTTGATAAAGATATGGTTATTATTGAAATGAATAAATTGAAAATTACGTTCAATAAACCAATATATTCATTAAAATTATATAAAAAAATTTTGGTGATAAGGTAAAATTACTTTACACTGATACTGACAGTTTGATTTATGAAATTCAAGTTCCTGATTTCTATCAATGTATGAAGCAAAATATTGAGAAATTTGACACCTCTGACTATCCACCAAATCATGTTTACGGTCTACCACTCTGTAATAAAAAAGTTTTAGGTTTAATGAAAGATGAATGTTGTGGAAAAATTATTGAAGAATTTACAGGTTTACGTTCAAAATTGTATGCATTTAAAATTTTTCAATTGAATTCGGAAAATAAGAAAGCTAAAGGTGTAAAAAAAAGTACACTAAAAACAATAACATTTAATGACTATAAGCATTCTCTAAATTTCCATCAAAATTTGATTGAAACTCAATTTTCGATTCGAAGCTGTAAGCATAAAGTTCACACAATAAAACAAAGAAAGATTGTTCTAAGCTGGAAAGACGATAAGCGTGTATTAATATCCTCAAATACCGATACATATCCGTGGGGCTACGAGAAAAAATAAAACTAAACATGCTCGTAAAATATACATTAGATCTTTGATTTATATTTTTTGACATCACACCTAATACCCGTAACTTTAAAGCGTTAATTACAATCCCTACTTCGTCAACATATTTCTATGAAATTCTACGTAGAAATTTCTCGTCTTGGTTTTCATTCGTCAAAAATTGAAAACAATACAAAAGCCTTTTTTTGAGGGGTATAATCCCCACTTAGTCAAATGAGCCCTACTTCTCTCATTTTGGTACTCCAGTTTGTAGGAAGATCTTGTAGGAAGAAGAAGAAAAAAGTCTCAAAAGAAAAGTGTAAGCATAAGATTGGTTAAGAATTCGGTTAAATTAATTTATTGATATTCAATAATAATTAATAATGTGCCTCATTAATATGGAAACAATTAAACATAATTTTTTTCCAAATTGTTCGTCAGCAGCGTCGACTCTGCGGTTTTAAATAGAGCTCACCAATAAAGGTGCATATTTGAATGCGCAGAGTCGATGTTGCTTTCGATCAATTTTAAATATCCAATGAACAAATTTAGTTTTAATTGCTTACATATAACTGTGACATAATATTAATTATATTAGAAACAATAAATAAAGATGAATTGTATTTTTTTAACAAATCTTATGCTTAGGAATTTATCAGTGTTGGTGTCTGTGGTGGTGGTGAAAAGCGAAAAAGAAGAAGAAGAAGATACAAAAGGTTTTTCCAGTAAGCATACAAATTTATTAAAATATAATCCAATTTAATTACTTTTCCTGAAAAAAATTTTTATTATACTTGATTCTGTGTTATGGAAAAATCTATTTGTTTTACAACTAAATAGTTAAAGTATTACAAAAAAAATTCAAGATGTTTTACTATTTTTAGATAGATTGATGTTTTGCTGATGTCACCTTTGTATTTTAGTACATAAATGAAGAATATTCATTTCTTGTACAAAAGTACAAAAGGGAGATCAGCTAATGTCAATCTCAAATAAATTTATCAAAATAGTGAGATATGAATTTTTTGCTATAATTTAAGTACTTAATTGTAAAAATAGTTTTTTCTCTATAACTGTGTGTAACGCAAGAATAATCATAAAGGAAAAGAAATTTAAAATTGAATGGTATTTTTCAATAAATTTTTTATGCTTAGGTACAACTAGAAAAAGAAGAAGAAGAAGAAGATTGCTGGAAACGAACCTATTAATTACAGTCTTCTCCAAGATACAGAGTAAGTTTTAAATTAAAATATTTTATCAATTCATTTTTTTATACTAATCTTTTAAAAAAATAATTATACAAAGTAAAGAGAAAGTATAATTTTTGTCTCAGATTTCTCTTTTTTTTGTTCACAGCATGGAGTACGTCATGATTAACCACGATATATCTGTACCCATCGAATGGGTCTTAGAAGTTAACTATGAGTCGTTGATGAATTTGTGTCCTAACGCCATTGACGTGTACCATGCCACTAAAATGCTTGCAACAGAAGGATCTACTGTTAATATTGTCACAATGTTGGCAGACATATCGGCAAAATTAGTCTTCACCGATGGCGTTTATAATTTCGAAAAAATTAACTCCTTTTAGTTGACATTATGTCTTTCTTTTTAAAAATTTCTTTACATGTTTGGTCTTAAAAAAATTTCTTTTTACAAAGAAAAAAAGTCAAAAATTGTAAAATTGTGCAAGAAATAAAAAACAAATTATAACAAAAAATTTTATTTGAAAAAGATGATAATAATTCAACAAATAATTAGAATTTATATGTTAAATTTCTAAATAACTTTTCATTTATAATTTTTACGGATAAATCTGATGATTTGTTTTAAATCAACTTTTTCTTAATGTTTCAAAATTTCTGTTTCCCATTTACCCAATTTAATATTATGCGTGATTTAGATCTTCTTAAATTAGAAAAAAATTAAAAGAGAAATCTATTAAAATTAAACAAAATGTTATACTATAAATTATAGATAAATAATAATAATAATTCTTAAATTATCAAAAAATTAAAAGAAAAATCTATTTAAATTAAAAAAATGTTATACTATAAATTATAGATAAATAATAATAATAACAATAACAAATCTACTTAAATTTAAAAAAACATCATTTAACATGACTACTAATTCATATTTCATACAAGGTAAGTGGATATAAATTTTTCTTTTTAAATTAAATTTGTAAAAAAAATGTAAATAAGAAAAAAATTTCTGCTAATAAATTAATATCTTTGAAAAAGAATTATATTATAAAAATTAAAAAAATAATAGTTAATAATTTTCAATATTGTTTACATAAAGCATGCAAGAAAAAAAAAATAATAATTAATATAAATAAATAAATAAAAGAAAACTTTTTGCGGTTTACTCTAATCGTCTAGTCGTCAAGTCAGCAGCAGTAAAATGGTCTAATTCAAATGTGATCGTAAAAATGTCACATAAAAATTCTCCCCTCACGGTGTGCTATGATACACGTTCTTTCTATGCTAGGCCGTCTTCGTATATCCCCTTCATAGTGCAGGCGCTGGTGGAAGTTGAGCATGCAAAATATGAGGACCTCGGTTTGTTAATGGATTCATGTAGGTGAAGTCCTACCATATGTGAAAATCCATGTTGCCAGGAAAAATTATGGTAAGTTTGGCCGCCATATTGGATTGAAGGGTGAAAATTGTTTTTTAATATATTGTTGTAAATAACAATCTGACAAAATTTTTGTAAAGAGGTTTATTGTAGAATTTAATCATATCTACAATTTCTATTTCAAACTTTTTTTCCTAACTGTGATAATAAAAAAGTTATAAACAAAAGAACGCTTAAAATTAAGGGATGAAAATTTTGAAATTAATTTACTCTTTAATTTTACATTTTACAAAAAAGTACATCATAGGTAATTTAAAGGAAATACTCTAACGAATAATTTAAGTGGTCACACTTAAATATTGCTTTATATTTATTCATTGTGGATAACTGCAAAGAGGGTGAGTACGAACAATGATAGCTTTCAGGAGCCACGCGTAATGCAAGACCTTCGCGTTAGTTGAATAGAAGAGTCAAATAAATATAAAAATGTTGTAAGTAAAGTAATAAGATATTAAAAAATAATATTTTAAACAATTTTTATAAACAATTTCATAAACAACTTTATAAATTTTTTTGTTATTAAGAAATTTTTTTTAGAAATGAATTTATTCTTAAATTTGTCAAAAAAAGATAATTTATTTTTAAAACATAACAATTATATATTATAAATAATAATTTAATTATTATTTAGTTGAAATTGAAATATATTGCCAATAGTTTAGCGGGATAAATGTGATTCTCTTACAGCGGTACCTCCTTTGCAACAACTAATGATTCTCTGGCGCCAGTCACTCAAATTAGCTTAATCGTTTTCTAATTACTGTAACTTTTCAATTAAGTGCACAGTACATGAATAAGAAATTCAGGAACAGTAGCGCTGAATCTTTTGGGCTGCAATGTTCGTTTTGAATTTCACAGCGCTGTGAAATTTTTTTTATTTATAAAATACGCAGTTTGCTGCGTCCGTGTGTATGTTTCGTTACTAAATAATAGTTTCAAAACATGTCTTTACAAATTACTAGCCTAAAAATGAAAAAAATTAGTGAACTATTGTGTTTGTTTTGTGGTTTGTCAAACAACATAGTAAAGGAACCAAAAGAGGAGTCATTCAATACCATAGAAAATGCAGCAAATAGACGCCAAGATGAGATCCAAAAGAAATTTCAAAAGCTGTACAACCCGTATTCTCCAATACAGTGTTTTTCGTGGCATAGAAGTTGTATGGCGAGTTATGTGAGTGAACACAAAATAAGACGTCGCGAAATTGCATTAAATAAAGAACGAAATAATGCTCCTGGTGATGATTTAAATGTGCCGGAGGCGGACAATAATAGAACTTTACGTGTTTCTGGTGAAAATGTAGGAAAGTTAAAATGCTTAATATGCGGTTTTGCCACGAAAAATAAAGATCATAAACTATTTTTGTGCTCGGAACTTGCTTCGGCGCAAAAGATCTTTGATGTTGCGCAAAAAAATTTAGATCAAGTTTTCACAGAAATTAACTGTTGCCTGACACCTGCCGATTTACTTGCTAGAGAAGTTAGATATCACAAAAATTGTTACAAGGAATATACAAGGATACCAAGAACATCAATCAACAAATCAGGTATACTATTAACTAAAGAACTATAAGGAAAATTTAATATGCTTTAGAAAATATAATTTATTTAAAAAAATATCAGTTTTCAAAAAATTAATTTAAATTATTTCATTTGACTCTACCGTTGGCTGAAATTATTTCGAGTTTTAATCCATGAAAAATTCAATTATTTAAAAATTTTAATTAAATTCATATTCAATTATTTCTCAATCAATTAAAAATTCTATTATTCCAAAAAAGAATAATTTTATTTTAATAAATAATTGAATTTTATACTGGGTGTCTAGCGACCCGAGAAATCGAAAAAATCCCGGTAAGTCAGTTCAATTGGAAAAAAACCTAGAAATCCCGGGAATTTTATTTCAAATTCCGGAATTTTCTATTTTCAAAATTCTAATTTAATTATTTCAAAATTTAAAAAAAATTAATATTCAATTACTTCACAATAAATAAAAAAATCAATTTTTTAATTAATATTAAAGAATTTTAATTGATTTTCTTAAATAATTGCAGGTAGACCATCAACTAAAGTACCCGAGGGAATATTAAATTGGGCTTTTGAAAAACTAATTGATGAAATAAAGGACCAGTTTTTAACAAGTTCATTTGAATTATCTCTTTTGGCTAATCGGTTGGCTGAACTCACTGAAATTGAAAATGCAAAAATTGAAAATCGAGACGTCAAATCACTTTTTGTTAATAAATACGGCGAGAAAGTTTTGTTCTCATATCCATCTGATCAATCAAAATCTTCTTCAATGTTCATGTCTAATGTTCCATTAGCTGAAGTGGTTGAACGTGTCCGGGAACTTGATTCAGAAAATCATATTGTTAAATGTGCAAAACAACTAAGAAAAGAATTGTTGGAAACTACGCTTATTCCAGATGGCTATTTATGTGACGAAGTATTGATTGAAAAATTGTTTACGGAAGGAGAATTACCATCGACTTGGGAAATATTTTTTCAAGCATTGTTTAGTTCAAAAAATCAGACATTAGGAGAAAACATTTATCGAAGAGCCAATGCAGTATTTTCAGATATTTTTTTTACTGTAACTGACAAACAGACACCCAAGCATATAGCTTTAGCTCAATCTGTCCATCATCTCAGTAGATCAAAACATTTAATAACAGTTTTAAACAGGTTAGGACATTGCATCAGTTACAAGGCATTAAAAATTATTGATACTCAATTAACTACTTCAATTTTGAGCGAAGACAATGAGCAACAAATTCTTACCCCCAAAAACATACTAAAAGATCCATCGCTGTTTCTTCATGGGGCAATAGATAATAATGATTTTAATGAAGAAACGTTGAGTGGACAAGGTACTACACATGTGACAGAAATGGTAGTTTATCAAGAAGAAAGCAATCAAGAAAATAACAGCACCTCTTTGGTAAGAATGAAGCCAACAGACGAAAAGGACAATCTCGATTTAAAAATTTTAAATTGTCAAGTCGTTCTTCAATACAAAGCCCTTGGAAACATATCAGTGTTAAATTATTTGGAAAGCAGTTGTCTATTAAGATGCAGTCAGACTAGTATTCAAAAACTCAACTTTTTATGGATTTTATGTAGATTACAGTACTGTGCATTACAAAATAACTTCCTCAGGCCATCAACAAATGCCATACCTGGATGGACTTCTTTTCAACAACTGTTAACATCTCAGTATTTACCTGTATCTATTGTTGGATATTGTCCTGTTATTCCGCACCCTCCTACTTCGAAAGATGTTATCTACACTGCCATGACAAATTTTGTTAAATTGTGTCTCTCCTTGGATAAATCTCTAGCAGTTCTATCTTGTGATATGGCTATATATCTTATTGCAAAAGATATTCAATCGAAAAGTCTTGACTTCCAAGGACTAATATTGAGAATTGAAACTTTTCATTTGCAGAAAAATTTCTTACGATGTCTAGGTCAGTGTAACAGATAAAATGGTTTTAATAATATCTTTATTAAATACTAAAAAAAATAATAACAGTTTTTTTAAAATTTTCAGGTCAATATATCGAAGGAAGTGGTCTCGATGATATTCTTGTAGAATCAAACATCTATGGTACCAATACTTTATCAGCAATTTTAAATGGTACCCAATATAATAGGGGGGTTAGAGCACACAAGCTTATTTATGAATCCCTAAGATGTTTACAATTTGCAGAATTTATCGACCATGCGACAATTTCAGAAGAAGATTTAAAATATTTAAATTCGTGTCTTCAGGAAATGAGAGAGTGCACCGTTGACAAAGATCACAGCGGATTGATTGAAAAACATTCCGTATATACCAGAATCGTAGAGGATTTTTTTTTTAAGTTTTCTGATTTTTTAAGCAAAATGAGCAGCGAAAATGAAACATTTCACTATTTAAACAAATATTGTGAAATGGTTGAAATTCTTTTAAATTCCATTGCTGCAGACAGACTGGCGGACTTCGACTTACATCTTCAAAGTACAAGGGAAATGCTGCCGTTCCTATTCTCAATGAACCACACCAATTACATCCGTGGAGTATCATTATATTTACAAGATATGATGCAATTGCCAAACGAAATTTTATGTGAATTGAGAAGAGGAATGTTGTCTGTAAAACGAACCGATGGAAAATTTAATGCTGTTGGCTGCGACTTAGCATTAGAGCAATCACAAAACCGATCATCAGCAGTATCTGGAGGTTTAATAGGAATCACACAAAACAAAGATGCGATGCAGCGTTGGCTGCTTTTGTATCCTGTTAAAAACTCCATTCACACTGCCTTGTTGTCTTACCTTGGGATGCAATCTGATGCGGCAAGTGATATTCATTCGAATTTTCACAGTGAATGGACGCAATCTAGGATCGACAAAGATGAAATGGACATTCAAAATCTAATCACGTGTCTCAAAGAATGCAATATATTTCAGATAATGTAGTATATTTGGCTATATTGTAATATAAGAATATATTTTTTTATTTACTTGTATATATATATATATATATATATATATATATATATATATATATATATTCTACTTCTAGATGACTGAAGAGTGTGGCCTTCACAACATTTTTACTGGAGCCGTGTGTGATGAAAAAACGAAATGTTTGCTGACTTTAAAAGAAGACGGAGAAGCCCTGATTACACAATTCGAGAGTGAAAGATTTGATTTGAAAACAAAAGGTGTGTTTGATCCTTGGAAAAAAGTTCCTTTTCACAATTTCACTTATAATTCAAAAGAGAAAACTACTACAAATAATGACAATAAAAAGCTGACTGACTCTAAAGACATCTCAAATGTTCAACAATCATTTATGTTAGCATCACAGCGAGGATTTGACAAAAAAATTCTATCATCGTATGAAATATTAGATTATTGCAAATATCTGTTCACAGAAGACGGCTTTTATAGGAAATCTCCAAAATCAACACTTGCTTCAGAAATAGAAAACAAGCATGATTGTGTATTAGAATCTTTGCCAAACATTTCATCTTTGAATTCGTCAAAAATCTTTATAGTCGATGGTATGTCTCTAGTTCATAAAATTCAGTTGAAAAAATTCAGTTCATTTGGTGATTTCGCAGAAGCATATTTTTCAACAATCCTGCTCTTATTGCACTCGCCTGATGTTAACAGAATTGATGTTGTGTTTGATAGGTACGATGATTTGTCAATAAAATTTTTGGAATCGGAATTACGAAGCAAGGGACAAAATATAAAGAAAATTATTATTTTAAATAACTCAACAAAAATTCCCGCTGATACAAAGTTTTTTTTTGCAAGTTCTGAAAATAAATTGCAGTTAGTTAAATTCCTTTGTTTCTATGCTTCAAAGCACGTCAAAGTTCAGGAAAATCATGAGATGTATATTTCCGGTGGATTTGATGATCCGACTAAGTGTTTCAATTTGCAAAGTAATTCTTTTTCAGAAGTTTTTGAATTGAAGTCAAACCACTTAGAAGCAGATTCAAGGATGTTTTCTCATATATTTCATGCAGCAAAAACTAAAAATTCGCATATTATTATTCTCAGCGCGGATACGGATGTTTTTGTTTTGGGAATTTATTTTTGGCACAATCTTGAAATAATAGGTTGTCAGGGATTGTGGTTCGAAGGATCACATAAAAAAGCGATATCTGGGATGTCATTTAGCTGCCCAATCTCTTGGAAAAAATGTTTGCAATATTTTGCCCGCTTTACATTCTTTAACTGGTTGTGACACAACTAGTCGACTGGGTAATAAGAAAAACTGCTTAAAAGCTGCGTCTTTAGATTTTGTACAGACTAAGCTTTCAACTTTTGGTGAAGAATTTTTAGATTTTGAGCAGTTTTCTAACGTGGAAAAAGTGTGCACTTATTTATATCAGCAAAAAGACATGACAGCAGATGAAATTCGGTACAAGTTGATCTCTCAAAATATTGGTTTCGATTTAAAGTTGTCCAGAATCATATGCACTTATAATGCGTTATATCTTCATTGTTTAAGAGCATCAGCACAAACTTATTTATGGAAAAATGCATTTCAACCCCTAATTGAACCGATAAACTTCCTACAATTCGGATATGAATTGCGTAATTCTAATTTATATCCAATTCAAATGACGAAGCCGTCCATTCCCGAATTTTTAATCAGTCCATGTAAGTGTTATTCCAATTGTAAGACAATGGCCTGCAATTGCAGAAAGTCAAGTGTAAAATGCATTTCGTTGTGTAAATGTGTAAATAATGATTGTAAGAATTTGAGTAATTAGATTGTAATGATTTCCTTTTATTGTAAGTAGTGTCCTATAAAAATTGTAAAAAGTTAGGTATGATTTGAATTTTATTGTGTAAATGCATAAATAATGAATTATAAGGAAAGACTGATTATGCATTTCAAAATTCTTTAATTATGGGCTTAAATTGCGTTCGATTATGCGAAATGATGCGATTAAAATAAATCAATTATTTTACAGAACTTCAATTATTTTGTTAAATATAAATGCGTTTATTAAAGTAATTGTTCTTATTGATAAAAAATAAATTATCTTTTTTTGACAAATTTAAGAATAAATTCATTTCTAAAAAAAATTTCTTAATAACAAAAAAATTTATAAAGTTGTTTATGAAATTGTTTATAAAAATTGTTTAAAATATTATTTTTTAATATCTTATTACTTTACTTACAACATTTTTATATTTATTTGACTCTTCTATTCAACTAACGCGAAGGTCTTGCATTACGCGTGACTCCTGAAAGCTATCATTGGTCGTACTCACCCTCTTTGCAGTTATCCACAATGAATAAATATAAAGCAATATTTAAGTGTGACCACTTAAATTATTCGTTAGAGTATTTCCTTTAAATTACCTATGATGTACTTTTTTGTAAAATGTAAAATTAAAGAGTAAATTAATTTCAAAATTTGCATCCCTTAATTTTAAGCGTTCTTTTGTTTATAACTTTTTTATTATCACAGTTAGGAAAAAAGTTTGAAATAGAAATTGTAGATATGATTAAATTCTACAATAAACCTCTTTACAAAAATTTTGTCAGATTGTTATTTACAACAATATATTAAAAAACAATTTTCACCCTTCAATCCAATATGGCGGCCAAACTTACCATAATTTTTCCTGGCAACATGGATTTTCACATATGGTAGGACTTCACCTACATGAATCCATTAACAAACCGAGGTCCTCATATTTTGCATGCTCAACTTCCACCAGCGCCTGCACTATCACTTTTACAGGCAGCGCTTGACTCTCTTCGTCTGTCCTCAGCTTCATCAGCTTCTTTGGTCACCCCGTCACTCTGCTCTCCTCACGAGGCAATGCTTTGCCTCTTACGTTCGCCCCCGCTTCCTCACCACCTACAGTCACCTTGCCTGCCTATCACCACTTTTGAGCACCTACAAACTGCATTGAGCTTTTAAAATCTTTATATTTTCATTATTTCTTTTCAAATTAAAAATTTTTTTTTGGATTAAGGTAATAGAATAAAAAATACATATAAATTTTACATTTTTCAAGTATTTATTTTAAAAAATTAGAACATTATTTAAATTAATAGTAATTATGTCTAAGTATATTTAAGTACACAACACGGAGAGAAAAAAAAGTGAGCCGTTTGATTTGGCAAGAGAGCGCTGTTTTCCCTTTATAAAGCGCAGCAGTTGCGCCGCAAACGTCGAACGGTTATACTTTTTGAGGAGTATCGGTTCTCTTCTCCACACAAATAGAGCCACTTACTTTCCAAAAAGTGTACCCGCTTTTCCCAAAAAGGAGAACCGTTCTCCCCTCGAGAGTAAGCAGCGTGCTTAACCTCAAGTTGAACGGCTGTTTCGCATTTAACGCAACCGCTCTACCGACAGGTAGAGCCGCTTACTATTTTTTCTCTCCGTAAAGGCTAGTAAATTTTCTTCTTTCTTTCTCTTAATTAAAAAATACATTTTGTTTTAAAAAAATCTTATCTTTTTTTAGTAATTTTTAAATTATTTTTTTTACTCCACCACTAATTGGTCTGTACTCTACTACTCTGTCATGCAAAATGAGACAATACGCAGAAGTTTGATTAGGAAAATTTTCTTTCGCTTCAAATTCAAGTCGAATGTCAACAGGGCCGTATTTTAGAGATTCATTTTGCTTTGAACAGTCAATTACTATTAATGGTGCAAAATCGAGAAATTCACCTTTCGTTAAATATGGTTGACATTCTTTATCATAGTAACTAGCTTGAAAGTTTGTATACATTTCATACAGTACAGCATAATGATTCTTATCTAAATCAAGGTTAAGATTACCATATGGATAGCACTGATTGTTTAAAAATAATTTAACATTTGTAATTCTACAATGATCAAAGTGACCAGCATTTCGCGTTGTTACATTTTTTCGGTTTGTTTGAAAGCCTAGAATTACAAAACGAGGTTTTTCTAATTGCGTTGATGTTTTAACAGTCCACACATGATTCGCAGTTGTTGGTAGCAGAGGATATTCATATAATTCCCAGGTTCGAAAACTAATTGGAATTAGTTAATCTTTTTCAATGCATTTTAGCAATTTGAATTTTCGTGCATCAGATAAGCGTACATTAGGTAAAAACCATTCAATTTTATCAATGGAAATTTTCACAAGTTCCTCAGCAGTTTGCAAAATTGCATTAACATCATTTCTCGATTTTGTTAAAATTAATTCATGTCTCGCGTTTACAATAATTTTTTGATAATCCTCAGCAAAACCAAAAATAACGCTTAGTGGAATTTAAATATCAAAATTACCATTATTATCAGCTAATGGAGTATTTGCATCGCATGTGGGAAACCATACTGCATTTTCTAAAAATTTACTTTGAGTACCATAAATTGAAATGTAATTTTTCATGAGACTCGTAAGACCGACATTTTTGTTTTTATCAAATTCCACAGCATTTAGCTCATAACGAGCTTCCTCAAATAAATGATAGATGGCGTTCATGATAAGCCTAGTATTGGTGACTGGTGTCCCATTTTCTTTTGTCATTTATAATTTTTACGGATAAATCTGATGATTTGTTTTAAATCAACTTTTTCTTAATGTTTCAAAATTTCTTTTTCCCATTTACCCAATTTAATATTATGCGTGATTTAGATCTTCTTAAATTAGAAAAAAATTAAAAGAAAAATCTATTAAAATTAAATTATGAAGAGACCTTTTTCCTGGTAGAAGACAGTGGTCTTGATTTTGAATAGCAATTCGAATTTCATCACTATTATTGAATGTTGATGAAGCATATGGTAAATGAGCATGGACTTCATAATGAGCAATGGATTCATCATAAACAATTGGTTTTGCAATACTTAGCAAGTCGTCCTCCATTTTTTTTATTTTTTACAGAATATTAGGTCTCTATAGATGAAACCAACAAAGCAAATGCATACAAATTTAAATCTTTTTATTTTCACCTTCTTTTTTGCTTTTTCTGCTCTATCACTTTTAATCCTAGACTCTTATCAATAGTTGAATGTCCTGCGGTGTTAACACCTTGACTGAAGATTTGTAACTGAATCTTTTTTGATATCCTACAGAGTTATTATTATTAATATAATAACCAAAGCCAACTTTTTGATTAAATACAATACCCATAATTTTATTCTTCTATTTAACAACCTCTTAATGTGTAATCTTATAGTAATAGTTTCACCACGAAAATTCACAATATGCCCATCTTGATCAATGATTTGCAATTGAATATGATCTATTGTCTTGACAGCAACTGGTAAGTAAATGACTTGAGAGGGTACTTCAATTATCTTATATCCTGGTGGTAGGGTAGGAAAAAATTCGTGAATTGTGTGCACCTTTTTATGATTAATATATGCACCTGTTGTAATATTACATTCAATTCTTAAAAAATTCAGCTTTATAATAGACACTGGTAAATCAGATTGATGGAATATGTCAGCTTGAAGTATTTGTTGCCTAAAGCCTAATAATTGTGCTATAGAATTTGGTTTTTTAAAATCAATGTCACTACTGTACAAAATTTCACTCCTTAATGTATTGTTATTTGGTTTAATGTGAAGATTAATTCTTTTTGGTTTTAAAACATGCTGTAGATAGCGTTGAATATCATCAATTTCGTAGCTACCTGTCGGTATAGTGATTTCTTCATCACCCACGTAAAATTTATTATTTCCAATGTCTACATTTGAAATCGAATTAAAGGTTAGAAATTCAACAAGTCCAAGAACATAATTTTCATTTGGAGTCAATTCAATTGGTGGAAAATAGTGTGCTTCTAAAATTGAAGAATTTCCAAACAATGTGAAGGTTAATGAATCGTCCATTTTGAGGGTTCAATGTAAACTGAGATATAAAATTTTACTAGTCTTTATTTAAACAGAGAAAATACATTTTTTAAACTCAAGTTGATTACAGAGAAATTTTAAACATAAATGTCCACAAACAAAAGTGTCATAATTTTGATATCTTTTATGATTATATTTGATATTATCAACACTGAGATATTTTACAAGATCTGTAGGTGGTCGAAGGTTTCCAAAACTATCAAAATATATAACATCATTGTTTATTTTTTTATAGGCAACCCAACGTGTGCCAGCACTATTTTTATTATCTAAATTAACTATAGCTGTTTCATTCTTACATGGTCCCATAAATGGTAAATCATTACACATAAAAACTCCTCGAAAGTTAAGAATTTTTAACAATTTAGCATATTTAAGAAAATCGTAATTAGTCAATGCTCGTTGTGGTAATTTTACATTTTTTTTAGTTTTTTTTTGCAGGACATTCTAAACCTAATCCTTGTTTGTATGGCTTCAAAAAAAGTCCTTTACCAAGAGCAATGGATTCCATTGTTGGATTATGCTGTTGACTCTCTTCAAGTTGTTTTTTCGCTGCTTTTGCATCATTAACTGCTTTTGCAATTCCAGCAGCTCCACCAGATAGAGCCCCTACTGCACTGAGGCCAGCGAAAATCGGCACAAGAAATGGTAAAAAACCACCAACTTTTTTTGGTACTGATAAAATTCAAGGTTGCTTCACTTTGTTTTCTCCACCTGCGATTTTCACAGCTACGCGTGCCCTTTTAGAGCTGACTTAATAGCTGATGAGGTGTCATTACCAGGAACAATAGATTTTTTTGCTGCTAGTACAATATTTCTTAATGGATGTGTTGCTTTATTTTTTCTTTTTTTCTTATTCTTAGATTTATTCTTTTTTGATTTTAAACCCATTCCCATCTTTGTTTACATTTTCATAGCGTTAGTAATTGCCCAAGCTGTTGCTTTTTCGCCAACTTTTGCGTCACTAGCGTGTACTCGACTCCAAGCTTTTTCAGCGAGTATTTTGTCTGCTGCGTGTCTATTCTCAACGTTATTTCTATTTTGAGAATAAGCAATATCGTGCTCTTTGCAAGCTTGATCTAGTAGATTGATACCAGGATCACCACGTGCCAATTGTTTTGCTAATTTAGTTCCAGGTCTACAATACTGATAACAAGGAACATGCAATTCAATAGGCAATTTGTTAATAATTCTATTGAAAATGCCTCTTCCACGTTTGACAGATCTTTTAGAACTGATTGATTTTTTCTTTACACACATGTTAATAATAATCTATTGACATTCTTTTGAAGACTGAAGGAGAAAATGTATAAAAGCAAGATATTTTTATCAGTCTGGGTCAGTTCATGTTGATGCTCTAAACTGGAATGTTGTTTTCTATTTTTTGCGCTTCTCCTCTTTGAAGATCTATCAGTGGTGAAGTTATGCAGCCAATACATAATCATTCTACGTGAACGTGTCAACCATTAGGTTATGCAACCAATACATAAACAACCTACGTGAACGTATCAAGCATTTCGACATCACCTTGTCCCAGGAGCCTACGATGAACTGACAACGTATCTATTAAAACCCATGTATTTATACTTTTTACCTCAGTTCAGATCAAATGATGGACTTTGAAACGCAAAATATAAAACTTCCTGTGACAGATTTTGATAATGTAACACATAAAAAGTCTGAAAGAAAGCGTCATGGAAATTTACTGCCAAATACCGTACGTGCAATTTTCTGTGGACCATCCAATTGTGGAAAAACAAATGCGTTACTCGCCTTACTTTTACATCCTAATGGACTTCGCGTTGAAAATGTCTACATCTTCTCAAAGTCATTAAGCCAACCAAAATATAAATTTTTAGAGAAAACTCTTCAACTAGTTGATGGTATTGAGTATTTTCCATTTAAAGAACATGAGGAAGTTATTCAACCGAATGAAGCACAACCAAATTCTACAATTGTATTTGACGATGTTGTCTGTGATAAGAAAGACAGAATACGCGAATTTTTTTCTATAGGTCGCCATAGACTCATTGTTTTTATTTGTGTCAAACTTATACACGAATTCCAAAACATTTAATTCGCGATAATGTGAATTTTTTGATAATTTTCAAGCAGGATGATTTAAATCTAAAACACATATATGAAGATCATGTAAACACAGATATGTTGTATAACAAATTTCGAGAATTGTGTTCACATTGTTGGAACAGTGATAAATATGGTTTTGTTGTCATTGACAAAAGGATAGTGAATTAAATTGTGGTAGATATAGAAAAGGTTTTGATTGTTTTATAAAAATTTCTGATACTTAAAAGAATTTTTACATAGCCTCTTTGATTAGTAATACTTGAGATCTGACTCAATCAAGATGTCATCATCCTTGAGAATTCAACAAATTCACAAACAGAAAGATATAGCGCAGCACTTAGCAAAAGCTAGTCAGGCAATTCGTCATAAACATAAATTGTTGAAATTAGATAAAGAGTCCTTTGAACAGGCACTAGGGGATACTTTTAAACCTACTGTTAATCCTTTGGAGAAACTGGTTGATGACATTGAAATACTTAAAACTGTGAACACAATTAAAAGAGAAAATGTAAAAAATGAAACAAAAAAAGAGAGATATTCTGACAATGATGATAATGATGATTATAATATAAATAAAGAATCATTTATATCGGCGACATTTAAAGAAGATCCAACGCAACTTTCAGAGAATTGATCTTCTAAACAAATTTTGCCAATAGTTTAGGATTACTTGAGCTTCTTTTTAAAAAAGTGCCAAATGAGTGTATTGTAAATAAAGAGGATCTTGCAAATTTCAAAACAATAATTCTCTCAACAAATGCTCATAGAAAATACTATGTAGCTGATGGTGATATTCGCGAGAATAAATCATTTAAATTTAAACAATTTATTGAAAAATTAATTTCTACTTCAAGAAAAAGTGGTGATAAAAGACAAAGTACTTCAGGTGGAAATGTTATACCACCATACATGTTGGCAAAAGAAGGAAGTAAATTTGACTATGTATACTGGGATGATCCAAATGAATTAGTCGATCGATTACGTTTAATATTAGCCTCTGAAAAAGCGGGAAATTCAAGTCATTCAAATGAAATTTTATCCATTATTGAAGAACTACGAGAAGCCACACCCTAAAAAAAGTAATCTCATAGTTAGAGGAAAAATCCTCTTCTAATATCCTCTCAAGTTTTCCTCTCAAAACAAAAGTATTCAACTTGAATGTATATTATTTTTATTCTTTGGTGGTTAATAATAAAATAAAACAAAACAATTTTTTGAGGTTCAAATGCCAAATACATTGAATTCAAATGAAGTAAATAAACAAGAAATATATTAATTAATGTAAGTAATTTACTATTAATAACTAATTATATTTATTTAATTAAAAACGCTTAATTCAGTGCATCAAAAAAGCTTTTATTTATTATCTCATAACCATAATTAGCAAATAATATTGGAGAGAAAAATCCTCTAAAGCGAAGTATATTACTTTTGATACCATATATAAGAGGAAAATATGCATTCAGTTTAGAGGAATCCGCATCAAATAAAGATTACTTTTTTTAGGATGCAACATTATTTATTAAAAAATCAGTTGAAACAATGTCTCTCGACGTGTTTGGACGTGCTTTTAATAAAAGCAAAGTATTTGAAGCAAAGGATGATGTAACTTTAGAGTTGGTTAAAAATTTATTAGAAAAAGACATGGAAGAAACGTATAACAATTTATCAATTTTAAGAAAACAAATTACTGACACGCTCCAATTAATTAGACGTTTAGAATTTAAGATTAATAAACAATTTTTTAGAAACTTTGAAGAAGACATATCAGATTTAAAAAATTCTGTGCGTATAAATTCTGATATTATTTCTCATTTAGAGAATAGAATTGATAAAATTCAGGGAAAGACAAAGTAGGATCTTAATTTTATTTACTTATCAAATGACTGCTGACTACAAGGTGTATTAGTGCAACAATGTCTCTCGATGTATTTGGACGTTCTTTTAAGAAAACTGATAATTCGATACGTGGTCCTCCCGGTATTGGTTTCAAGGTTACATCTGAAGGACATTACGATATTGAATACAGACAATTACGGAATGTAGCAGAAGCATCAAGTAAAAGTGATGCAGTGAACTTGGAGTTAGTGCAAAACTTATTACAAAAAGTGGTACTTGATAATTTTAATATCATACAAAGTTTAAAAATACAAATTGAGGCCTTGGATCCAATAACTCGACCGACGCTCGAAGGCACGCGCTAATACCAGTCGGGTAGCAGTGAGTGGCCCAGAGGCGCTCACTGCTCACTGACTGGTAGTTGCGCGTTCCTCCGAGCGTCGGGCGAGTTATTGGATCCAAGGCCTCAATTGATGACACTGCCTATATGATTCAAAGTCTAGAATTGGAAATTAATAAAGAATTTTATAAAACTTTTCAACCAAACTATTTGGAACTAGATAGATTAGTGAATCTAAACACTAATAATATTTTGGAATTAGATAACAGAATATTAGCACTTAGAAAGAAAAATGAATGATGAAAAATTAGGTCTGGTTAAAGAACTGCACAGACCAGCTAGAAGAAATTATTCTAGACGAAAATTGGATATCCGTGCAATCGATGAAACGTGGCAAGCTGATCTTGTGGAAATGTTGCAGTATTCTAAACAAAACAAGGGATTCAACTATATCTTAACTGTCATCGATAATTTTTCTAAATTTGCTTAAGCTGTTCCTGTTAAGAATAAAACTGGTGAAGATGTTGCAGCTGCAATGAAGTCAGTGTTGGAACAAGGTCGTGTGCCCAAAAATTTACATGTGGATCAAGGAAAAGAATTCTACAATTCACATTTTAAAAACCTCATAAAAAATTTAAAAATAAATATGTACTCTACGTTTAGTAATGTAAAAGCATCAATTTGTGAACGATTTAATCGTACTTTAAAAAATAAAATGTGGATGCAATTTAGTTTACAAGGTATTTATAAATGGTTGGATATTTTACAAGATTTAATTTCCTCTTATAATAACACTGTGCATCGTACTATTAAAATAAAACCAAAAAATGTTAGCAAAAAAAAAATGAACGTAAAATCTTATTTAATGTATATAAAAAATTTACTGTAAAGTCGTCTATTGTTAAAATAAAATTTAAAATTGGTGATAAGGTACGCATCAGTAAATTGAAACATATTTTTGAAAAAGGCTATACAACAAATTGGACAACAGAAGTCTTTACCATTTACTAGGTAAATAATACTCAACCACCAACTTACCTCTTAAAAGATTATCAAAATAATCCTTTATCTGGTAGTTTTTATCAAGAAAAACTTGATTTATTATTATTATTATTGTTAAGAACACATCAGTACACTTTTTTTTCTTTAACATAATAGAATGTCCAATCATTTGCAGCGATGGTAGAATATATACAACTTGTTCACATAATTTTTCTAAATGAAAAGTACAAAGACCAGAAAACAATGAAGCAATATTAACAGAATAATAATTTCTATTAACTAAAGCTCCTTTTATTAAACTAAAGTTTTTCTTGATACAATTTTCAACAGTTTTTACGTCCGGGGCAGTTTTTTTAAACACTATCTGTCCAAGAATTTGAATAATACTATATACGCCATATTGCACTGATACAATTTCGGAATCCAGTATACTTTGTTGAATACAGTCCATTAAATTTTTTAAAGTTTCAAACGTAGATGCACTAATTAAAAATGGTTGTGATGATGAGTTATTACCCGTACGAAAAATTAATACCATACGATGACCCAAGTAAATAACAAATTTTATTATTGAATCACCCGTTTGAAAAATTCTCTAATCCATTTCTTGTTCGAAGAACTTCATCGTTTCCATGAAATAGCTTTGCATAAAATCCCATTCATCCACTGATAAGGCTATGGTTGTTCGAGGATGTCTACTATTTAAATGTACTTGTAATGATAAAATTTTTAAATTGTCTGCAGCAATACCAACGAAAACTTGCTTAGTAAAAGATGCACTCAAGTTATATGTTGTAGAAAGTATTAAATGATTTCGTTGTAAATAAGCCATTTTGCGTTTGATGATTGAAATTCAAAATGGTTATACTGCCCACCCAAGAATTTGAAGTACACCTGTCCTTGTTCAACCTGTTGTTTCATGTCCTTAAACACTTCACCTTCATTGTCAAGAAAAACTTTTAACATCCTTTGTGGTAAAAATATAATATATTGGTTATCAACCTGGATAATAACTTTTTGTTCATATCGTGTGTCAATAATTCTTAAATTTGAAACATGAAGCACTTCACCGACATTCAATGATTTCATAGATTTAATTGGAAGCAACATTTTTGCCACATTGTTGATTTTATTGAAATCCACTTTTTTCTTCCTTTTCTTCTTCTTTTTCGATTAGTTTAAGTTTCCGTAAATTTTCAGTCACCAACTTAATATCTTGACGAAATTGTAGTAAATTGTTAATTCTTTCAATACTTTTGAAAAGTCCACTCACTTTAACTTTCTTATGATCTTTATTAACTAACATTAGTCACAGTCACAGGATGAATTACAACGGAAAATCTAATACTAAACTCGCGAAACTAATGCCTTATATCCCACCCTTTTTCTTCACACGCAAAAATCACGTCTCAACACAAACAAATTTTTTTTTCACGAGTTAAAATAATAATATATTATGTATATAATCCCCACCCTCACTACCTACCTACACCCAGAAAATATTTCTTGGTATTGTTTTTTTAATTATTTGGAGAAAAAGGTAGTAAAATCAGTATTACCCATAAACAGTAAATATTTCTCAGAATTTTTTGACATTAATCGTTCACCAGCAAATTTTTTGCGTTTACCCCCTCCCCTTCCATCAATCAAACAAAAATCATGTATTAACGTGTAATTTTTTTTAACATCGTAAATTATTTGTCACATAAGAATAGGTTAAGAAATTAGGTAATACTCCCCCTCTGCAAAACTTTGCACGTTAACCCACACCCATCATCAGAATTTAAAGGCAATCATCCAATTTCTACAAAAATCATGTCTGAAATACAAATACATTTTTTTTGACATCGTTAATTATATATGTCACATAAAAATAAGTCGTAAATTATCTACAATACTCCACCTCTTTTAACCAACAATGGCACAAGTTTTAAAATATACACAAAATTTTTTGCAAATGACCCCCCCATCATACTTTAAACCACCACCCACAATCTTGCTCATGACCCCCTTTAGAAATTTGCACCCCGCACCCGTCATCAGAATTTCAAGGTCAGATTCCAAGGTCAAATCATGCGCCCACACGTGCCCACACAGACACGCACTCACACGTACACACATCTCACACCGACACACACTAATACCAATTGGTCCAGAAGCCCCCCTGTATATCTACTTCTCGCTTAAAAAACAATTTTGTGCTTTCACCGTGGTCATTCGCATTATTGACAAACCGAGCCCTCTGTTTCTTTATTTTTACGTTCTTCCGCAAACTTTTTCGACAATTTTTTAATCGGATGATTTGTCATTTGTCGAAGAATTATAAGTGTCCGGCGTTAGGGGACTTTCCCCTAAATATGCAAAGAAATATGCAAAATTGCAATTTTTCTGCAATTTATACAAATAAAGGCTCATTTTACTCTTTAAAAGAGTCTCTGTAATATTATTCTGTTTCTTTGAAAACAAACATATTTTATTAAAAAATTATTAAATAAATAAAATTTATGTATTTTATACTTTTTAACTAAAACAAAGAAACAGAGTTGTAGAAAGTCTTTTAAAGAATAAAAGGTTTGTAAAAATTGGATAAAAATTTCAATTTATTGATAACTTTAAATATGTTAAACGTAATGTCAAAATGTTAAATATTTTTTTTTATATAACAACAGTAGGACTAAAGTAAAAGTTAATATTTATTCGTTTTTCCAAGTATACTCTTTAAATCTGAATAAGTTAGAAACAACTAATTATTAGTAAAATGTTGTCTAACTTTTTTTGCTTCATCAATTACTAGAAAATAATTAATGATTAGTAGAAAATAAATAATTACACAGAAAATCTTTGTTCAAGAAAGATTACAAAATTTCTTCAGGAAATGAAGATATGGAAAAAATTCTATGACTGTTTATAAATGTTTTGTATAATAAATGAAACTTTTCTCTATTTTTACGAAACTGGAAATAAATCCTTTTTAATATTTTAGGAAAAGGTATAAATGAAATTTCAGAAATAATTTCGGAGAATGTTTGAAATAATTCTATATTTCTTTCAAAAGATTTAATAGTTCTTTATAATTATTTTAAAAGTATTCAAATTTTTTGTCATGTAAGATTTCTATTTCTGCGTTTCTGAAAATTACAAAACTGGAATAGAATCGTTTGATGCGCAGTAAGCACTACGCAAGTACATCTGTATGAGTGGTGAGGTGGTGATTAGGACCCTAGCCTAAACTGACATAACTGACATACGATAATGCTTGGTTAACGGATTATTTGAAAGTGATAATAATGAATTGATTAAATTCATAGTATAATTCGTCAAAGTCATAATAATAGTTTTTTGAAAAATTAAATTTGAACATAAATATGTTCAGAATATTACTTTTTTATTGTTTCGCTAGAGATCATGGAGCCGTTCCGAAATGAAGTAAAAAGTGTTAATTAGTTTATACTGTCAAGTTATTAGACTTATAAAATTTATGTATTTAAGTTAATGGTTCTTTTTTTTAAATTATTAAGTGTCCCAGGCGGAAATTTCCAACCGGCGCGGATCCTAGCCCGTACTGACGCCGGTGTAACTGTACTGGCTGGGAACCGCCTGCCAACCGAATGTGAACGGGCATTCTACCGAATAGTGACTAGGCCAGGAGCGCGCTGGCAACCGGCTCGGAACTGGCATTCTACCGCCCGCTGACCGGCCGGGAGAAGCCGTTCCGTGTATAATTCAACCGGCTGGGATCTGGCAATCTACCGACCGCGGATTTTTCATTTAATAGCCAGCTGAGCGCTGGCATTCTACCGACTGACAACCGGGTTGGATCCAAATGATAATTTCAACAAATATATATCAATACAAAAAATAATAATTAATTGCAAAAGATAAATACTGATGACAATTCATTGACAGTTCACTTTACACATTTTTTTTATTTTTTTATACACTTAAACGCAATTTTTTATTACATACACATTTGAAAAATCCTAACGCTTGGAGGTACGAACCTACGCCTAACCGAATATTTACGCACCGAAATCTCG
Source organism: Leptopilina heterotoma (assembly GCF_015476425.1). Classification (NCBI taxonomy): domain Eukaryota; kingdom Metazoa; phylum Arthropoda; class Insecta; order Hymenoptera; family Figitidae; genus Leptopilina; species Leptopilina heterotoma. The sequence continues at coordinate 409,903 of NW_025110923.1, read as the reverse complement.
CACGCTAACCATTATGCTACGCTCGCATGGGACTCTCAAATCTTAAATACTCTCAAGTGTCACAAGCTGAAATAAAACTTGTCGAATAACTACGCGTCAATGCTACAGCTATATTTTTATTATTATATAATATATTAAATAATTGTATCTCAATATAATAATATTGAACATAATAATATTAATAATTTTAATTAATATCACAATAATAATAAATTTATTATTATTGAGATATTATTAATTAACATTAATATTATTGAGAATTAATAATAAATTATTAACATTAATATTAATATTTATTAATATTAATAATTTATTATTAATTCTCAATAATATTAATTAATAATATCTCAATAATAATAAATTTATATTAATAGTATAAATTTATTTATAATAATTATAAAGTATAAGTGCACAACAAATTTTTTTAATTGTTTAATTTTGAAAAAAGTCTCAATAAATAATTACTTAATATTTTAATTAAATTCATTTATTAATTAATCATTATTTTCTAAAATAATGCAATTAATTATTGTAATAATTATTTAGTTATGACACATTTATTGAAAATAAATTTATAATGTGATTTATAATGTGACAATAAATGACGACATCCGCAGTCGGATCCGGCCCAGCACCGAGCCAGTACAGACTTAACATATCCGTCATTCTTCCGACGCCGCAGAAGAATAAGATCCGCCGGCGGAAGAAATCCAGTACCTAGCCAGTACTGACAATAGTGGGAAGACGGATCCGACAGTCGGAGCATAATCTGTACCGCGCCGGTTGCTTTTTCAGTTCCGAATCGGTACAGACCGTCGGTACTTGCGGTAGGTACGGGCGCGGATCCCACCCGGTTGTAAATTCCGACATTCGTCCGACTTTTCCGCCTGGGGTATATACTATTCAAGAAAATAAAATTGTTTGTCACAAATTGACCCGTGTGTCTGCGCAGGTCTGTTCCTTCAGCGTAACTCACAGACATTTAATTTTTTTTTCACGCTAGCCCGTATTTTTACGAAACTGCTCTTGAATTCTTATTTTATGACGCCTGACTTTGTGCGAAATCAGAAATAGAACTCTTCTTTCAGATCTTAATATTAAAATTACCTTCAAAATTTTTCTTTATTTTATCAGAAAAAACCATTAGTAATAATTCAATAGACACTTTAACTATTTTTATAAATTTTTTTCCATATTCTCATTTCCTGAAGAAATTTTGTAATCTTTCTTGAACAAAGATTTTCCGTGTAGGGGTGAGTGGGGCAAGACGGGGTACCGGCCTTATTTAACAAACGAATTAACCAATGGCGATTATATTTTGCATAATACTGCACCGAGACGATAGTTTCTTGTTTACAAAACCTAAAAGCCATAAGAACAAATCTTTTATCTGTTTTACTAAAAAAAATCGTTTTCGACGATTTTCTTGTGATTTTTTCACTTTTTTTAGGAGGTGTTTATTATTTAATAATAACAGGTAATAAACTATATAAAATTTTTTATAACTGGCAAGGGTTACAGAAGAAGGGAAGCATGTGTTTTTTTTCTTTGTTGAATCGTGAATTGTACACGGAAAAAAAGTGTGCTAAAAACACACAAAGCGAACTGTTGCGTATCCCGTGCAGAAATTAAAATGTGTGCCTGATAGGGTACTGGACAGTTTTCCTGATCTCTGGTGTGGCTCTGGGTAGAGAAACTGACCAGTGCCCGACTAGTGTGTGACGCTGTTTCCGACCAATGCCCTACTTAGGGAAAAGCTGGTCAGGGCCTCGTCAGTTTTTCTTAAAATTGCCCTATTTTGTGAGGCTAATTTTATTCAAAAGAAATTACAATAAAATTACTGTAATTAAAAATATTATTATATTAGAAACATAGTGAACATATTCATTATATATACAACATATTTATACATAACATAATAAGGTATTATAGTCATTTTGACTAATTTAAAAGTGAAAATGATAAAAATAATATAATTTCAAGAAAAGAAAAACTTAAAAATTTTTGAAAAATATAATTTTTGGTTTTATGATTAATTCATTTTTCTTCATACCTCGGTCTAAAGTACGTATTTCCTGCTTCGATTTCGCAGCAGAAAGTCGAAGATTTGTGCATTGGTCGATGCACAAGCTCGCCCTCTGTTACAGCGGGAGCAAAAGTTGTTAGCTGTTCTGCATTACCGGCAGAGAATTTAAAGCGCGAGTGATCCAGACGTATAGGGATTGACAGTTAACCTAAAAGCTTATTGTTTTTTTTCTGGTGCTTTACTTTAAGAAAAAATGAATCAAAATGTAAAACTTTAGAATCTTTGAATATCGTAGGGAACATTCAATATGATCTCAATTTTGATGTAAACAAAAATTTATGTATCAAATACATAAATTTTATATTTCATAAAAAATTATAAATAATTTTTGTACTCTATCAGATTTGAAAAATAGTTAATACAATTAATAAATAAAAAAACTTATTTTATATTAGAAGGTTGTTTTTTATTACTTTCATTTATTCCTTTGGTCATTTATTGCAATTAATTATTTATTTAGTTGTTAAAATTGTAGTTATATTTGGATTTTGCTTGTCTTTTCGATGCCCCCCCCCCCGATCAGCAGCACTCGCTTCGTTCGTGCAGCAAATGTCGAGGCCGGCATCGAAAGTCAATAACGGCGTCTTTCTTTTAGAGAGAGATAGAGAAAAAGCCAGAGCTTCAGGAGTTGCCGATGGCGGCGCTGAAGCGGGGAGCAAAAGTAAAAGATGGCCGGCTGTCAAATCGAACGCGATTGCAAGATTTGTAATTAATAAATTATTAAGCGTACTTTCGGCCGGATATAAAGAAAAATAGTATACATTACACGGGCAAAAAGTTCGAAATTCCTGCATCGCGATGATGCAGGAATGTCGATGCAGGAATGTCGAACTTTCTGCCCTTATAATGTAATATACTATTTTCTTCATACCTCGGTCGAAAGTACGTACTGCCCTCTGCGATTTCGCAGCAGAAAGTCAAACATTTGTGGTTTGGTTGATTTTCATACCCAACCTCTATTACAGCGGGAGTAAAAGAATTCTCTGTCGGTAAATAAGAAAATTTTGAGTTAAATGACAATTTAACGAGTAATTGTTATCGCAATATAAAATGAGAAAAAAAACTATCAAGAAAACTTTTTATACTTCATAAATTTATTATCCACAAGCTCTGAATATTGAAATGAACGAAATCTTTTGCTGATATAATAATTTTCAAAACTTATTTTAATAAACATTAAAAACAAAAATAAAATAATTAAAAAATTTCTAATTTCTTTTTTAATACGTGCCAAAATGTTATAATAAAATTTTAATAATTTGAAGAAATAATGAAATTGTGTTCCTTAGAACGTTTAGAATTTTAGAAATATAAAATTAATTTTGTACCACCAGAAAAATTCTTTTGAAAATATAATATTAATTTATCTTTTTCACATTTTCTTTCGTGCCTGCCCCCGACCAGAAGCACTCGCTTCGCTCGTGCATCAAATGTCGGGGCAGGCGAATATTGTTTGCAAGAGAGAGACAGAGAAATAACCAGAGCTTCGCGAGTGTCCGCAAGAGGCGTTGAAGCGAGGAGCAAAAGTAAATAAAGATGGCCGGCTGTCAAATGAAACACGATTGCAATTTTCTTATAAAATAAATTAGCGAGCGTACTTTCGACCATATACCTATAAAGAAGAATAGTATACATTACAAGGGCAAAAATTCGAAAGCCTTAAACTACGCGATGATGCCCTCGGCTTCGCCTCGGGCATCATTTCGCGCAGTGCAGGAATTTCGAACTTTCTGCCCTTATAATGTAATATACTATTTTTTTTCTTATTTAATGAAAGAAAGAATTAGTTAAGGAAAACGAAGGTAAAAAATGAATGTTTAATTGTCTGCATTAAGTTTTTATTAGAGGGTAGAAAATTTCATTGAATTTAGGAGAATATTGTTTGCAATTTATCGTTTATGTAACTATTTTGTATAACGAGAGAACCTGCCAGGAATTTTGAGAGGGGTGAAAGTATATGTCGGAAACATATGCATTTTGAAAATGCTTCATCAATGATTTCACATTACACAAACGAACTAGTGATGACGGGCAATGTCTGCCGAATTTTGAGTTAATTTAGCATCGTTCACCACAGAATTGACCAAGCATACTGAAACCAAGGGGCTATTTATTGCAAATCGATCGATCTTCTCACGCACGTCCGCGCAACAAACAATACCTTGCAACAGCGACGATTAATTATATGTTGCCGGTGGCAGCGTATGAATCATACAATCAATTTTGACCTGTTCACTTCGGCTAGTGCCACCTACACACGTTCTCGCTCTCCGTCTCTCTTGACAAAGCATGAGGCGCGCGGATAACTTTTGGTAATGTGGCGATGAACGAGAATCACGATCAACGCGAGAACAATGTATATTTATTACAAACCTCCTGTCGATAGCCAATAGATAAGAATTTTTTTTATTTAATTACTAAAAAAGTTCTATCCATAAATTGTCAATAAAATAAGAATTTTCTTTTTCTTATTTAATCGACTAAAAAGTTTTATCGATAAACTCAATCAAAATTTTCTTTCTTCAGTTTAGATGAATACACGTAAAGGAAAATTTATTCTAGTAATTTATTTTCGAATTAATATATATTATTATTAAACTATTTATTTTCTTGAAACATTAGTTCTACTTGGGGAAAAAATGTTGATGATTAGTGAAGCTTATTTTCTTTGCAGAGAATTATCGCACATATATATTTATTAATTTTAACTTAGGATAAAAAAATCGCATGACGTGAGAATTTTCTGTTTTTCTTTTTTTTAATTTTTATTGTTTAATGAAGCATTCAATTACGAATGGGGCCAATTTAACGGTCTGGCAAATAAATTATTGGACTAAATGCATCAGTCGTACGCTGACAATACTTTCTATTGGATGATCTAATTGAAAATCCATTGTCACATTTAGTTTCCGCATATACGATTCGCAAACGTGATTTGATAATATCGACTATCTAATCAGAAAATAAAAACTGTAATTTGAGTAAAAGTATAATAATTATAAAAATACTTTATTTTACAAATGAAAAACTTTCTGTTGAATTTTGTTCCCGTTTTTCCTTTTTTCATATCTTCGAGTAATAATTGTCACATGAAAGTAAATTGATATTCCCTTTTCAACCATTATATATCACTTAATGTACGCTTTTGATCAAATTTAATTATTGAATCAGGCACATGGAGAAGTTAAAGTAGAAATTAATGTGCCAATTACAAGTCTGAGGATTCGTCAGCGATCCATAACAAACTTTACCCCTTATATAAGATTTCTCATTATACGCTTTGCCAAGAGATTTCGGCCCCCCGCTTTCCGAAGACGGTCTTCTAGTTCGGTAATTTAACGTACGATTGGAAACCCTATACGACCAAATCCTTTTCCAGTTCAATGACTTTGCCTCCCATTCGTTATACAGCTCTAGCAGTCGACAAGACAAGACAACTATTGTCACGATTAACTAATTCAATTAATTACAATTTTCAATAATAATCATCCCAAAGTAAATATATTATAAAGATTGTCATTTATGTAGTAATTTTATGATATGTATGTCCTGTATTATATTATTATATAATTATATTCCGTTTTTTAATGAACTAAATAATTTACTTATTTAAATTGACTTACATCAACTTTAGCTCCAAGTTGTGGAAACACTTTCATTGGTGGCAATTCCTTTGGAATGAATCTATAAAACTCTTTATTTCCTTTGTACCATTTAACAGAGTACAATGGAAATTCTCCTAAATCGTAGAGACACGTCATGTTAACTGTGGAATTTTCGGCAACGGCTGGAGGAATCAGTATTGACACGTCGATTAATCCTCGTACATCTAGAATCATAAATAATGCACAAAATCAGAATCTCCATCACTGAAATGCATTTGTTCCAAAATACAAAGAAAAAAATTGAAAAAAACTAATTTAGGTTTTAATATTTCTTTTTAGAAAAAATGTTATTTTATTTAATATATTAAGCACACTGTATCAATAATGTCTCTTAATTATCACAAAATTACCTTAAAACTTGATCAAAAATTGTCACAAGATTTCATAAGTCTTGTCTTAAAATTGTTTCTGCACCAAACCCAATAACGAACCAATAACAAAATTGATATGATACTGACGAATATTGACAGAATATTGTTCTATTTAGTCCTAATAATGCCACAAAATGGTCTCAAAACACTATAAAATTTGACTCAGAGTTTTAAAGAGTAAGACTTCATTTTGAGCCCATTTTATTCCAAATTTGCCACAAAATACCCGACATTGACAAATGTTTCCACAGCGCTGTCCCTATTTACCCTAATTTGTCCATATTTTGCCCCGATTTGCCCTAAGATTGACCTGACATTGGCAAATGTTGTGCCAATAAAATTAAGCCGTATCGTTTAGAGTTGATCATAATTTTGACGCAAGATTGTCTCAATGTTGTCAAATTGTCTAGATTTTGACATAATATTATTCCTATTTTTTTCCAATTTGCCCTAAATTTTACCTAATATTTCCAAATATTGAATCAATATTGCCCCTATTTGGTAATAATATTGTCATAATATTGATCAATTTGACACAATAATAATATACAGGTACAACTTCAGCATAATTTTATGACAATATTGGGACAAAAGCGACAAAATCGTGGGGTAATAACTGGTCAATACTGAATTATTTCTTCAATGGATCAATTTAAATTTTCAAAAGTACTTAATTTTCAACCTTCAATCATTTTTTTTACTTTTAGACTGATAAAAATAAGTTTCTAAACTTTTTGTCAATGTTAAGAATTTTATTTTTTAGCATTCTTAAAAAAAATTTTTTTCTCGAGATCAGGTTGAAATATATTATTAGAAATAATAAAAAGAAGGATTTTCTTTGTATCAAAATGTTATATTAAAAAATAATGATGGTTTAACAAATTTTGTAATTTTAATAGTTTTTTAAATTATTTTTTATAAAATGTTAATAAAAAATATATTCTTCATGTCTAATTCAAAACAAAAAAATTGTCTGTATTCTAAACTTACTTCTAAGTATCGTTTTCGATAAAGAAATTTAACTAAATTCGACTGGTCAAATTATACATATATCATACAAATTTTTCTTTCAAGTTTTTGCATCTCTTAACAGCATGCACTCTAAATCTGAATCAGTGAAAATTTCACTGATTTCAATTCAGTGGCCCAGTTTTCTTTGAAGAATCAGTGGAATTTCACTGACAATCAGTGGTTTCTACTGATTCTCAGTGAAATCCCACTGATGAATTAAAGAAAACTGGGCCACTGAATTGAAATCAGTGAAATTTTCACTGATTCAGATTTAGAGTGTGCGACTGTTAGAAATTCAATGGTAATTTTTTCAACCACTTTTCTCATTAAATATTTAATAAATTGAGTTAAAATTTTGTAAGAAAATTTTGCACATCACTGGATGTGCAAAAGTTTTAGTAATTTAAAATAAATTATAATAAAACACTTTGAAATGTGAAATCGGTAAAGAAGAGAAATTTATTAGAAGTGACCAATTAATTTTTAAAATATTAAAACTTTTGCACATAACTGCCTTTCTTTATTGTATTCTAGACTTTCGTAGAAAATTTCAGTTCAATTTATTAAATATTTAAAAAGAAAAGTGGTCGAAAAAATTACAACTGAGAACCTGACAATCACATGCTGTTAATTCAGTAGTAGGGGGAAGTCCCCTAGTACCGGACACCTAAGGTTTTCATAAAATAAAATTAAAACTACTTAAAAAAATATGACTTCATTTATGAATTAATTAACTCTCACCAAAATCAATTAACAAAAATACAATATTTTTATAAACTTTTCTTTTAAGTTCAATTTAGTTTTGGTGAAAAATAATTCAATTTTGATATTGTCCCCTAGTACCGGACAGTCTAAAACTTTTAATTTTACGCGCAAGATATTATTGAAAAATGATGCAGCGATCACCCCTTGCGGAATGGTTTTACCAAATGTCTCCCCACGTGGGTATACATTTGGGAGACATTTGGTAAATGGCTTTACAATTCTGTTAAAAGACAGAATTTGATGAAAAAAACGATTGAAAATCAAAAAGGAACATTTGGAGAATGAAATTATGCAAAGATTTTTAAAAAAAAGATGTGAATAATTAATAATTAACAAAAATGTGCATAGATTTCATTGATATTTTATAGCAAGATTATTTTTCATAATTACTTATGAAAACGATGTAACTAAAGGAAAAAATAATTTACATTGGTAAAAGAATGTAAAAATATTAATTATGTATATGAATAAGACTAATTAGACAATAAAACTTGTAATTTAATTAAATTTAAATGGTAAAGTAATATTAAAGTAATATCTACTTTACCAACAACTTATTCTATTTCAGCATTAGAAAGACACTAGAAACAATCAAAAGTCCCTAACGGCAGATATCCGCGCGCGGCGTTTGGTTTGACGCAATATTCTACAGGGTGTTCTTTTTTCAATGATGGCAGAGAAATGCTACTTTTAGATGAAAGTAACTTAAGGTTATTATTTCTAATTGTAAAATAATTACCGTTTAAATTTTTTAATTATAGTCACCATCAATATTTTCTAAAAATTAAATATTCTCACCTTTTTTCCAGGGCATGTTCCGAATAGAAAAATTTAAATCTTATTTTTATTGGCCAAAAGTCTCCTTTTTCTCTTTAGAAGTTAAAATAAAACGTTATGTTTTTTAAAAATTATAAATATTCTTACAATTTTTTTCAATGGAGCAAGGAAAAAAAACGTTTCTTTTTGTAAATAGGAGGAGGAAATATTTAATTTTTAAAAAATAAAACATAATCCCAACCCCAAAAGAAAAAATTGATGATTAGACGAATAAAAATAAGAAACAAACTCCTCCTAGGGTAAAAGTGGGTATTATCGCGGGTGTGGGTATTATCGCGGTATTTTATATTTTAATGAATATTTCAAATAATATAAAAAATTTTTGACACTAAAAAATCACTCCTTGAACCTGACAACTAAGACATTATAATATGCATCATATTTTTGATTATTTTTCTATTAATCAATTTATTAAAAATGTTTTAAAATTTGTTGTCTGAAAAAAGTTCAAAATGGCTCACCTTGGTTTGAGATTCAACTCTACAGTGGTGTCAAAAATTATTGTTTTTATGTTCTATAAAACTCTAAGAGATGATTCTTTTTTTATATTTTGGTAAATTTATTGTTATTCTTCATAAAAAAATTTGTTTAGTTAAAAAAAATTGATTTTTATTAAATATTTACAGTCACGATAATGGAGACATCTTTTTTTTTAACATGTGGGTATTTTCGCGGCTCCTATCATAACCCTTGAAAGTAAGGTTAGCAGTGTGTCTCTAAAGTTTAAAACTAACGTTGAAATTATAGCCGATATTATTTTTGCTTGTTTTAATTTATATTTTAATAAAAGTACTTTGTATGTATATAAAAAAAATTAATTTTCAACTAAATAAATGTTGAATTAACATTGTTTTTCCACTTTGCACAGTAACTGTTAAACACATTTAGACACAATAAAAATTTCGTTTATTTGAACGTTCAGAATTTTAGTATATCTTATAAGAGTTACAAAATACAAGCAAGAAAATAAAGAGTAATGGAAAAGATAAAAAAATTAAAGTAAGTGAGATCTGTATATTTAAGGAAAAAAATTTTAATAGCTATAAAAAAGGAGCAAAAGTGTCAAATGAGAATTGACTATACGTTAGAAATATTTGATAATAATTGCTTTAGAATATTTTATCAGAGTATTATTTTATATTCTGAGACTAATTAAGTTATTATAATAAAACCAAGTATCTTTCTTCTTGTGATACTATAGTTTACTATTGAATTCGTCCATTTATTATAATGCTTAAAATTTTCTTTAATTCAAGTTCTTGCGATATTTATATTTATATTTTTAAAAACTATATTATTATTCCTTTTAATTTTTTACATTTACTACATTTTAATTAAGTAACTATTACAAAAATCCAAAAAGCAATAAATAAATTATCCGCGATATTTACCACGCGATAATACACTCATCCGCGATATTTGACACGCGAAAATACCCTCAAGCCATTACAAGTCCCGCGAAATTACAAGCAAAGGAGTCTTCTATTTAATCATTTATTTAACGATTAAAACTATTTTTTATAACATTGGCAATTTTTTTTTAAAGAAAAGAAAGCTTAAATATTCATTTAAAAAAAACAAAGCCATATACATTTATTTATAATTTTTAAACCACTTGGATGTATGACGTATACAAAATTCCTCGATAATACCCACATTTACCCTATTTTCAAAATCAATTTTTCTAATTGTTGGTTAAGTTAAACAAAATGGAGAAAATAATTAATATTTGAAAAATAAAACATATAACCTCAACCCCCAAAGAAAAAATGGTTGTTTTAGACCAATCAAAATAATAAACAAACTCTTCCTATTTTCAAAATCAATTTTTCTATTTGTTGATTAAGTTAAATACAAAATGGAGAAAAAATTATTATTAAAAAAATAAAACATATAACCTCAACCCCCAAAGAAAAAATAGAGGCTTTAGACCAATAAAAATAAAAAACAAACTCCTCCTATTTTCAAAATCAAATTTTCTATTTGTTGATTAAGTTAAATACAAAATGGAGAAAAAGTTATTATTAAAAAAATAAAACATATAATCCCAACCCTAAAGAAAAAATAAATGCTTCACACCAATGAAAATAATAACTAAAGTCCTCCAACATAAAGATAGAAATTTTTCTTTTTTTTTGCTTCAGTTAAACAAAAATATGAAGCGAATATATAAAATTTAAGGTCAATTCTTTACAAAAAATAGACTTCTAGCCAATAAAAATAAGATTCAAACTCCTCCTACTTAAAGAAAGCAAATTTTTTATTCATTGGTTCAACAGTACAAAAAGGGCTAATAAAAAGAAACTACTCCTATTTTCAAAATGCAATGTTTTATTTGTTGGTTGAGTCAAACAAAATGGAGAATCTAATTATAATATTTAAAAAATCAAACGTGTAATCTCAACACCCTAAGAAAAAATAGACTGCTATTAGGCAATAGAAAAAATATTCAAACTCCTCCTATTTTTTTATTCATTGGTTCAGATAAACAAAATGGAGAAAATAATTAATATTTGAAAAATTAAACATATAATCCCAGCCCTCTAAGAAAAAACGGATGATTTAGACGAATAAAGTAAGAAACAAACTCCTCCCATTTTCAAAATCAATTTTTCTATTTGTTGGATAAGTTAAACAAAATGGAGAAGAAATTAATATTTAAAAAATAAAACATACAATTCCAACCCCCAAAAGATAAATTAAAGTTTACTGAACAATAAAAAAATAGATTGAAACTCCTCCTATCTTTTCGGAAAGGGTTGTGGTTAAATTTCATATTTTTTTAAAGTTTAATATTTTAAATTAAATTAAATTAAATTAAATTCTCCATTTTGTTGAACTCAACCAACAAATAAAACATTGCATTTTGAAAATACCCAATGGGAAATGCCAGTGTAGTGCCGATGTTCACCACTGGCTTAGTAATCAGACGATTGTTCGGCGTAGTCTAGCCGAGCCTCGACAATTAGTGCTGGCGCAGTACAGAATTTTTGTTTCATCAAAGGTTGGACAAGCCACGGCGGCAAGTGCTGGCTGAGTATAGAAAAATAAATTGTTCACAACGCTCTTTGCCAACATTGCTTTTTTGACATAAACTTGAAAAAAATTATAAAAAAAGTTTATGAATGTTTGTAAATATAAATTTATTGAAAAAAATTAATATTTTACTTTTCAGTTGTTCATTTTTTATTTTTATTAAATTTAATAATAATAATTTAACATAATTGTCTAATTTTGTAAATAATAAATTATTTAAACAAATTAAAATTATAAACAAAATTTAAACTTTAATCTCAATAATAATTTGGTTCCTATTAAAATACTATTATACTTCTTACTATGAATAAAAAATTATTAAAAAATTACCACGTAATTTAAGAATTACGTAAAATGTTAAATGCAATAAGTAAAGTAATTTAATTTAATTATTAAAAATTTACTTTAATTTATATTATTTCAATTTATTATTTCTAACGTATCTAACGATTATTACTACAAAAAAGTATAAAAGAGATAGCAGCAAGCGCGCCAAAAACCGCCAAAATGGACGCTATCCTGAAAAGTTTAGCGGCATCAACTAAAAGTGAACCAGCAGAAAATTTATTACAAGCGCAAAGAAGACTGACAACACCGAAGCAAACATCGATGCCTAAAAACAAAGGAAATGCAGAAATAAAAAGCAATAAAAAAATCAATGACCCGAAAAAAAAGCAAGATAAAACTCAGAAAATAATACCAGAAAATATATCACCATCTACAAGTAATATGGGCACTCGAAATGAAAACGTATAAACAGAAAACACAACAAACCAACTATGTCCTTCAACTAATAAGGTTGATAACAACATACAAATAAACGAAAACTCAGCCGAGAATCAAAAACATAATTACTCACTTAAACGACAAGAAGATAATACAAAAAATAATCTTCACAATGACGAACTGATACTATCAGAAAAAATAAATGATGATGAGGAAGAAACCGATGAGATACAGAAAGTCGATCTACAAATGGAAACTTTTGAAACAATTGACGAGGAAAGTAATACCTACATACAAGACGAGAAGAAGAGGAAGAGATCATCTTCAAGCAACGACGAAGACTTCATCAGAGACAGCATTAAAAAACATCGTATTCCCAAAGAGAAGACAGCAAAAAAAAATTCAACTCGCAGGTACCGCCGTTTATACTACAAAATGTCAAGGTAACAGATATTGTAAAAACAATAATGACTGTTGTTTGTGTAGAGGATTTCATCTTTAGAAGTCTCGCAGAAAATAAAATAGCGTTGTATGTATTTAATTTTGATAATTTTAAACTAATTTTCTCAACACTAAAAAATAACAAAGTGGAATTTCATACCAAAGCACCACGAGAATAAAAAATAAATTCCTGGTTATTGAAAGGAATATCGGGTGACTACGACGATGGGGACATCTTAAACGAACTGCTCGCTTTGAATCTCAAAAATGTAAAAATCAAAAATGTTAAGAAAATAAACTTAAAAGAATTTTTTAAGGCGAAATGGGGTAGAGATGCCTTTCTCGTCGGAATATCCAGCGATAGTAATAGTGGGGAATTAATAAATATTAATAAACTAGCTAACCAAATAACTCGATGGGAAAAAATAAATCATAGAAATCCTATACAATGCTTTAATTGCCAGCGCATTGGACATACAGCCGCTTATTGTAATCGGTCGTACAGGTGCGTTAAATACGACAAAGGGCATGGTCCCGGCAAATGCTCGATAGAAATAAACAGCGAGACTCCTAGAGATGAAATCTATTGTATCAACTGTAAACAAAAGGGTCACCCAGCCTCATATAGAGGCTGCCCTAAATTATTTAAAAATAAAATTCTCCATGACGAAAAACTAAATAACATTCAAATTTTGAAAAATAAGAAATTAAAATATTTTGAAAAAATGGTTAACCCTAATTTACAATATTCAACAATTGTCAAATTTGCGAATTAAATGAAAAAACAAAAAATGAAATTAAAGAAACAAAGTTGTCAACCGAAAATAACTTAAATCAAACACATGAAAATGGTAATTTAAATAAAATAATAAATACAGTCAATAAGAAAAAAGTAACAAATCAAATTAATATTAGAAACAAACCTACAAATACTCAAAATGTAGTCATACCTGACGAAACGAGAATGAATGAAAGTATGAATGACAATAATATAGAGAATGATATTGGTATGCATGAGTCAAACTCCGACCTATTAAGCGGGACAAATGTACCTAAAATTAAAGATAGACTAGAAGCAATACTCACATCATTTATGACAGAAATGAAAAGCTATTTAACAACACAATTAAATGAAGTTAAAAATAACGTAAATGAAAATACACAAAAGATCGATTTATTATTCAGCATGTATGAGAAAAAAATGGATAATAACGCTAACAAAAATAATCATTTACACAAGATAAAATTTTATAAGCCTAAGGATCTAAATATAATGTCAATAAACGTAAACTCGATAGTGGCGAACAATCGAAGATATAATTTAATTCATTTTATTAGAAAAAATAAAGTAGATATAGCTATGATAAATGAGTCAAAGCTCAAAAACAGACATAAAGTTTATTTTGATGACTATAATGTAATTAGAGACGACAGACTGGACGGTAATGGCGGAGGCACTGCAATAATTATTAAAAAAAAATTATTAATTTTGAACATATCAAACTCAATTACCAAATAAAAAAAACCTTAGAATGTACAACAATAAAAATTAAATTTCAAGATAACAAAACAATCTATATCATCAGTGCATACGCCCCAGGTAATATTACAGCAAAATTTGACGACGACTTGACTGCAATTTTCAAAGAATTAAAATTAGACATAAATAACGACTACTATATCCTGGCGGGTGATTTAAACGCAAAAAATACAGAATGGGGGGATAATGTTACGAGCTACAGGGGCAATTGTTTGTCGAGATGGGTGAATGACAACAAAATACGCTTTCTCACTATACTCGTTGGTCCTGAATTTCCCACTTACTCAGCAGGTGATTCATATCTCGATTTACTTATACACGACTCAAGAATCAAATTAATTAACATGAAAAATAATAAAATCAAAGTATTGAATTATGATAGCGATCATAACGCTATATCATTTAAAATAAAAATAGAAAATATAGACAAATTTTTGTTTGAACCTAATATGAACATAAATCATTACAATTTCTCAAAAACTAATTGGAAAAAATTTACTAAAAATCTAGAAAAAATTAATTTAAACATACCCGACGAAAAAAACCTAACCAATTCAGAAATTGAACAATATTTAAACGACCTTAGTGACAAAATAAAAAACTAACTTTACGACGCTACCCCAGTCCACACGCAGAGTGACTTAATTGATAGATACTTAAATGTAAAAATACCAACAGATTAGCTCGGTCGGATAAATGCCTGGCTCGGTGGGCGGACCAAGGGTACTTGGTTCGCGCCCATTAGCCTGGGATTTTTCCGGCACGTGAGATAATCTGAGCGGAAGGTTTGACGTCGAGGTATAATGATGTGCACTGTCGATTATTGTCCAGTACACACCGTTAAAACTCGGCTGTCGATAAACTGGTTGTACTCAGGAGAGGTTTTCTTAAGTTTTTCCCTCTTCTCTGGCGAGAAAACCCATTGACGGGTGGTCCAGGCAAATGCAAGTACTCCTAACCTCAAAAAGTCGTTGTGTAGAAACGCAAAAGTAGTTGGTATATAAGAGTGTGTGTTCTGACAGTTGGCCTAGCTTCAAGTCATTTAAAAGGAAAAAAAAAATAAATAAATGTAAAAATAATAAAATTACAAAAGATGAAAGGAAAAATTTTATCTGTTTTACATACATTCAAATATAGAAAAGGAGCACCAGACTTGGTTTTATCTACACTTAAAAAACTTTTAGCAAAAATAAAAAAAAATTTACAAACAATTTTTAACAAGTCGGTAAACAATTATTGGATGAATAGAATTGCCAAAATCAAACCTCATGATAGCTCAAATATGTTTCCGCAAATTAAATCAATTTTTAAAGAAAAAAATTTTGATGATATGCCAAATCTGGTGGTCCCAATAAACAATAAAGAACTAATAAATAATAATGTTATGAGTGTGAACAAGGGTTATAAAGTAGGAGATAACATTATAGTTTCGGACAGAGTGGACAAAGCGAACTTGCTGGCGAAATATCTCGCAGATATAAATAATAAAAAACGAATATCCAATAGTGAAGGGCTAGAAAGAATTGTGGAAAGTAAAGTTAACGAATTTATTAACAATATCAATGATCCAAAAGGAATATATGCGAGGTCGATATTGAAGTTTGGCGAACAAAACAAATCCTCAAGGCCGATATATAATGAAAAAAAAAAACATTTTTTTGACATTATCTCACTTAAATTAATTATTAACAAGCTTAATGCAAAAAAATCATGTGGTGTCGACAAACTTCCAAATGTGGCGATTAAAAAACTGCCGCTAAATATCGTTACCTCGCTATTGATATTGTTCAATAACCTAATTAATAATGGACATTTTCCAAACAATTGGAAACTAGCAAAAATTACACCAATCCTGAAAAAAATAAAGATCCTACGCTAGTAAGCAGTTATCGTCCAATTAGTCTATTACCAAACATTGGAAAACTATATGAAATACTTATTAACAAATCAATCGTAAAATTTGTCAACAAAAACAGAGTCATACAATACGAACAATTCGGTTTTAGGGTAAAAAATTCCACGTTGCACGCGGCCTCGAAGTTTTCCAAAGATGTAGCTGAAGCTCTAAGCGAGGGGAGGTTCGTGGCGGCGTGCCTCGTGGACTTAGAAAAGGCGTTCGATTCGGTGTGGATCAAGGGGTTAATTTTTCGATTGATTAAAAAAGGTTTCCCACTGCACCTCGTAAAACTAATATGGAACATGATAAAAAGCAGAAAAATGTTTGTGTCACTGGGGGTTAAGGTAAAGAGCAAAGAATATAAATTACATAATGATTGCAACAGGGAGCAGTTAACTCCCCCATACTGTTTAACATTTACATCAGTGACCTGTTACGGGCCTACGGTCTGAACAGAAGTCAAAACAAGAAAGGGATAGGTTTCGCGGACGACATTATAGTTTACTGTACACATAGAAAAGTCCTACAAGCGGAAAGGGAATTGCAGCTGACTTTAAAAAGTGTATGCAATTTTTTTGGTGCATGGAAACTCAGCTGCAATTACAATAAGTGTGAAGCGATTTTGTTCAGACCGTTGGTCCACGATATGACCAGGGAGTGCAGGACGATATGGAGAGATTTTAAAATTGAAGCTAATAATAATAATAACGACGAAACAATAGAAAACAAAACAGTAGTTAAATACCTAGGTATACATTTTCATAATAGACTTAAAACAACGCTCATATCGAAATAACACTTGAAAAAGCAAAAAATGCCTTTTTCAAATATAAAAACTTATTTCTTTCTAAAAAACTAAATGAAAAAGTTAAAATACTTTGTTATGTATTGTTAATAAGACCCATCATAACCTATGGTTGCTTATTGTGGTTTGGGATATCTCCCTCCCAAATGGAGAAAATCAGAATTTTTGAGAGAGACTGCCTGAGATGCTGCCTACGGAAGTACCGAGATCCAGAGACAGGCTTCGAAAGGCATCTCTCAAATGTAAAATTGTATAATCTAGCTAACATTCCAAGGGTTGATGTGTTTGTCATTGGCCTTGTGCGAGACCATATCGCGAAGGCCATTGACAACGGCACCAACCCATTGATACCCTCTCCATTTGAAAAAGGGGAGATGACCATGCGAAAATTAATAACGAAGGGTTATTTGTCCCCCGAAACATTCATTTATCTCGACAAATACAAATTTATTCAAAACGAAAATAATGTTCCAATAATTTATCATATATATAGACACGCCAGAGATAGAGTAATAAAATACAACTCGACAAATATATTAAACGAACCCAATATCCTTCTTCGCTACCAGATAGAGACACTAAAAGAAATTATAGATCTAAACACACAAAATATAATTGGCTAACTTAAATAAATTCATGATGCGTATAATCCATCTGCTTTTGAAATTATTCAAACCTCTTTCATTAACTATACGACGGTCACAAATACAAAGTTATTATTGTTATAATATATAAAAAATATAAACAAATTTAAAGAAATTTTTCAAGCGAAAATAAAAAAAATAATATTCGAAATTGTTAAAGCGTGGTGTGGACGGATGTGTGCATTATAATTATTATAACCAGTAATACCAGTTTTTATCCATTTTTACTGGTATATATAAATACGACGATAATTAATTAAATTCAGAGAATAAGTAGGTACACAATGTAAAATGTAAATAGAAGGATGTCGACGAGTTGCTCATGAGTGAGCCGTATTTGACTGTATAATCAAAACAATATAAAGTGTTACAACGTTTTTGTTAATTTATTTCATGTTATATCATATTATGTATATCT
Organism: Leptopilina heterotoma; assembly: GCF_015476425.1. Classification (NCBI taxonomy): domain Eukaryota; kingdom Metazoa; phylum Arthropoda; class Insecta; order Hymenoptera; family Figitidae; genus Leptopilina; species Leptopilina heterotoma. The sequence goes on along the minus strand of NW_025110923.1, from coordinate 391,661 downwards.
TGTTATCAAAAAATAAATTAAAAAAAAATTAGAGCCTTAGTCTGTTATTCCGTAGAACGTAGGTTCGATTCCCCTCGTGAGCGATATTGTTGATTTTCATAGGTTTGCGATATTTCTAGATTCCAATCGTTAGGTACTAAAATATAAAAATCTAATGCACACTTACTGTAATTGTTTATTATTTAATTTTTAAATGTTATAAACAATTTTTTCTACTTCATTTACATATCCATTGTTACCATTGTTACAATAATAACTATTTATAAATATTATTTACCGTTTTGTTGTTAAATTATTTATAATTATTAATTTACGACTAATTAACAACAATACGGCATTTATTGCGGCAATATTCTCAGCCAGCACTGGTCCAGTGCTGCGCCAGCGCTGTCTGGCAGCACTGACAGACAGTACTTCGCCAGCGTTATCATCCCAGAGTTATGCCAGTGCTGTCTGTCAGCGTAGTTGCCAGTACTGCCAATGCTGTCTGTCAGCGTAGCTGCCAGTACTGCCAGTGCTGGCGCAGTACTCCGCCAGTTGTAAATTTCCTATTGGGTAGGAGGAGTTTATTTTTATTGGCCCTTTTTGTACTGTTAAACCAATGAATAAAAAATTTGCTTTCTTTAAGTAGGAGGAGTTTGAATCTTATTTTTATTGGCAAGAAGTTTATTTTTTGTAAAGGGTTGAGCTTAAATTTTATATATTCGCTTCATATTTTGTTCAACTAAAGCAACAAATAGAAAAATTTCTTTTTTTATGTAGAAGGAGTTTAATTATTATTTTCATTGGTGTGAAGCATCCATTTTTTCTTTAGGGTTGGGATTATATGTTTTATTTTTATAATAATAATTTTTTCTCCATTTTGTATTTAACTTAATCAACAAATAGAAAATTTGATTTTGAAAATAGGAGGAGTTTGTTTTTTATTTTTATTGGTCTAAAGCCTCTATTTTTTCTTTGGGGGTTGAGGTTATATGTTTTATTTTTTTAATAATAATTTTTTCTCCATTTTGTATTTAACTTAATCAACAAATAGAAAAATTGATTTTGAAAATAGGAAGAGTTTATTTATTATTTTGATTGGTCTAAAACAACCATTTTTTTTTGGGGGGGTTGAGGTTATATGTTTTATTTTTCAAATATTAATTATTTTCTCCTCCTATTTACAAAAAGAAACGTTTTTATTCGTTGCTCCATTAAAAAAAATTGTAAGAATATTTATAATTTTTAAAAAACATAACGTTTTATTTTAACTTCTAAAGAGAAAAAGGAGACTTTTGGCCAATAAAAATAAGATTTAAATTTTTCTATTCGGAACATGCTCTGGAAAAAAGGTGAGAATATTTAATTTTTAGAAAATATTGATGGTGACTATAATTAAAAAATTTAAACAGTAATTATTTTACAATTAGAAATAATAACCTTAAGTTACTTTAATCTAAAAGTAGCATTTCTCTGCCATCATTGAAAAAAGAACATCCTGTAAAATATTGCGTCAAATCAAACGCCGCGCGGGGATATCTGCCGTTAGGGACTTTTGATTGTTTCTAGTGTCTTTCTAATGCTGAAATAGAATAAGTTGTTGGTAAAGTAGATATTACTTTAATATCACTTTATCATTTGCATTTAATTAAATTACAAGTTTTATTGTCTAATTAGTCTTATTCATATACATAATTAATATTTTTACATTCTTTTACCAATGTAAATTATTTTTTCCTTTATTTCCATCGTTTTCATATAAGTAATTATGAAAAATAACCTTGCTATAAAATCTCAATGAAATCTATGCACATTTTAGTTAATTATTAATTATTCAAAGCTTTTTTTGTAATACTCTTTGCATAATTTCATTCTCCAAATGTTCCTTTTCAATTTTCAATCGTTTTATTCATCAAATTCTGTCTTTTAACAGAATTATAAAGTCATTTACCAAATGTCTCCCAAATGTATCCCAAATGTATACCCACGTGGGGAGACATTTGGTAAAACCATTCCGCAAGGGACAGGACTGTATTTTTGTCGCATTAAATGAAGTGTATTGCCAAGGATTTTGTAAAATAAAATCACCAAGTTTAGAAAAATTTTTTTTTTTTTCTTTTTTTATTTAAATTTTACAGTGCATCCTACAAAATACACATTCACATTAAGTGTATGGTTGGTTTAACGAATATTCCTGTCTAATATACGTAAATAAAACAAAAGTGACTTAACTATTCACTTATTGGCTGAGTTTGCCTAGAAAAACCAACTTGTCAACTGCTCGGTACTAGGGGACAAGCAATTCTCAAAATTACGTATTTATGCTAACACCGTTCCCTCACAGCATCGGGATATTCAGGATATTCCAGAGACGTCCTGGGGATATCGATTTGTTTTCGGAAGTTTGGATATCCCTGGAATATCCTCTGGATATCCATGGACGTCCATAGGATATCCCAGAGATATCCAAACTTCCGAAAACAAATCGATATCCCCAGGACGTCTCTGGGATATCTTGAATATCCCGGTGCTGTGAGGGAAGAAATTAAAAAAAAACTTTCATAGTCTTGGAATTATAGTTAAACCCTCGTTAAACACGTAAACACAAAACTATAGTAGTAATCGGACTTTTAAATTTATACGATGCAACGTCTTCTCGCTAGGTCCGGCGCTAGGTGCCGTCCAGCGTTGGACTTCCCCCTACTTAGAATCATTAAAAACAAGCAATTTTGGCTATCCAAGGTAGCTTTCCTAGTAGAAATTTGTCCTAGTTAATATAAAGGAACTGGGCAGTCGCGCTTGAAATTGTCTAGTTACTTTACTAGCCAACTGGCTAATAACTGAAATGGAGTGTCACACTTTTTTCATCAAGTTATTATCTAGCCCAACTTGATAAACTACACTCAGAGAAAAACTTTATTTCACTTAACCAAACTGTTTAATTAACCTATTTTATTTGTCACGATAAAACAATTTTGTTGATTTAAATAAAAATTTGGTTCATTTTAATAAATACGTAAAATTTGTTTGGTTATTGAAAAGAAATTTTTTATTTGTTTTTGTTTGTTTCATTTAACCAAATTTGTGTTTTGAATATAGAGAATATTATTTAGATAAGTACAATTTGTTTGATACAACACACAAATTTGTTTGATTCAACCAAATCATTTTATTTGAGTTAAACAAAAATATTTGCTTGTCTCAAAAAGTACATGTGTGAATTTAAAAATGGCGATCTCACTTGTCTACAGTCCACGTTCGCGTCAAATTTATTAGTTAAATCGGTAAATCAAAGAAAAAAATTATAAGTGTCGTTTAAATAAATACATTGTGTTCATTTTAGACTTACTGCATATTTAATTTGTACCATACACGGAAAAAATGGTTCGTTTCCGATAACCAAACTGAGTATGGTTGATGCTAGATAGGTTGTTAGAAACAAAGGGTACGGTTATTTCAACCTACGCAGTTTGGTTGTATCAACCTGAACCGTTTGGTTAGGACAAAATAGGTTATTCGAACCAAACCCTCGGGTTACAGTGACCGAACTGTGACAATCCCCACTTTTTCAAATGCGAACTTAGAAAATTTTCGGACTTCCTATTTCTTATTGTTTATACAGAATTAAAAAATTCGATTCGTTTTTCAAAATGTACCAATTGTTAAATATCAATAACTTTTTATAGAATAATAATAGATTGTTTGCTAATAGTTTCGTCTTTCATGAGAAAGCAATATTAATTAAAATTAATTATTTTTCTATTAGAAGGAAATTCTACTAACAATTAATGAAAATTAAAAAAAAAATGTATACTTTAGTTAATTTTTATACTATAAATTTAATTTAAGTTTAACTTCATTAAAACAAAAAAATTTCAGATTGTTAATAATAATTGCAATAAGTTTTTAATATTATAAACTGTTTTATAATTTTTATTTAAGACAAGTTTCTCAAAATCTTTTGTCACATAAAAATAATTTCTTTCTTCTTTATCCTTGCAACAAAGGATGTAGAAAAAATATGGGAAAGGAATTTATTGGCGTTTCGCCGTTTGGAGACCACATGTTGAAACATGAATCTGATCCTCTCTGAGGAAAAGTTCAAGTACCCTTACCAATTTTCAAACAACTTCGGTCCCTTTTTTTAAATAGTTTTTAACTTCGGTCCTTTTGGTAAAATATCGGAAAATATAGAAGGCATTTCGACCAGTGTTAATCTTTCAAATTTTCCTTTATTTCTCAGTATCTCGTTTACGTTTACAGTCTTTGGTTCCGAAGCCAATCGTCACGGAAAAAACATAATTTCTCAGTGCAGTGATAAGTGTTTCTTCAAAATTAATGTTTGTTTTAACAATAATATTTTTGTGCTTTGAGTAGAAAGTGATTTAATTTTAACAATTTTATTAAATAAAAATGTGACGTGAGAAAATGTGTCTGGTTTGCTTAAATTTAATAAATTATGGTTTCTATGACTATCTAGGGGCATACCAAATTGAAAATAGCAGTAATTATCAATCTACTTTAATACATAATTTATTAAGTCCTCTTCTATGTATACTAAAAATATTTTTATGAATGAAGAGAAATAATATGTTAGGCTAAGATGTATTTTATAAAAAAAATGAATCTTTAGTTTGAAAATAAAAAATTGTTTATTCAAATCCGAGAATTTTTATTTACCGTTAAAAACTATTAAATTTTACTTTTTTTTCAAGCAAAAAATATTTATAAGTAGGGTTTCTTTAACCAAATTGTTTGATTTACATACAACCAAATTTCGAATGGTATTTCCAAACGAACAGTTTGGTTGTTTGAACCAAACTCTATACAACCAAACTAGTTTGGTCACAGCAATCGCTGAGTTTGGTCAGTCCATAGTCAACCATCCAGTTCGGTTGACCAAAACGAATTTTCGGTTATTGAACCAAACCTTTTTTTCCGTGTAGTGAGAAGAATATTTACAAAAAGATTTTGTGAAGTTTTCTGTTGGTTGTTTCGAATAAACTTTTTTCTGAGTGCATGTATAAAAATTATATAATATGTTTAATGTTATATTTTTAATGTTTTTTTATAATTAAGTAATTTTGTTTATATGAAGAAATATATAATATTTTACTTAATTGTAATTTATTTTCCTCTAATAATGTTTGAGTTTCCTAATTTAATATTTTCTAGTATACATATTATTGGTTAATTTATGATTTATTATATGTATAATTTTAAAATATCAATTATTATATAATAAATTATAAATTAACCAATAATATGTACTAGAAAATATTAAATTAGGAAATTCAAATATTATTAGAGGAAAATAAATAACAAAATTAAGTGAACAAAAATATTTATTAAAATAACCAAGTACGTTTACTAAAACTATTTATTTGAATCAAACAAATCTTTTCTCTTGAAATAAACAAATTTTCTAGTTATATGAAATAAAATTTTTTGGTTAAGTGTAATAACCATTTGGTTAATACAAATAAACGTACTGGAAGAAATTTTTTGGTTAAATCAAACAAACGTTTGGTTGACTGTATAGCAATGCATGTATTTGTTTGATTCAACCAAAATTTGGTTGTTTCGGACAAATTTTTTTCTGAGTGTACGGTTAAGGTAATATCATTAACAGAAAATATGAGAATTTTACCTGGTGAAATAGAATTTTTAGAATATTTATTATTAGTTGGAAATGGTACTTTAAATGATAATGATAATAATATACTAGCACCAGAGCAATGTGTAGAGAATGGTGATATCATTCATAAAATATTTGGAGAATTAATTATCAATAAAAAATACGATGATTTAGCAAAAGTAGCAATATTGTCTGCTCGAAATGTTAATGTTGATGAAATTAACAACAAGGTACTCGAACTGTTTGATAATAAAAGTGAGCGAATTTATACAAGTGTTGATAGTACCGAAAATTGTGATAATGGAAGTATAAATGATGCTATTTTAACAGAGTATTTGAATACTTTAAATCCATCGAATTTCCTGCCTTATGAATTACGATTAAGAGCCAATTGTATTGTCATGCTACTTCGAAATCTTAGTATTAATGAAGGTTTATGTAATAGAACGCGAATGCAGGTATTAGAACTATCAAACAATCTGCTACGTTGTCGTATTTTAACAGGTGATAAGGTTGGAGATATTGTATTTATAAATCGTATTACGCTGTATTGTGAGGATATTTATCCTTTACTTTGAAACGACGGCAATTTCCTATAAAATTAGCATTCGCAATGACAATAAATAAAAGCCAAAGACAAATTTTGACAAGATTGGTGTAGACCTTCGTAAAAATGTATTTAATCATGGGCAAGTATATGTTGCATTTTCACGAGTTAAATCTTGGGAATCATCAATTATATATTTAGGAAATCAAAGACCTAATTTACTAATCAAGAATTATGTTTACACTGAATTATTGAAATAAAAGTAAATATTTTTTCTATAAAAATGTCTGAGTCGTTATATATTTTTTTTTCCTAAAAAAGGAGTGTGTCTCAGTATGGCTGTCTTTACGCGTGAGACTTTCTTCGACGCTTCTTATTGGTAAATTGCGTCATTTTTTTGTAATAAGATTCACACGTAAGATTTCTTTACACGTTTCTTTCTTATCAATTGGTCAAAGACGTTTTAATTTCCTAATTTCAAATAATAGTTCAAACTTCAGATAATTAAGACACTTATTTGTACGTATTTTAATGTACTGCCAACCAGTTCATTTAAATGAACTTTGAAAAAAGTCTAAAGATAATATTTCTCAAGATTATTAACGAAATTTTGCATCTCATGAATCTTATAGAAAAGCATATATTGAAATAAATTATTTTCTTCAAAATGACGGAGTACTTACATTTTTTGTATAATATTTACAGAAACCACACTTATATTTCTTTTTTATTAATATTAATTAATCATACTGAATAAATAGTAAGTTTGACTTTTATAAATCTTTTTACATTTCTAAAATTATCTTTACTTTATTCTATATTGTATAAATCCATTTATTTTCACATGCATTTTTTTATAAATATTTCTTTTGTTTTTTTTCTGAGATAGAAGTATGATTTAGTAAATTATTTTCAGAGGCCTACAGAACGTAAAGTTAAAAAAAATACCAAAAAATTTATTGGCACTTTTAACTATCAATAATTGAAAGAAGATAAAAAAGCTTCCTCAATATAATATATACCAATTGTTTAATTTTTTATTTTATAATAATTATTTTAAAGTATTAAGATAAAATTTCAAAAGATACAAAATTTCAATTTTTTTAGAAAAATTAAAATTAACTATAATAATCTTCGTATTCTTTCATTCAGTCTGTCCAGAGCGTGTACATTCTGTCCGCAGTGAGAGAGAAAGGTTGATAGAGAGAAAGAGAGGTAAGTATCGCCTGTCCTTTTAGTTTAGAGTAGGAGCGAAAGAGGGGCGAATATTATTATTATATCTATATATATTAAGTTAGTCTTTCCTTATATACTCTGTTCACAGTGAGAGAGAAAGAGAGGGAGGGAGGTATTGTCTCTCCTTTTAGTTTAGAGTAGGAGAGAAAGAGAGACGAATAGTTAAGAAAGTAATTCCCACTTTTTGGGTTTAGAAGGGGGTACCATGTTTTCTCCATTTTCCGTGTCAGGTAGAAAGAGAGGAACAGAATTTGATAGGGGAAGGAAAAGTGGGGAATTTTACTTTCAAGCCAAAATACGAAATGGGCGTCTTATTTCCTTATTGGCTAATTATTTTTCTTTTTTCACTCACAGATAGATTAAGGAGTAAAAGAAAGGCAGATCGAGAACGAAGTATGAGTGAGAGGTATAAATTTTATCGTTGTTCCATAAACCAAATGGACAATTTTTCATCAATTTTTGACTCCCACCCCGCCTCCAGTTGTGAACAATCGCAAATATTTTAAAAAATTAATTCGTATAATTATTTAAGATTCAATTATCTTCGAACAATGGGTAAGGCTTTCTGAAGTGTACCGATGGTTTTTTAAGCCTGTTACGCGCTGTAAAAAAAACATGGAGCGTGCAGTTTCACGGGCGGTTGCACTGCCGCGTTACATGCGTTGAATTGGTTTCAATTTGTTAGTTAATGCTTTATTTATTAAACATTTGACACATAATTTCGAAAATTTTAATTAAAATTAAATTCAAAATGGCGGATCCAATATGGCGAATAATATGGCGCTTAACAAAAATATAGCTTTATTTTGTAAATAAAATGCGGGCCCAGAATTTTTTTTTTGTTTTTATTTTCGGATTTTTTATAGTGTCAAGAATACTCTCCTTAAATAATATTGCAAAATTCGAACTAAAACAAAAATTATACATCCTTATTCTTCGCCATGTCAAAGATGTTTTTGTATGCGGATAAGCAATCGTATGATTTAAATATTTTCTCATTTGCATTTTTTAAAAAAGACAAACAAAAATGTATTTGGTGTTGCTGATCGAAAATTAGATATCAAATTTTCAAAATTGAAAATGGGGGATCCAACATGGCGGAAAAGAAAATTTTTTTATTTTAATTTTTTTTTTCGTTTAATTTTTTTTTCTTCCACCATATTGTATCCGCCATTTTTAATTTTTAAAAAATTATGTCATATTCGTAATCAGCGACCCCAAAACCCCCCGTAACGATTTTCAAGCAAATCCAATGATTTTAAAAAAAGAATGTTCGCTATATTGGATTCGCCATTTTGAATTTTAAAAATCTGATTCAATATTCGTAATTAGCGACCTCGAAAACCCCCGAGTAACGATTTTCAAGCAAATCCGATGATTTTTTAAAAAAAATTTTAAAACTTATGAACAAAGACTTAAAATGCGTTTTTCTCAAAATGTCTTTTTTTGATCTGAAAAGAGTGATATCTCGAGTTCTTCTAAAGCGATTTTAAAAAATCAAATGGCTTTTGATTCAGCGTCATCATGCCTATAAGTGGAACCTCAAGAACTGGAAAATTTCCAACTCTCTTTATTTAATAAGGGAAATTCTGAATAAAAACTCTTTTTTTTGCATATTTTAGAGAAAAAGTACTCTAAAAAAAGGGGGGGAAGAAAATTCCACTTTTTTGAGGTTCCACACCTAAAGAAATATCTAACGAAGAGAATGCCACTTCGTTTTTGGTTTTATCTGTTATAGAAAGTTTGGAATCGATCTTACCACCGAGAATGGGCATTTTCGAAAATGGCGTATATCGCCGCCATTTTAAAATAAAAATAAAAATTTTTTTTTTACAAATTCTTAAATAAATTATTTTTTATATGTAAAAGAAATTTTTAAAATAAATGTCATAGTTGTTTTAATAATATATACTAAAAAAGCTTTCTTTTGGCCTGTTTTGAACAGTCATTTATTTGTTCGACCGTATGAAAATAGCGATTTTTTTCCAAGGGCAAAAAAAACAGTTGGTCCCATGCTTTTTCTGCCCAAGGTAAAAAAGGCCGCCATTTTCATACAAGTCGAACAAGTGAATGACTTTTACTCCCTGTCGTCTGCTGTCTGAAATCGACACTTTTGTGCATTAGAAATAAAAAATATCGTATGTAATACGGGAATAAAGGCAGCCAATTTGTTCACGATGATTTTTGTGACACGAGTGGAGGTCTCGGGGCGCCCTCGACCTCGACTCGTGTCACAAAAATCATTGTAAACAAATGGCTGCCTTTATACCCTTGTTGCTTAATATAATATTTTTACAAGATTAATGATTAGGTACAATTTTATTGTGTCATTTGAAGAAAAAGAATAGATATTAATCTTATTTAAAATTTTTTGACAGTCTTTATTGTGAAAAAATTGATGCAATATCCAAATTTTCATTTCGACAATTACACAATTACACCTCCATTTTTAAAATAAGGATTTTTTTTGCAAATGACCGACAAAATGGGCCCTTTTCATTTTTTTAAAGAACCAATGAAATCTATCAGTTTAATTATCGATAAATTAATGAAAACCGCAAATTCCTGGTAATGAGAAAATTATGAAAAACATGTTTCCCGACATGAATTTTTAGGGAAATAAGAATTTAATATAAGTGAAAAAAAATTTTAATTTACTTAAAATAAAAAAACCTTTTCATTTTTACAACTCTTTTTAGTTCATTTATTTTATATTTTGACTGACTCGATTATAAGATTGCAAACTTTTTTTTATATAAAGATACTAGTGCACCAATAGAACCTTTTGCGACAACGTCATCGAATTACGAAAAAAGTAGCCATGATTCCTCGAAACGTCCAGAAAAGAAGAAAGAAAGTGCAAGAAAACTTGATATCTGCAGTGCAAGTCTTAACTACCAAGACAGAAAATCTGGTATTTCAATAATTATAGAAAAAATTACTATTTACACGAAGAGAATAATTTATGAAGGGAACCAGTCAAATTTTAACTTATTGAAATTATTACTGTTTGCCCCATACGCTCATTTTGAGTATAAATGTTAGTTTAAAAATAAGGTTTACTACACATGGTTGTATTGAAATTCTAAACAACAGTTTTGACAATCTCGCCATTTCGGAGATATTGACATCTGGACGGTTTGTCCCACTCTCCCCAAATATTATAATATTATTTTAATGATTAACCCATTAACGCCTAAAATAAGAAAATTCTTTGCGCAAATTCAACCTATACTTTTATGAATAAAACAGATTATATTTTATACCGCAAGTATGTTTCTTATAGGTATTGAGTGTGCTCTTTTCGATTCCGGGGTGAAAAAAAAGAATTTCGTTTAAAACAAAAATTAAATATAGCGGTTTTATCTTTAAAAACAGAAAAGAAATTTCATTTTTTCAAGTTTGGTTATTTTTTACCCATTTACCCATCCAAATATTTGGATTCAGTAACCTCAAAAACATAAAATATAATGATATCTGGCATTAAAAGAAATAAAAAAATTTAGCAAAGTTGTGACACAAAAACTTTATTTTGACTACTCTGCTAAGGAGTTAAACGTGCGTGAATAATATTCAATTCTCATCCATAGAGGCACAAAAATTGTATACTTTTAAAAAAAGTAAATTAGAATGTAAAATTTAAAGATGGCGGACTAAATATGGCCTAAAATATGAAGGGAACTTTGAAAGGGGTGGTGACTATTTTTCAAAATACTAAAATGTAATTAAATTCGCCTAAGTTTTCCTACTCGAAGGCTTTTGGGGTCGCTGATTACTAATTTAATGTTATTTTTAAGAAATTCAAGATAGCGGATTTAATATATAGAACAAAATTTTTTAAAATTTATGCAATAAACCTTAATTTTGTCACTCGGGAATTTTTGTGGTTGCTGATTACGAATTCAATTTTAGTTTCCCATAAATCAAAATGGCGGATCTAATATGGAACAGAATGTTTACTTTATGCAATTAATCTTAATTTTGTCACTCGGTGGTTTTTAGGGTCGCTGATTACGAATGCGATGTTTGTTTTTAAAATTTCAAATGACTAATATAATATGGGAAAGAGAAATTAAAAAAAATTTTCTATACACGCTCGCTGGTCGTGAATCGACGCAAGTGCTAAAATAATTGTCATCTTCAAAGAAATTCCACTCGACATATAAAAATAATGTAACATTAACAAATAAGCAAAAAAAATCATTAAACAATTTATTTTAATTATATTTAAATTATAATTTTGTCATCAACCAACAGTGGAACAAAAAATGTTTTTAAAACTTGATTTTTTTATTTAACATAAACTCACTTTTTCGAGTTTCTTCTGGCTTTGAAGCTTCATAATTAAATATTAATTATGTTTAAACTAAATGTTTTTTTAGAAATGTGTTGAGGAGTAAATTGTCGAAAGGTATAGAAACTGATTTTATTTTGCAATGAGGAAAACAAAAGTTATTTAAAAAATACTGAAACCGTAGAGGGAATCCCTCCCTAGGTGTGTGACGGAGGGTTTACTTTAATCCATTTTTTTATTTATTATTTGAGATGAAATTTTACTCAAGACAAAAACAAACATCCCTATTGAAAATCCCCATATGGGAAACCACATGGGAAACCACATGGGATCCTATGTCAAAAACCATGTAAAACCCTACTTCCATGAAGGAAACCACGTGGTTTACCATGTGGTTTCCCATGTCAAACCATATGGGAAATTGAGACAGGATTTTAGTTAGGAATAGACATGGGAAATTTGAACAGTTCATCTATGCATAAAACCATATCAAATCCCACATGTTTTTCCCAGTCAAATCCTAAACCGAATCCCATGTGAAAAACAGTATCATTTATTTATAATTATTTTCCCATGTCAAATCCTAAACCAAATCCCATGTGAAAAACATTATCCGCCTTATTGAATATCCCTACATGGGAATCCACTTGGAATTTTACAAGGGATTTCACATAGGATTTTATATGGGAATTGACATAGGATTTCATGCAAGATTTCACCTAGGATTTAATATGAGATATCACATAGTATTTTATTAAAGATCCAATGAAAAAATTTTCAAAGGATTAAAAATTATTTAATAAAAAATTAAATAATAAATAGTATTAGTGTTACAAGTCATCAAAAAAGTAAAAAAAACGATCATTTGAAACACGTCCTCTCTGCTACAGGTTCTCAGCTTTTATATACTTCCAGAGTCGTCTCAACAGCGAGAGAAGTCACTTTTGCCACCTAGCGGTGAAAGTATAGGAGCGACAGTAATCTTTATCATTACTAAGGAAACCATGTGGAATACCACGTAGGATTCCATGTGGTTTCCTACGTGAGGATTTACATGGGATTTTACTTAGGAATTCATTTGGGAATTTATTTCTACTTAAATTCCTAAGTAAAATCCCATGTAAATCCTCACGTAGGAAACCACATGGAATCCTACGTGGTATTCCACATGGTTTCCTTAGTAATGATAAAGATTACTGTCGCTCCTATACTTTCACCGCTAGGTGGCAAAAGTGACTTCTCTCGCTGTTGAGACGACTCTGGAAGTATATAAAAGCTGAGAACCTGTAGCAGAGAGGACGTGTTTCAAATGATCGTTTTTTTTACTTTTTTGATGACTTGTAACACTAATACTATTTATTATTTAATTTTTTATTAAATAATTTTTAATCCTTTGAAAATTTTTTCATTGGATCTTTAATAAAATACTATGTGATATCTCATATTAAATCCTAGGTGAAATCTTGCATGAAATCCTATGTCAATTCCCATATAAAATCCTATGTGAAATCCCTTGTAAAATTCCAAGTGGATTCCCATGTAGGGATATTCAATAAGGCGGATAATGTTTTTTACATGGGATTTGGTTTAGGATTTGACATGGGAAAATAATTATAAATAAATGATACTGTTTTTCACATGGGATTCGGTTTAGGATTTGACTGGGAAAAACATGTGGGATTTGATATGGTTTTATGCATAGATGAACTGTTCAAATTTCCCATGTCTATTCCTAACTAAAATCCTGTCTCAATTTCCCATATGGTTTGACATGGGAAACCACATGGTAAACCACGTGGTTTCCTTCATGGAAGTAGGGTTTTACATGGTTTTTGACATAGGATCCCATGTGGTTTCCCATGTGGTTTCCTATATGGGGATTTTGAATAGGGATGAACGTATACAATGAATAAAAAATATAATATTAAATAAAAATTTAAAAGTTTTAAACTTTTTTTAAAAATTTTTAAACTAAGGCAAGCTTTGCCGGCTACTTATTAAAAACATTTTCACTTTTTAAACAATATGCTCTTTTTACAACATTAAAATAGTTTTTAATGTTAATACTTTTTTTACTTTCACATTTTTTTATAAAATTTAGTTGAGATTTCTAACCGATTTCAACACAACAAATACAATAATGAATGAGGTAACGAATATTGCTGACGAGTAGTGAGTACTGCGCCATCTCGAGGAACTTTTTTGCACATTAAAGTGCAAACCACTAAGCTGACTACTTTCTGGGAAAGACGGACAGGGGTGATAAATCTAAAAGAAAATTCTGCCATATTGAATACACCATTTTAAATTTATGAAAACTTACATCAAATTCGTAATCAGCGTCCCTAAAAACCACCGAGTGACAAAATTAAGGTCCATTGCATAAAGTAAAAATTTGTGTTCCATATTGGATGGGGGGAGGGTCAAAAATTAATAAAAAATTGTCCTCGTGGTTTATGGACGGCTTATACCTCGACTTATATCATGACTATTAATAAATCTCGGTGTCAATGTTTTAACAAAGAAGGAAGAATACTTCAATAAAATAATTCTTCTGATGTATAATTAATATATGTAAAGTTTTTCTATCGCTTGACTAAACTAATCAAAAGAAAAACCATTATTTTGTAATTTGACTTGCTTGGTACTTTGAAACGTATTGCAACACAGCATTTCTTTAGTCGTGTTGCAAATGCTTGGTATGACTTGTTTACATTTAGTTTTGAGTAGAAAATTGTGTGCAATGTTTCCAGATGTTCAAACAGCTGTCCAATATACTGTATAAAACATGAAATTTTTTTACAAATTAATTTATTGCAACTCTCACAGGTACCTAATGACACTTTTTAAACAGATATTTAACCATTATATATCTGTCTCGTATTAAAAAATGTTTGATTAATTTCTTAATTTTAAGTACTTTGTGGTGAGTAAATATGTTTAAAAATGTCTTGAGTATCAAAAGACAGAAACAGAAATATCGCGCGCGCTTTAGCGCGCGTAGCTCTGCTAGTATTTATTAACTCTATAAATATTGATAAAATATATACTTTATATACATGAATCGATTCGTTTTTATGTCAGGAATGCAATTTTGACAAGAATTAATTAAAATTTTAATATAGAAAAAAGTTATTTCAAAAAATCCAAAAATTAATTTTTTCAAAAATTAAAAAATTGTTGAAAAAAATTTTTTTTTTTATATTTTTGAAAATCCTTCTGTCTGATTTTTGGTATTCGTAACCGTAATACACCTACAAAATTTTATCAAAATTCGTCAAGACGTGTAAGAGAAAATTTGTCCACAAGAATCGGTGACATATACACACATACATACACACATACATCCGGACATTTGTTCCTCTCGACGAATTATATATACTACACTTGAAAATTTGTAAAAATAATTGATTCTAAAAAATTCGGAAATTGACATCTCTATAAGGCTTCCTTTAAGAGGAAGCAAAAATAAGTAAAGAACTGAGAAAAAAGATGACTTTAAAAAAATAAAGATATATCTCTTGAGTAACAGTCTCGGACAAAAATTTATAGCAAAAGTAGGAACGATTTTAAGAAACAAAAGTAAATTTTTAATTTAATATCCTCTGTTTATGGCTTTCTTTGACAGTAGAGATGTTTTTTTGCTAGCTAAGTGAAAAATAGTTAAAAATTGTTTATTTAGTAACGTTTTTCTTTCATCACTATTTTTTAAAATATAAATTTACTATGGAAGATTTTAAATGTTACAAAATTTAATTAACATATAGATTATTTTGATTATAAAAAGGTTTTCTATAACTTTTATAAGTACTTTTGTTAAAAAAAATTAAAAAATTAAAAAAAGGATTGTGCAAGAGAAAAAACGCGCGCGCGATCGTTCTCGTATTATATAAAAATATAATGGAAATAGTAAATTATTACATGTAATAATAATAATTTTCTACATTAGGTAGAGGAGAACGGGGCGAGGTAGCAAACGGGGTGAGGCAGCCAATTGCTTCTTATTTCTGCATAATTTTTTCAAATCGTGCGCTATTGATAATGTAGACTGCTTATGGTAGTTTACTTTTGTTGCTAACAGATGGGCATTATTGCTGCAGCAGTTTAGCAATGACAATATCATTTATGAAAACAGACTTTTTGGATGTAACTTTTCTAAGAGTTATTTTGGTGATTTTAGTTACATGAATAAAATTCTTGTAAAGTGATTTTTAATGCAGAATTTAGTGCTGAAGACGATAGTGTTAATGAAATTGCGATATTTTTAATATTACGGGTTTTGTGGATGTTTTCTTAAAAAAGTACTCGTGGGGTTAGGCAGCCAACACTAAATTTTTCGACTTTTTGTGTTGATTTTATAGGTTCTTCTAAATGTTTTCTCTTTTTTTCCTATTCCAATACATTTTAAACTTAACATTAAATTTTATAAACCATTTTTTAAGAATAACAAATTTATATTTCCTTAAAATGTTAAATTGAATTTAATTAATGTTATTATTATAATATCATTCAAATGCAAATTTTTGAAGTTTACTAATAAAATAAAGGTAAGGACAACTACCTTGTTATGTTTCACTAATTTTAACTTTAAGTTATGTTTTTTTAACTATTAAAATAGTTGGCCGCCTCACCCCACGTTTTTTCACACAGTAAAAAGTAAATCTTAATTTAAGAGCTGCCTTAAATTCAACACTGTCTGCTATAATGTTAAAGGATACGAAAAACGTGCGTAAATTCAACATTGACTGTCTTAAAAATGTTGCATCTTAATTTAAGGCAGCTTTCGTGCCTTTAAATAAGATTTTCTTTTTACTGTGCAAATATGCCAAAATGTGGTCCTTTGGGAAAAGGGTTGTAGAAATTTTTAAGTGCAACCTACGTCAAAATGTTCTTTGGCGATTTTTTAGCCAATAAGACAAGCTTTCTAACGCGATATTAAAATTGAAAAAACCTATTTAAATAACTGCCTCGCAAACCAAAATGTGCCGTCTTGGCTGCCTCGCCCCGTTCTCCTCTACTTTTTGATTTTTAATTAAATTTTAAAAAATTCGAATATCCTAAATATTTTCTGTTCGGAAACAACTTTCATTTTTTAATGCACTACTATTAACAATAACACTAAAACAAACATTTTTTATTAGTATAAACATTGTAATCTATATAATGGGGAGCGAACTCGGGTCCCGCTGGACAAAAGTCGCACGCTTAACGCACTCGGACGTTCAACGCAATGAATACTGAGGATTCTTCTTCTTCTTTTGTTTTAATGGTCTCTTGTATAAACAAATAGCCAGTACTAAGTATGTATATATAATTTTCAGAAAATAATCTTAAGTTTGCCAATTATATATTGACATGAAGTTGATGGTAAACCAAATTAGTAACTGCAAATCAGTTAATATAATCTTAAGAATACTGAGGATTAAGAACCAGACATGTTTCAGATCATTGCCGTAACCAGGAATTTTAAGCATTGGTACATATTTTTAATATTGTATATGTAATTAAACATTTTAGATGTTTGTAAAGAAATTTTTTTCGATTTTTGGAAGATGATGGAAAAATTAAAAAAGAAAAACATTTTAGATTTTTTTTTTATTATAACCTTTTAGTAATTTAATTTGAAACGTTGAAAATTAATAAATAAATTGATAACTGTAATTAAATTTTTAATTAATTTAATTAATTTATAATTAATTAATAATAATAAATTAATTAAATTGTTACTTAATAAAAAATTAAAATTAGACTAAAATGAAAGTTTAAGAAATTAATTTTTAGTTAATTTTTAATTAATTTTATTAATTTCTTATAAATTATTATAAATATTTATTAATTAATTTGACTAATTATTATTATTAATTAATTAAATTATTATTAATAATAAATTAATTAAATTTTGAATTAATAAAAAATTTAACTAAAATGAAATTTAAAAAAAATTAATATTTAATTAATTTAATTAATTTATTAATTAATTTGACTAATTATTATTATTAATTAATTAATAATAATAAATTAATTAAATTTTTAATTAATAAAAAATTAAAATGAAAAGTTTAAAAATCACATTATTAAAAAGTTTATTAAAAATATTGAAAAGAATAAGAACAAACTTATCTCTAGCAAACAATCAGTCGAGCTGTCTAGTTATTAGACACTATTGCAGTGCCATCGACACGACAAACTTAGAAATATAATTTCTAGGTGTACTTTAAAGTAACATTAAGAAAATTAGACAGAAGTTATGTCTAGCCAATATCAAGTTCAACTTGAATTTTTTACAATAACTTCCGAGGGGGTATTTACTTGTGTATTAGCGTGTACGCTCCTCACGTAATAGTCATGTAATAGAGTGTAATAGAGCATTATTACGTCAGTGTAATACCACATAATATAGAGGTAATATTCTGTAGTATTATAGTCAATAATACCCTGTAATGCTGGATAATACGCGTAATAGCAGGAAAATTTAGTGTATTAGAGTGTACACCATTTTAATCAGTAATTACCCCCTCGGTAACTTCACACATTACTAGGGTTATATATATAATTAAATATTTATTGTTAATTAACTCTTTTCTAATTGAGTGTCATCTTTTTTCTTAACGGTATTATTATCAGTGTAATGAATGTAGAATTCATTCTTTACATTTTCAGCATAAAGAACACAATTTTTTATTATCAATATTTTATAAATTATTATTTAAAAACTGTCAGAAATAAAAATCTTTTAAAGCAAACGTATATTTCTATGCTACATTCCAAGATAAAAAAACCTTTTTTGGATTTTTAAATTGCTCATCTGGATCTCGAGAAAAAAAATTTCTACATAATTATAAAATTTCTAAAATTACTTTAACAATAAATTGTTGGAATGAAACAAAATTTTCTAAATATTACCGAAAGTCATTTAAACCACACTAGGAGTGTAAATATATGTAAGGTCGAGAATTAAATTTTTTAATTATTAATCTATTTCTGAGAAATTCTTTCTTATAATTATGTATTTATAATTATCGGAACGTGTGGCAATATTGGAGCATAATTGAGATAATAGAATTTTTAGTTGAACTTTCAAAGAAACATTTTCAAAAGAAAAAAAAAGTTTTAAATACATAATATTATTATTTGTAAAGAAAAATTTGTTCTTCTATTTGGTATAAATGCAAATACGTTTAGTAGTTTAATTACAAGAATGAACTGTATTTTTCTGTTGAAAGCGTAATTGCAGCTTCAATTCTTTCTAATTTAAGATTTTGCCCCCGTGTCGACTTTAATCGAACATTTTGCACGAGACTATGATTTCCCACGAGTAACTAAGACAAGTTAATCTGATGAGCAGCTGGACTCAGATATATCAAGTTGATTCAGTTTTAACATAATCTTGCACATGTGATGGCAGCTCGAGGATTACGTCCTATGGGCGTCAGGAAACAAGCAAACGAGGGAATTGCAAGGCTTATTGTTAATAACTCTTCATTAATTACCAGAAAACAATGCATTGCACGATTCATATCACTGATTTGGATTACAATCCAACTCGCGATATAATTAATTACAATATAAGTCTAACTGAAACATGAATTTAACATTTTTTTCCTTTTTTTTGCTCAAATCTTATTCACAATCCGCAAAGTCATTCTTCCGAAAAATGATTTTTTTCACTGATATTCTAATGAGTTGTTGTTATTTCTAATTAAATTTGTCTTCAGTAAAATATTCTCCTTTAAAATGATATTAATAATTAGTTTAATTTTTCAGTCTTTCATTATTTTTTAAATTAATTCATTTGTATCACGAAGAAATTGTTTTCGAAAATAAAAATTTTGGAGCAATGGAAAAAAGTTTATCGAGGCCTTTAGTCGTGAACTTAAACTTGAATATTGAAACCTGTTTTATAAAACCATGAGAACATATTCATTACCACTTATTTTCTAGAAATAAACAGATAGAGCAACTTTTTCAACGACAACAAAAAAAGGAAATAAAATTTACATATAGTAAACTCGAGTTTAATAAATTACGTGTCGCTAATCTTGGAATAATAATGATTTGATATCCATATGTTGCCATTCAGTAAGCGTGAAAAGAGAATTAAAAGTTTTATTGCACCATGAAAAGTTCATGTGTCGTACTCATAACGATAAGCGTTAAATTTTAAAATGTGCAAAACAATAAAAGGTAAAATTAACTTGAAAAGAACAATCGCTCTAAGCAAGTACATTTAGCTTAATGGTACGGGTAATTAGCTTCCCTGCTGGTTATTATGGTTGGCTTATACGCACCCGACCTGTTTTGATAACTGAAATCAACGCCTACGTTTTGCCTTATAATTATTGTCAATAAATGACAGCTGCTATCACGTTTCATACAAAATGTTTATATACGTGTACATGGAACTCGTGTAAAGAAATTATTTTTTTTCTCAAATGCGTTTAATTAGTCATTAGCTAATGTAATTACCCCGTTTAATTCCATTTCTTTTTTGTTATTATCATTTACATATTAATTTGAAATAAATATTTCCTTTCTTTTACTTCCTTTTCTATATCGACAAATGTAATTTCTAGGCACTTGCATATCAATTAAAAAAAATTAAATTATCTAATTTTATATTCAAATAATAAAAAATAATGTACTATTTAGAGAATAATTCGTAATTTTAAAAATACAAATTTTATGACGTGATAATTAGAAGCCTAATTACAGGAACAAAATACTTCCACTAATAGTCAATAAATAAATTATGCTGTCAATTAATATATTCAACAAATGTCATTAACCAAAAACAATCATGAAACAATATTTACCGAATTTTCTATTGAAAACTAAATTCGATGTGTAACATTATAACATAAATGAAATCGACCATTTACAACAGAATATAAAATGAACTTCATTGATATACACGTGTTCGCAGGAGCACAATTAATTATTAAATAGAAGGTCAAAGCCCAAAGGCGGCAAGTCCAGTAATGTGAACATTTATATAAAGCGTTTCCATGTACAATTAATTATAACAGAATTACTCGCGCGCGGCGCACACTGAATAGCCTGAAACGTGTAAACATCGACGCGCTCTGTTCGTTTTGCGAAAATCTATTAGGAGAGAGTAGGATTCATGAAAATTTATGTTCAAGCTTAATTACTCATCTATTAGTATGATGAAGCTCTTCATGAAGAAAAAAAAGAGATTCTAAAAAAAGCTCCACCACTATATATATATATATATTCTTCGTCTTTGGTAAATTTTCTCGCGACTACGAACCGGTGGCAAGAAAAAAAGGGAAAAATTGAAAAGAAGAAAAAAAAGAAGCCGAAAACATAAAAAGCTTTGGGTTCTGAAATGAGAACCCTGTTTCTTTATTCAAAAACTCAACGAAATGAAAAACTCATTCGCTTGAACGTTGGGAGCTTTTATTGTTGCACGTCAAGAGTAAAAATAGGAGGGTGGGAAAAAAATTTTCTCTGATAGTCCACGGAAAGTGGGCTTTCTCTTCAGTTCTTTCTCTCTCTCTCTCTCTCACTCACTCTATTCCTCTCTTCAAAATACAACACTTTTGCGTCAACATGGTGGAAGTGCAATGTGTTTCCGCACATTCACATTATACAAGCAATATGGTACGTGTACATAAAACCAAACGAATCGTGACATGTGTGATGGGAACCATTAACAGAATTAGTATTTAACATGCAAAAAATAATAATAAAAAAAATTGGCTTTGAATGAGTTGAATACCTAACACGTTGCAAGGAAATCATTTTTCTTTCATAAATATAATTGTACCAGCCGCACGATGAAATAATTGTTAATTTATATCATGAGCGAATGAAATGAAAACATATTTTATAATACACGAAGGGAATGTGTCATTATATTAATAGCGCAAAATGCTACACTAATTTTTTTGTAAATATTAAATTTTTTTCTAATGAAACCAAATTTTTTCCTTCGTAGTAAAATTTGATTCCGAAATAATTTATAAACCTTCATCAAAATAATAAATAACAAATTAGTAAATCAATAATTAAAACAATTGAGAAATTTAACAAAGTAAATACAAGCATTGTAAATTTACAAAATAAATACAAAATTAGTAAATTAATATAAAAATAAATTGTTGATATCACAAATAATGAATTAGAAAATTTATAAAATAAATGGAAAATAAGCAAAAAAATTCAAAATATTAAAACCAGGAATTACAACAAATAGAATTAACAATATTAAAGTCCGTATTCCGTTTGCCTATATATATATATATATATATATATATATATATATGTCGTAGGCAGATAGCATAATCCGGTAGTATGCAAACTGCCTAGGCAGTTTGTAAACCGCGGGCAGTTAGTAAAATGCCTAAATTTGAATGTATAAAAACAGGTAATAAGCAAAATACCTAGGCAGTTTACATACTGCCAAAGACGTTTCAGGTAATAAGAAAAATGTATATTGAAAGTCACAAAATTTTTTCTGTGGCATAACTTTTATACAACCATATATCTTGTAAATTTTTTTTTTAAATGTGAAACATATTTGAGTTTAATTGAAACAAATTTTTTGGTTAATTTAAGAATTATTTATAATCAACTTTTAAGTTTAAATCAAACATAAAATTTTTAAACATAATTTTTGTTGAAATCTAAACTTAAAATATGTTTGAATTAAACATAATTATTTAAACAAATTATATTTTTGAATCAAAGCTTAAAAAAATTTGAATGAATACTTTTAAACAAATAAAATTTTTATTTATTCTACACTTATAAATATTGTTTATCTGGAACTCTTGTTTCAATTAAAGTAGCATAGATTAATAGAAACACATTTTAATAAAAAATATACTCCCATAAAATTTTTTTCTCTCTTTTGTTGAAATATATGATTAAATAAAAAAATTTGTAAACAGTTTTCAAAATTCTACCTCCACAGATCGCTGAACAATTGAGGCCTTGGATCGAATAACTCGCCTGACGCTCGAAGACACGCGCTAATACCAGTCGGGCAGCAGTGAGTGGCCCAGAGGCGCTCACTGCTCACTGACTGGCAGTTGCGCGTTCCTCCGAGCGTCGGGCGAGTTATTCGATCCAAGGCCTCAATTTAATAAACTTTCATTTTAAAAAAAGTTTATTAAAAACGAATAATATTTGTAACCTCTAGACAGGCAATAAAAACTTCAATTTTTAATAAATAATTAAAAAATTAATTTTTTTGAAAACGCACATCAGAAATGTTTTTAGTTAGGCTTACTACAAAAGATTATGAAAAAAATATTTGAAATTTGAAAAGTCCATTTCAGGTGGCCTGTTGAGAAATTTTCACCCCATTGCTACTTTCAATACATTTTTCTAATTGCCTGAAACGTCTTTGGCAGTATGTAAACTGCCTAGGTACTTTGCTTATTACCTGTATTTATACATTCAAATTTAGGCATTTTACTAACAGCCCGCGGTTTACAAACTGCCTAGGCAGTTTGCATACTACCGGATTATGCTATCTGCCTACGACATATATATATTTTGTCTGTTCGCATTTAGTTTGTCTGTTCGCCGTTAGAAGGGACATAGCGCCCCCCGCTGCGAGGGCTACTTGGAATTGAGTCCCGAGCAACCTTCACAGCGGGGGTCGCTCGGACCCTTAAACCCTCTTTAGGGAAAACTGCTAATGACTTTTCTATTAATAATGTAAAATATAAATTTTTAAATAGTAACATTTTTAATTTCTAAATTAACATATTTAAATTCCTTACTTTTTTACGATTTTATACAAATGTTGTCTACCAAAAAATGATAAAATTTAAAAATTAAGTTAAATGGTTTTTGCTTTAAATACTGCAAATATTGGGTCAAATAGCATTAAAGTGATTTAGATCGATTTAGATAAAACCTATGTGATACAGTAAATATTTATTTAATAATAGGTATGGTTTTTGGTAGAGTTAACTTTATTCTATGTATCTGGAAAAAATAATACATTTTTTTAATTTTAACTTTTTTTTGGTAAACAACATATGTATAGAATCGTGAGAAAGTAAGGAGTTTAAATATGTTAATGAAAAATAAAAAATGTTACTATTTAAAAAATTTATATTTTATAGAAAAATTCATTAACAGTTTTCCTTAATGAGGGTTTAAGGGTGGAGTCTCATGGCACCGTGTTGCGTTGCGTTTTGTAACTAGGCCATGAGTGCAAATATAGTAAACATATATCTCCATCTCTCTCACACTCATGGCCTAGTTACAAAACGCAACGCAAAACGCTGCCATGGGACTTCAGCCTTAGGGTCCGAGCGATCCCCGCTGTGAGGGTTGCTCGGGACTCAGTTTCGACTTGGTGTGCCGTATGGTGGAGGAAGGCTACTTCCCCTCACGGGACTAACTTGGACATCTCTCCTTGTATGTACACTGAAAGAATTTTGGGGAGGCTGCTGACTTTTCATGTCCGAAATTAGTGCCCCTTGCTCGGGGCTCGCAGCTCACCTCAAAAAAGCAAGCATCTACTCCCGAAAGGTGAGCTGCTGCCCCTGAGGAGTTGCTGCTTACCTTTCGGGAGTAGATTCTCGCCTTTTTGAGGTTAACTGCGAGCTTGAGGCAGCGAGCTCTAGCAGCACTCATGGAAAGCCTGCAGCCTCCCTAAAATTCTTTCAGTATACACGGAGAGAAGGTTGAACGTAAAATCACGGTGTGATCAGAGTCTTAGGCGATGAATGGAAACTCATCATAATTTTCTACAAGATGTAGCGCTCTCTGACGGTTACTGTCACTGCCACTTGCGATTCGTGAATGGAAAAACTCGGTGAAATCACTCAGATCTACCGTGAACTTTCCCCCTCTTTTAACCTTCTGAATTAGACACTGTCTTTTACGGTTCAAATTTCTCTCCGTGTAGTGTAGAGAGTTAACGATCATGCTTCGTGAGTGGTGTATTCATTTTTTGAATATATCACATTACTATTTGTTATATTTTTCTTTTATTTTGGATAACATTAGATATTTTCTTTTTTTTTATAATTTCTCTACAATTTGTAGAGAGTTAATTAAACGGAGAGAGATTTTGTATTAATATTTGTTAAAATTGGCAATAGAATTTAATATATTCTTTTTCAATTTAGGGAAATCGTGTTTTATATTAAAAATTAATATTGTGCATATTAGTAGGCAGCCCTTAATATATTTTACAAAAATTAATAAAATTGTAATCCAATTTAATAAAAGAATTATAATTTTTGAAAATGACTATATTAAAATCGCAGTCCGTGAAAGTATCGAAAGAATAAGAAAAATTGAAATAATTCTTTTAAATTTTAGAATAAAATACATATTTCAATCTTTAATATAGACAATACTAAAAATTATGAGTGAGTCGAAAAGGACAGGAAATAAAAAGACGTAGGAACACGGAGAGAAAAATCAAGCGTTTGTAGTATGGACAGTTAAACTTATTTCGTAAAAGAATGCACATGCGCAATATGCGTAAAACTTCTGCTGTATTTGTATAAATTTCTACGTTATCAGCATAAAAGTTCTACCTGTAACGCATGGGACGTCAGTATACTACGATTGCAAGAGATCCATGCTTTTTTAGTATATGTTTCATGCAACTGAGGTATAAAAACATGCCTCTTTAGCAGGACGTTCATACAAAATTAGCATAGGAAGTCTCCATACTACAAACGCTTGATTTTTCTCTCCGTGAAGGAGGAGGATAGAATTATCGTTTCGAAAGTATTTCGCACACACACCAATGAGCTAACGCAAGCATCATACTATACATCATACTATACAAACACAAACTATATACAATTTCGGAGATCTATGTTAAAACCTATAAACGCATACATATAAACTTAACTTAAATACAAATAAACGCAATAACGCACGCACGCTGTACATTGGGAGATACAGTTCTCAACTTCCTTATATACTAAACTCGAGAAATTTTCTGAACTTGTGAGAAAGTGATATTTTCTCCATATTTTGTTTAAAAAAGTTCTTAATTTATTTTACATTATAAATACATACTTTTGTATGCTGGGTCAAAATTTTATTCATAAATGTTTATCATAATACTGTTTTTAAAATTGTTTGTTTCTGGAAAATGATTTCTATTGAAATTATATCCAATTTTTCGTTATATAAAAAAACCCATCATTTAATTTACTGGCATAAGAAAATGCATCATTTCTTAAATCAGTTTTTTTAAATACCTTCCAATGTCGTAATTCATCTTCGTACACAGAAAAAAATTAATATCTAAACTTGAAATAATATTAATCTGAAATCCAATGAAGTGTAAGTATGTCTAAAATAGACATTATAGTCACCATTACTGTGATAAGTTGTGTTTGATTCCGTCAAACTTTATACCAGAAAACGCCATAAATTCACATCTCTGATTTAGAGATTTGTTAATTTCACAACTTTTCTGATGTGAATTATATTGCGTTTTAAGTTCATCAGTGTCAAAGAATATTTAAACCATTTTAATTAATTAAGTATTAATTTTATATTTTAAATGCAGTTTCATTTCCAGTTTCCACTTTCCATATTTTACGAATGTTTTTCGCGTTATCACGTGGGACATATTTTTATTTATTAGTATTTTCAGGTTAAACTTTCTTTTTACACTTGAAAACCTAACCTATATTGAAAGCTGTACTAAAACATGTTTTTTATTAAGAAATAGAAAAAGAATGTTTATATTGTGTGATGTTGAGATAATTTGATTCAAATAAAGAAATGAAATAATAAAAAATTCATATTATGTTCATAAAATGTCCAATTTTTTATGATTGTCAATGGATT
This sequence comes from Leptopilina heterotoma, assembly GCF_015476425.1. NCBI lineage: Eukaryota > Metazoa > Arthropoda > Insecta > Hymenoptera > Figitidae > Leptopilina > Leptopilina heterotoma. The sequence goes on along the minus strand of NW_025110923.1, from coordinate 365,153 downwards.
TGTTTATAAGTTCATACTAAAAGAAAAATATACATTCTTTGAATAATTCTCAGTCTAAATTGTGATAAATTAATTTTGTATTACATCGAGTTATTACAAAAAATACGAATTTTATAAATATGCAACTAAAATCTTTAATAGTTTATTCTAATAATATATTAGATTTCAATTTATTGAAATAAGTTGATATTTTAGAACTATATGTTCTATGTCATAAAATTTGAGATTTATAATATCATTTTCCGTGTAAATTTTGAAAGCTCTCAAATGCTCATTTAAAAGACAATGGACTATGCCTTTTGCTACAATTAGGAAATCTTCATTGTCGATAAAAATTATTGAATGAACAAAATAAAATTGTTCACCCAGTTCCGACACATTTTGACACATCAAATTAAAATGTTTTGGGGTAAACACAACGTGCACATGTTGCCACGAGATTTGACTCGGATAATTTCGGTACTGCTCGACTGAAATATTCGGCTAATCTCGGACAGCTTCGTAACCGCTCTACGTCAGCCTGACGTCAGCCCATAGCCTGCTATGACCTGCTACTAAGCTGGTCATAATTTTTATTATAGTCCAGAATACTATTCATTACTAAATTAACAATTTATGTAATTCTTCGATAGTATTTAGTATAATCATCTGGTACCCTAGTAGAAATTTGTCATAGTATCTTTAAGGGCACTGGACAGTTCCACTGGAAAATTTCGAGGCACTTTACAGTTAAACTGGCTAAAAACTATAAAGTGATGTCACGCTAATTTCTTCAAGTTATTGTCCAGTCAAATTTTACAGTTTCTGATCATCAGTCCTGTAGAAAAACTATACAAAATAATTCACTTGGAAATGTCAAAACTTTCTTTATATTGACGTTACGTATTAAACACGTACAAATTTGAAAATATAACGTTAAATTTTTTTGTCAACAAATTAAATAAATTAAAATTTTACGAAACTATATTTTTACTGTTGGTGTATCTATTGTTCCGTATAATAAATGATTTATAATAAATTATCTGTAAAATTATTTTTAAATAACTACATAATTAAAAAAAATATAAAAATTACTGATTCTTGAACACATGTCATTTTTTTACATTAAACAACATTCACTTTTTCCTTTAATTAAGCACAACACTGAAATAAATATTATTATTTTATCACACTACAAACTTATAAGTAAACCCTAATATGAAGAATTAATTCATTTCAAACGAAAAATATCTAGCGGTTTCGGGGAGCGAACTCGGGTCACACTGGGACGAAATACCTAAACGCACGCTTTACGCATCACGGCCGTTCTAGTCGATGGACGATTCCGGAAAAATAAGAACCATACTCTACCGGCAGGTAAAGCAGTTCCCTTTTTCATCTTTTCTAGCTCAACTGGCGAATTACTGGACAGCTACTGCATAACACTCTAAAGTTGAACTTATTGATTATTACTGTATAGAAGTTCTGTCTGTCCAGTTATTCTCATGGTACTGTCTAGGCGTTCCGTGAAATTATGTTTCAAAGTTTGTCGTGGCGTTAGCGCTACCGTCAGTCCAGCAACTGAACAGTGTTGTGTAGACATTTTCCATAAATACATCAGAGTATACACTGAAAGAAATAATTCGCGGGTGTAACTAGAATTATGTCTATTTTTTCCGTAAGGAATTAGTAATAAATTGTTACTGTCTACTGTCATTAATTATAGACAGTTCTGTTATTCAGATCGGAGAGCTATACATATGTCAACGTCAATTCATCAATGTAAAACATAACCTCACTTTATTGGACCAATTCTAACTTTTTGTATGTAACAGGTTTGTTAAATTAATATTTATACATATAATAAGAGTATATAATCTTGAAAAGAAATTGTCTTCTGAATTTAAAAAATTAGTTATTTTAATTAACTCAATTAATTGAAGCGAATTTTAAAAAAATTTTTTTTTTCTAAAGGAATTTTCATTAAAAATAAATTTTGATTGAAAAGAAATTTTTATTATTAAATCAAAATTTTAATATTAAATAATTTAAAAAATTTGTTATTTAGTTGTCAACAGTAAAATAAAAGAACAAAATTAAAATTATAAAAACTATAAACTGTAAAACCAAAAGATTTATTTTATAGAAAATATTTCGAAAATGTCAATACACAACTGTTTAGTTACTGAAACTGGCGGTAGCGCTAACGCCACGACAAACTTTGGAACATCATTTCTCGGAACGCCTCGACAGTGCCATGAAAATAACTGTACAGGACTTCTATGCAGTAATAATCAAGTTCAACTTTATATTTTCTTTAACAGTGTTATGCAGTAGCTGTCTAGTAATTCGCCAGTTAAGCTAGATTAAACTTCCATGACTAAAACTGTACAGTAACTTGAATAAATCTAGTCATGCCACGACAAATTTCTACTAGGGTAATACTTTTTACTATTGCATACTTTCTTACTTATAATATTAAAATTTCTTATTGACTATTTCAATTTCTATTACTTCAGAATAATACAAAGTAATAATTCCTGATATTAAGGAAAATTTTCCAACTTATGCTAAATAGGTGGTCTTTTGGGTTTAAATGATATTTAAAATTATGTCAGTCGTTGAAAAGTTCTATTCACTTGCTAGAAAATTAACGACTGACATAATTTTAAATATCATTTTAACCCTAAAAAACACCACTTTGGCATAAATTGGAAAAATTTCTTTATTCATCAGAGGTTCTAATGAAAGAAAAAAATCAATTACTTCGGTTTTGAGAAAAGTCACTTTTTAGAAGAAATTTCAATTTATTGAATGTTTTCGATTTTTTAACGTTATTTTTTATTATATATTTGAAAAATTTAAGAAAAAATAAATAATTTCCATATATTAGGGGAGACTGGGGTAAACCAGCTAACTAGCGACTTGACGCTATGAACTCATATTAGTACTGCAAATAGTACTTAACATTCAACTTATATTAACGAAGTTTAGTTTAGTTTCATGAATAATTCAACATAGAATCAGAGCCGATCAAATGTTTTTAGAGGTGTCAGAAAAAAAACAGTCTTTGCTTTTTTAAGTTTTTTGATAATTATTTTTGAGCCTTAATTTATTTGGCTAACTTTTTTTATGCTATTGGATGTCCATTTTCGAAGTACATACACGGAAAAAAATGTTTGGTTCAAACAACCGAAAATTCGTTTTGGTCAACCGAACTGGATGGTTGACTATGGACTGACCAAACTCAGCGATTGCTGTGACCAAACTAGTTTGGTTGTATAGAGTTTGGTTCAAACAACCAAACTGTTCGTTTGGAAATACCATTCGAAATTTGGTTGTGTGAATCAAACAATTTGGTTAAAGAAACCCTACTTATAAATATTTTTTGCTTGAAAAAAATGTAAAATTTAATAGTTTTTAACGGTAAATAAAAATTCTCGGATTTGAATAAACAAGTTTTTATTTTCAAACTAAAGATTCACTTTTTTTATAAAATACATCTTAGCCTAACATATTATTTCTCTTCATTCATAAAAATATTTTTAGTATACATAGAAGAGGACTTAATAAATTATGTATTAAAGTAGATTGATAATTACTGCTATTTTCAATTTGGTATGCCCCTAGATAGTCATAGAAACCATAATTTATTAAATTTAAGCAAACCAGACACATTTTCTCACGTCACATTTTTATTTAATAAAATTGTTAAAATTAAATCACTTTCTACTCAAAGCACAAAAATATTATTGTTAAAACAAACATTAATTTTGAAGAAGCACTTATCACTGCACTGAGAAATTATGTTTTTTCCGTGACGATTGGCTTCGGAACCAAAGACTTTAAAAGTAAACGAGATACTGAGAAATAAAGGAAAATTTGAAAGATTAACACTGGTCGAAATGTCTTCTATATTTTCCGATATTTTACGAAAAGGACCGAAGTTAAAAACTATTTTAAAAAAGGGACCGAAGTTGTTTGGAAATTGGTAAGGGTACTTGAACTTTTTCTCAGAGAGGATCAGATTCATGTTTCAACATGTGGTCTCCAAACGGTGAAACGCCAATAAATTCCTTTCCCATATTTTTTCTACATTCTTTGTTGCAAGGATAAAGAAGAAAGAAATTATTTTTATGTGACAAAAGATTTTGAGAAACTTGTCTTAAATAAAAATTATAAAACAGTTTATAATATTAAAAACTTATTGCAATTATTATTAACAATCTGAAATTTTTTTGTTTTAATGAAGTTAAACTTAAATTAAATTTATAGTATAAAAATTAACTAAAGTATACATTTTTTTTTTAATTTTCATTAATTGTTAGTAGAATTTCCTTCTAATAGAAAAATAATTAATTTTAATTAATATTGCTTTCTCATGAAAGACGAAACTATTAGCAAACAATCTATTGTTATTCTATAAAAAGTTATTGATATTTAACAATTGGTACATTTTGAAAAACGAATCGAATTTTTTAATTCTGTATAAACAATAAGAAATAGGAAGTCCGAAAATTTTCTAAGTTCGCATTTGAAAAAGTGGGGATTGTCACAGTTCGGTCACTGTAACCCGAGGGTTTGGTTCGAATAACCTATTTTGTCCTAACCAAACGGTTCAGGTTGATACAAGCAAAGTGCGTAGGTTGAAATAACCATACCCTTTTTTTTAACAACCTATCTAGCATTAACCATACTGAGTTTGGTTATCGGAAACAAACCATTTTTTCCGTGTAATTATATAGTTTTGTCTGATTTAAAAAAGATTTAATTAAATTAATTCTGAAATGTGAGGAATACATTCGGGGTAAAGCCGCTCACTTAGTTTTAAATTTAAAATAAAATAATAAAATTTTTAACTTGTTAAAACCAAAATTATAACTACATTTCACTTTCTCTTTATGAAAAACAACATTATTTAAATCCATAGTTGTAATTCATGAAACTAAAAAAAAAATAAATCAAAAACTCTTTTTTTATAGAAATCATTAGCTATCAAATGATTGACTTCCAATTTTTACTATCATCTGTTTGGTCGTCCATAAACCACGTAGCCCCATTTTTTGGGAATTTTGACCCCCCCCCTCCCCCATGTAGTACGCTATTACATGTATTAGCGCCATTTTTTCCTCTTGTCGCAGTCAATTGCTTGACCCCCCTCCCCCTCAAGAGGCTACATGGTTTATGGATGGCCACTTAGTGTTAAGACACGAAAATATCATGAATGACGCGTTTTTTGAATAAGCCATTTCAGCATTAGAACTACTAACTAGCCTTGCCCCATCCTCCCCTACTGTATCTTTTGGACGTTTATAAGAAAATGTTTAATTTTAACACAGCAATTCTTGTAACGTTTAACATGTTTCTTAGAATTGTTAAAATTTCGACATCCATTCTTACATTTGTGGTACGCTATCAGATGAAATTTTATAAATATTATAAAAAAGAATGAAATTAGTGTGAAAAATACTTAATTGAAGTATTATTGTGTCTGTTTGACGATAACTGTTACTATTTAGAAATATGATACAAACCTATTTAAAAAAAAGTTTTATGAGAAATAGTATTCAATATTATGATTTGTTTAATTTACGAAGTAGACAGAAAATTTTCCAATAATTGTTAAGTAATTATTATATAAGACTATGTTAAAATTATGCATAATTTGTAGAGGTGTGCAAAAAGCTCGAATAGCATGGTCGAGCTCGAGCCGAGCTCGATACTCGAGCCAGGCTCGAGTTTTAGTTACTCAAAAATATTTGAGTGCTCGAAAAATTCAAGTGCTCAAAATTATTTTAGGTTTAATACTGCACGTGTCGGATGGAATTTGGTTCAAGTTCAAATTGATTCTGCTCAGCTCTGCTAGAAAAACGAAAAGCTTGAAATACTCGATCGAGCTTTTTGCACAACTCTAATAATTTGTTAATCTTTTTTTTAAATGATATTGAATACATTGGGCACAATTAATTAAAATTATTGCAACATTTATTTATTTTCTTACATTATTGTTAAGGTAATCAGCGTTCTTATGTTATGGCAGTTGCGCCCAGCAAGTATTCACGCGCGTTTGTTTTGGCTAGTTGAGAAATTATTTTGCATTTCACTTTTGTAAGACTGCTGAAAATAAACTGTTGAAGATAGGACAAAAATAATAGAATATAATTACAAAAATAGTAAATTTATGTAAAAAATTAGTAAGAAAATAAAAATTACAAAATTAGTAAATTAATTTCGAAAATTATAGGGCCGGTACCCCGTTTTGCCACACTCTCCCCTAAATTAAAAGAAATTTCTATTTATTAGTAAAATTTGCTAATTCAAAAGCAAAGAGTCAGTCACTTATTCAAATTAGTAAACATTTTTACAAATTCAAATTTAAAGAGTATAAAAAATTAATAAATTTATTAAAAAATTAATTAATTATGTAAACAAAAAATTTGTAAAATAATGTGAAAAATGAATAATGCAATGAAATAATAAAATTAATGAATCAATAAAATTAATTTAAAAAATTTGAAAAATTAATAAAATAAAAAATTTGTAAATTACTGTAAAAGTTAATAAATTAGTAAAAAAGTAAAAAATTAGTGAAGTAAATAAAAAATTAAAAAGTTAATAAAATAAATACCAAATTATTGATGGGAAAATAATTAGTAAATGAATAAAGTAAAAAAAGATGAGTGAATCAATAAAATAGATGAAAAATTTGTAAAATAATGAAATAAATAGAAAATGTGTATACAGAAAAAAACTATACTCAAAATGAGTATCATATGATACTCATTTTGAAGTGCAACAAAAATGATACCCCTTCGACTCATTCTGAGTTTCTGGGGTAAAGACTCAAAATGAGTAAAATCGGGATCATTTTGAGTTTATGAAACAATTACAATCATAATATTATAATATTATAACTGGGAATAATTCATAAAAATATGAATTAAAATAATTGTTTATAATGAATAAACACTTTGCACTTGTCAAAACATTAATACTTGAAGTCGATTTATCGCATTTATGAGAAATGAAAAACGAATTTTTAGGTTAGACATTTGTGAATTGACTGACAGGGATGGCAACCATGTAAACACGAAACATGCGAAACACAAAAAAAGTAACGGCGCAACGCGCAGCAGACATTTTCTACAGTTGTTGCCAACATAACACACACAAAAAACTAGAACCTGACATTTTTTTCATTTTGAGTCACTTGAAGTTGTCGATTACTCATTTCGAGACCGACTTCCAAATGTGTTGCAACAAAAATGAGTCGAGTTTTTTTCTGTGTAAACTAATAAAATATACACTTAATTATTAGGAAGTCAGTAAAAACAAATAAAAAGTTAGTAATTCAATAAAGTAAAATAAATTAATAAACAAAGTACAAAGAAATAATCATGTTATTTATACATATCAAATTGAAAAAATATTGAATTATACCAACAATCAGAATATTATAGAAGCGTTTAACTGAACTTCTTGACTATATAAATAGAACAAATTTTCACCCATCTAATGAAACTTTTCTCCACCCATGAGAAATGAAATTTTCAAATATAAAGTCCGTATATAGAATAATATTATTATTTTAACAGTCGACAGAATCCTTTAAAAGTAATTTAATCTCCAGTTTGCCAGTGGAAATAAAAATAAATAGCTTTTTGAAATATAGCAGCGTTTTGAATCGGGGGGTGAACAAAAAAAGCAAAAAAAAAAAGGTAAGAGCTATGGGAAAGTTATTCAGTTTCCAGGGAATCAAGATTAAATGCAACGATATCGTAGAATGACAGCAGTTTTTTGTGCAAAACTCCGAGCGCAATAGGAAAATTGAGTTTTTTAAAAGTTTTATAAAAAAAGAAGTAAATGTCGATACTGCGTGTCAGAAAATATGTCATTCTAATTTATTTATATATAATATATAAATCGTTGTATAGAAAACAAACGATGATATCAAAAAAAATTTTGTATATTGAATTCTGATTTTAATTATGAATCCTATAAATAGTTACATAAACAAACAGATTCTATATAATAAAAAATATGAATTATTAATTCTGAGTAAAATTGATCTTTATTAATGGTATAAATATTTGAAAATACGATTAATTTAAAACTATTTATTGATTTTAAGAAAACAAAATTTTAAATTCAATGTTAAATCTCTATACCTACATATAAAATTTTCATCCATTATTACACAACAATATAGAATACTAATTAATTAAACGTTTTTTTAAATTTTCCCTGTGAAATTTTTATCAATTTTTTAATGCACTTTATATTAAGGATATAATTTGAGAAAAATTATTAAAAAATAGGTAAATTGGAAAAAAATTTCAAGAAGAAAGCATTGAAAAATTGTATAGATACTTTTAGTTAATTTATAATAAAAGAATTTTAATTGATTTCATTAATCTTCTGAATTCTTTTTTTTTAATTTTATGATTATGAAGCATTTATAAAATGACAGGAAAAATCAATTAAAATTTTCATTTTACTCGATACATTATATTTTAATATATAAAAGAAATGTAAATAGAAATACTTAATCAGCATTCATGGGAATATAATAAAAGAAAATGATTAGCATTATTAATCGCAACATACAAAGTTGTGTTTTATGGTGTTATTATTAATTATAGTAAGATATGGTATATAACGCTCGCTGTTCAACGCGTTTAGAAATGCAGGTCATAATTCATATAACCATATACAAGTGGTTGGAAGTTTCAAGACGAAGTTATTTAAACTGTTCACAGTAACATCTGATTATCAACATTTCACAATAATTAAAAAGCAAATATATAATAATTATCCTACAAGAAAAAAAGAAATTCGTAATTCAAATGCAAATCTTGAGATGAAACATATAAATGTAGGTATTTTGTATCTTTTAATTTTAGTTTAATTTAAATCTCTCAAAATTGAAAAATACATTTAATTAACTGATGGTTTTTAAATAAATAATGAAATAAAAATGAAACTATACAATTTTTTTCAATTAATTTTTAATTAACATTGCTGGAAAATATTTATAAATTTACAATTAATAAATGCATCAATATAAATAGTGTGGTAGGGGAGAGTGGGGCATAATGGGGTAGGCGGGTCAAATGCGGTACCCCATGATAGGTAGGTACTTTTAATTTTTTTATCCTCGATATATATCATTCATATTAATAAGAAAACGTTATTCCTAATTATGAAGACATTACAAATTTTTTTTTTTTTTTGAAAGTTATACAACTTAAAAGTTTTAAGCAAAAAAAATATGAATATTTATCGAAATTAAAGTGCTTACAAAACTTTTTGGGATAATACATTTAATTTGGCAAGTATGGGATCCTTTTCAGCACTTATTCTGGAGTAATTTCCAATAGGGTAGATTGTTAAATTGTTTACAATAACTTGAAAACATTACATTTTGTTTTAATATTCAGAATAGGGCAGAATGGGGTACTAAAGTGTGGGGCATACCGGGTGCTACGCCGTTTTATTCAATTATTTAAAAACATTATATTATGCATATTTAAAAATTTCCCACAGAAGAATCTTTTTTTTTGTTTCGAGGCATTTGTACTATCGATGTTTCACTTTCGATATATCGATATTTTGCATTCTTGATGTTTTTTTTGTTAAATTCTATGTCACTTGTTTTTTCCATAATAATAAAGAATCCTACTTCTTGTTTGTATTTATAATCTCATACAACAAGAATTTAATGAATTTTGAAAAAATATTCCATGTTTTGTATAGTTATTTGATACCACCCCATTTTGCCCCACTTTCCCCTGAATCATTACAATTTTTATATTAAATTATTGCAGAATAATTCATAATATTGGGAATCAAAGTTGTTAAGTTTAATATAAAAATAAATTAATAAGTAAATGACTCTTTTTTGTTAGTGAGAAAATGCAAATATAGGATATCGTATTTATTATTTATGTATATGATTGTCATAAAATATTTACTGCAAAATGTTTATACATACTACATGAATATTGCGTCCTTTTCTGTCTCTTTTAATTCACACTTTTATAAGCACTAACATTTTAACATCCAAAAAAAGGTATAATAATAATTACTTTCCGCTCTTTAATAATATCTAAAAGCACAATTGAGTTATTCGATAAAATATCAAATTCTTCATGTATTAAATTTTCTATTATCTGTTCTTTAATTTATAATTTATTGATAATTAAATTTTCAATTCCAATATTAAAAAATTTATAATAAATAAAATATTATACCATACATACTAAAAATTAATTTTTTATTGTCTATTGTACAATACAAATTTAATTACTACTTTGTTTAATATTTTGGTGATTTATTATTATTATTATTATTGGTTTATTATATTAATATGATTGTTTATTTTTTTATCTTTTTTTATTGTATAATGTACAATAATATTTGTAATATATTTTGATTAGGTACAAATTATTTAATTAACAAGGCGGAAAAAATTAAAATATTATAAAATGTGAATTTTTTAAAATAAATTATTCGTGACGATGTCAATTGAGCCCGCGCCCGCACAGCAAGTGCGCGCGGTCGAAAGGGATAATATCAGTTAGGTAGCAGTGATAAGCCCAGAGGCGCTTACTGCTACATGACTGGTATTATCCCTTTCGACCGCGCGCACTTGCTGTTATTGCACGCGCGGGCTCAATTAATGTGTCACGTATACCCTTCAATAACACAGGCACACAAAAAAAAATTTCGAGTGCGAAGAGTATGCCATATGGTGGATTCTCTTCCTTAGGGTGTACACTGAAAAAAATTTCGATGGTATTATTAACTATGACCCTATAGTTAATCTTAATCTAGTAAAAGTAATAAGGATTCCTAATCATTATGGTTAGGATCGCTAGGTTGATTCAACAAATTCAAGCCTGGCAAAAACAACCCTGCAAATCCTAGTCAAGTTGACTAGGATTTTAGTAAGTTTGCCTATTTCCATAATGCGCACGCGTCTGCTTCTGTTCTGACAGTGTTTACCTCTATATCTTTGGCGTCATTTGTCGTGATTTCGTAAAACGATTTTTTATCATTACTCGCGTCTATTTTTTGTACATAAAATGGAGTTCTTACATACATCAAAATTGCTGGTTTCTCGGAACCTCTGGAAATATAGATAGTCCATGTTTTAGAAAGTAAACTATTTAATTATATTAGTCAATTCTTTCAGACTTTTTTGGTTAGGTTTCAATATAAATCGTCGAAATTTTTACGCACGTGGTGACAACATTTTTACTATTTTAATCGCGCAGTGTGTTTGAAAATTTACCTTTGCAATAATTTGTGTATTTAAATTTATTTTCATTTAAATGGCATAAATAATTAAAAATAAATAGTTTTTGACAAGTGTATAAAATTGTGTACTTGAAATGTATAAAACATCATCTGCTTAAGTATTGTATTTTGACTCGAAAATCTAGTGTCTATTAAAAAATTAAAATACCAAGTCGTATTTAGTGTAGTGGTTATCGTTCCGGGTTTTAAAGTGCGTATTCGTTAGGTTCAGGTGTTCGCGTCCCCCCTGCGTCAAATATTTATTTCATAAGTTTAAATTAATTCTAAGGTATATAAATAAAGTCAAATATAAATATGTTCAAATACAATAATTAATTTTTTGCTTTTTTCTTTTAATTAGTTTTTCTCTTTTATTTGATAATAAGAATTTGATTAGCAATTTCAAATAATTATGATACACAGTGTAAATCTAATATTATTCTCCTAGTCAATTTTACTATTTTTTCCTGATTACATCGACTAATTTTCCTGCCCAGGCGCGAAGTGACGCCGAGTTCAGGCTTTATAAAGATTGGCCGAGCATTGGTCAACATTGATTGAGCATGAGTGAATCAGCGAGAGCAGGAATGATCGAAGCTTTAATGTAACACCGATTCCAGACTGCAGCGCGAGCCTTGATTCAGCATTGGACATCAATGCTCAATCAATGCTGCGGACGCCTAACGCAGGACTGAAACAAGACTGCTTCCACTGTTCCCAAATTTACTCGTTTCTCACGTTTATTTAATATAATGTGAATATATGAATTATTAATAATAATAATAAATATTATTGTTATTTTAATTCATGTATGTGTGTATATATATACATTTAATGACAATAAGTTATTATTTGTAATAATTATATTATCTTCATATAAATAAGAATATATTACTAACAATAAATATCATTTGAATAGTAATTTTAAAAAAATAATTTAAGTAAAAAAAGACAATTTTTCTGTTAATCTTTACATTTTTTTCTTGATTTTTAACATACTTTTAACATTATTTATAAACATGTTCACATTTTTTATTCACGACACAACACACAATTTTATTTTTTTATATAAACGCTTATAACAAAGAATGAAAAAAAAATTCGCTCGCATGTGGGATCGAAACTCACGCACCCCGCCCCCCTAACGCATACCGGAAGTTCTCAACGCACGCATTTAAACCGCTCGGCCACAGAAGGCTGGAAGGCTTCTCGCCTAATCTACTATATCAATGCCAGTGCCGTCACTCAGTATGGGACACCAATGTTCGTCCCATGCTCGATTCAAGACTCGGTCAATCTTGATACAATATTCAGTTTCTTTATTACCGTGTGCACTGTACAATATTATCTATAAATATTTATAAATTATTTAATATTAAAATATTTTTTCTGATAATTTTATAAGTTAAATTATATATTATTTTTTTTCTCGCACAGTGTCAAATTATTATTTTCAAATTCAAGAGTTTCGTTTATCTGAAAAATTTTCAGTGAAAAAAATGTTCATTAGGTAGTAATAAATATTTATGCCTAGTAGTTTTACACTAGGATTAACTGTTTACTGAATATTATCAAAAATATATTTTTCGTCAAACGCGCGCGACTAAACACAAATACCACCATCCCATCTACTCAATGCACTCCCCGCCTGTGACGACATGAGGGGAAAGCATTGAGTAGATGGGATGGTGGGAGCACGACAATCGCAACGTCTCAAGGTTATTTGTGTTTAGTCGCGCGCGTTTGACGAAAAATATATTTTTGATAATATTCAGTAAACAGTTAAGCCTAGTGTAAAACTACTAGGCATAAATATTTATTACTACCTAATGAGCATTTTTTTCACTGAAAATTTCTCAGATAAACGAAACTCTTGAACTTTGAAATAATAATTTGACTCTGTGCAAGAAAAAAAATAATATATAATAATTTAACTTTATTGATATGAATCTTATGTAATTAATATAAATATTATACACTAAATAAATATTAATATTTATTTACCAATTGATATCTTAATAACAATAATAATAATACTTATTATATTATTTAATAATAATTAATAATAATAATTTTTAAATAGTATAAAAAAATTACTAAAAATTATCAGAAATAATATTTTAATATTAAATAATTTATAAGTATTTATATCTAATATTGTTAAGTGCACACGGTAATAAATAAACTATCAAGATTGATTCAAGCTTGAATAAAGACTGGATGTTGAAGCTCCACTCACGAAGATTGACCAAGTGTTAAATCGAGCATGGGACGAACATTGGTGTCCCATGCTGAACCAATATTGAGTGACAATGATATAAAGACTGCTTCAACTCTGAGTTACCCACGCTGGGCGTTCAAGACTCAGTCAAGTTTCAACCCATCGTCAGCACTGGTCTTTCGCGCCTGGGTGGTCACTTTAACTATGCTTGAATCTTATTACTTTGACCAGGATTCTATAGTTGGCTCCTCTCGTAACTAGGAAACCTAGTCAATTCCTGGTATACGGGTCCTAGGCATTTTTTTCGGTGTATCTAAAGAGAAAAAAGTTGTCGGGCCAAAAGTTTGGTGCTGGTATTTTTTTTACACGCCTCGTAAGGTGGTGAAGTCTGAGATATTTATTTGCATAAGAATTTATTTAATTTTTATATCTTAAATAGACTTTTCGCATACTTTCACTATAGATTTTGATTCTGTGACTGTAATTACATAAATGCTTGGGGGTTTCCGGGGTCGCTATAATTACGAATTTGAAGTCAGTTGTTAAAAATTAAAAATGACGGACCCAATATGGTGGCCAAAAAGTTAGAAATTAATCAGATTCACTCAAAAATCTTTACTCTGGGGTTTTCGTGGTAGCTGAAAACGAATATAATGTCGGTTTTTAAAAATTCAAAATGTCAAAGGACCCCGCACAGAATACATTGAAAAAAAGTTTCGGTGAAATTTGTTTAAACTCTGTAGTTATGTAGCTGATAATCTCCTGAACAAAAAATGCTAATGGCAAAATTCCCAAAAATCAATAGTATTTCAGCTACATGCTGTTGAGCCTTAAAAAATAGGTCCAAAAAATAGCAAAGCTTGCTTAAGGCTTGGGAAGGCTTGGTAATGGCTCAAGGCTCGATTATGGCTAAAGGCTTGATTAAAACACAAATCTTATCATGGCTCAAGGCTTGGTTATGGAACAAGGCTTGATTATGGGTCAAGGCTTGATCATACCTAAATGCTTGATTATGGATCAAGGCTTGGTAATGGTTCAAGGCTCGATTATGGCTAAAGGCTTGATCACGACTGAAAGCTCGATTATGGATCAACTGTTGATCATAGCTAAAAGCTTGATTATGGATCAAGGCTTGATTCTGGCTCAAGGCTTGATAATGACTCAAAGTTTGATTATGGGTCAAGGGTTGATCATACCTAAATGCTTGATTATGGATCAAGGCTTGGTAATGGCTCAAGGCTTGATCATAACTAAAAGCTTGGTTAAGACTCATGGCTTGATCATAGCAAAATCTTAAGGATTAAGGCTTGGTTATGGATCAAGGCTTGATTATAGCTCAAGGCTTGGTTGTGGATCAAGGCTTGATTATGACTCAATTCTTGATTATGGATCAAGACTTGATTATGGCCCAAGGCTTGGTTATGACTCATGGCTTGATCATAGCTAAAAGCTTATGGATCAAGGCTTGATTATACACTATAAAAAAAGGTTCTAAATTAGAGCTGATTTCGGTACTAAAATAGAACCAAATTACGATTTAGTACCAATTTTGGTACTAAATTAGTACCTTTCTTTTTACAGTGTAGGTCAAGGCTTGGTTATGTTTTAAGGCTTGATTTTGGCTCAAAGCTTGGTTATGGATCAAATCTTGATTATCGATCAAGGCTTGATTATCGATCTAGGCTTGATTATGGCTTATGGCTTGATCATAACTAAAAGCTTGATTATGGATTAAGGCATGTTAATGGATCGAGGCTTTATTATAGCTCCAGGATATATTATGACTCAAATCTTGATTATGGATCAAGGCTTGATTATGGCTCAAGGCTTGATTATAGCTTAAGGCTTGATCGTGACTCAGAGCTTGATTATGGATCAAGGCTTGATCATATCTAAAAGCTTGATTTTGGATAAAGGTTTGATTATGGCTCATGGCCATGATCAAGCCTTGATCCATAATCAAACTTTGAGTCACGATCAAGCCTTGAGCCATAACCAAGCCTTGATCTATAATCAAGCCTTGAGCCAAAATCGAGTCTTGATCCATAATCAAGCTTTGAGTCATAATGAAGACTTGAGCCATTACCAAGCCTTCCCAAGCCTTGAGCAAGCTTTGCTATTTTTGATTATGGCCTTGACCCATAATCGAGCCTTGAGCCATTACCAAGCCTTGATCTATAATCAAACTTTTAGCTATGATCAAGCCTTGAGACATAACCCGTACAGCACAAGACATTCTATGGATATCCAAATAACGTCTCAGTTAGATCTATAGATATCTCGGATATCTCAGGGATATCTTACGGACATTCCAACAAATATCTTAAGAGAAGGAACTTTTGATATCCTGAGAATGTCTAGGGGATATTTATGGATATTTGTAGGACGTCTTGTGGATATCTGTGGGACGTCGTACTTGTGTCCCAGTAATATCTCTGGGATATCTTTGGATATACTTTAAATTTCAATAAACAAACCTCGAAAAGTTGTCAAAACAGCTTGTCAACAAATGTATGTCACGAGATTAATATATCAGTGTTTTTGAACATTTCTTTTCGTTGCATGTGTAGGCAAGTAAATTGTTTTAATAAAATTAATATACACATGGGATATTAATTTCTACTTGTATTGAATCGAGAGGATTAACCTTTATTAATTCACAAAACTTATGAGACCTTTTAATCTTAAAAAAAATATTTTGTGTTTAACTATAAAATTTACTCTCTTTTTGAACAATAGTGACTTGTCTCATGACTTGTAAATGTCTCATAAAAAGATTTATGTAAATTAATTTTAAATGTATTATATTAAATTGACTTAATTTTATCAATAGATACAATGAAATATTTTTATTAACATTTTATTTAGGTGTTTGACGCGTAACCTAACCTCTATATATAAATATTTTCAGAATTACCAAAAGTATACTCTAAAATATTTATTGTAGTACGTAGGGGAAGTGCGCCGGTTGTGGGCACCCCTACGTAAACTTCGACGGCAAGCAGACTTTACTGAACTAAGTATTGCAAGTCGTGTTCGTTGACAATACGGACTTTTCGTATTGATAACGAAACAATTATATGCATTTGTGTAATAGCTGTGAGCATAATAAAGAAAATTTGCATTAAATAAATAAAAAAGTAATTTTGTATTGTTTTCAAAGAGCAACATATGGGTGTAGATTCGTTCAGAAAAAAAGGGTTAAATTTTTTCTTTGCAGTGTTGTCATTATATTTTGTGATTTACCTTCGTGTTTAACCAAAATCCTGCATCACAAAATGTGTTGGTCTTTTTAAAAAATGACTGTCATTCCCGGTTGTGGGCACCTTTATGTTAAGGAAGCTCTACCATCTGAGAATGATGAGGACTACTGTCTCATCTATCTAAACTTTCTGCCAAGGAAAGTGACAGCCGCAAACTCCATTAAATACAATGAATATAGTCGTTCAGTGCATTCGAAGTGCGTTATGTTATGCGTACTAGCTACTGCACATGCAAGCATTATGCTTCTGTTAGCGATGAGCATAGTGTGAAAACGTGTCATCATTTTTGTTCTTTATCCCGGCAAATTCTCTTAAAATAAAGAAACTTTAATTTCTTCTTTATTTGTGTTGGTTTCTTTTAATATTTTTCCATTTTTAGCGGATTTTTCAAGGGTGCCCACAACCGGGTACAAAAATTTTTTTGTCAAAAAATTCCCATTTCACTAAATTTCTAATAAAACTTTTTTATTTAAAGGAATAAATTTAATTCCTTCACTGACAGTCACCTTAGACTTCTAGCTTTAAATTCGTACACATATATTTGTATAATATGCACATGAAAAAATGTTATGAGGCAAAAACAAAAAGGTGCCCACAACCGGAACACTTCCCTTACTTGTTTAATTGCAATTAAACATTTTTAAAATTATTAAAATATATTATATTGTTTTATTTGTAATTCGAATCTAATTTTGATATATTTCAAGATTTTTCAGTATATGTTTATAGAGCGAATATCCCACAAATATCTACCATGGATATTTTAGAGATGTCTTAGATGAGGGAACCTTAAGCCATGATCAATCCTTGAGCCATAATCAAGCCTTGAGCCACATTACCAAGCCTTCCCAAGCCTTGCTATTTATGATTATGGCCTTGAGCCATAATCAAGCCGTTAGCCATAATCGAGCCTTGAGCCATTACCAAGCCTTGATCCATAATCAAGCTTTGAGTCATAATCAAGCCTTGAGCCATTACCAAGCTTTCCCAAGCCTTGAACAAGCTTTGCTATTTTGGACCTATTTTTTAAGGCTCATCAGCATGTAGCTAAAATACTATTGATTTTTGGGAATTTTGTAGAGGTGTGCAAAAAGCTCGAAACCCGAAGCTCGAGCGGGTATTTTCGAGCTTTTCATTTTTCGAGCCGAGCCGAGCCGAGCCTATTCAGTTCGAGCTCGAGCCGAGCTCGGGCCGAGCCGAGCTTTATAAAAAGCTCGAATAATTTCGGGTACTCGAATTTTTCGGGTACCCGAAACTTTCGGGTACTCGAAATTTTCGAGTACTCGATTTGATTCGAGCCCTTGAGAAAATCCAAAATTTTCTACATTAATTTTTAATTAAATTTTTTTTTTTTCAAAAAAAAAATTTTTTTAATTTAAAAGCTCGAATTAAATCGAGTACTCGAAAATTTCGGTTACTCGAATTCATTCGAGTACCCGAAATATTCGAGTACTCGAGTGAATTCGGGTACCCGAATGTTTCGGGTACTCGAAAATTTCGGGTACCCGATACATCGAGCCCGGCTCGGGCTCGGCTCGAAAAAATTGCGGCCCGGCTCGGCTCGGCTTTTCGAGCTTTTTGTACACCTCTAGAATTTTGCCATTAGCATTTTTTGTTCAGGAGATTATCAGCTACAAAACTACAGAGTTTAAACAAATTTGACCGAAACTTTTTTTCAATGTATTCTGTGCGAGGTCTTTAACCCTTTCCCTGTTTGACAAAATATTCATATAAGTGACCCAAAATGTCCAGCTAAATCTGGTCGATGAATTTTTATGAAACTTAGTACCTACACTGAGAGACCTTTGGGACTGTAGCGGAACAATGTATGTGACAGCAGCTCCACTATGGTTTTGGTGCGCTGCGGTAAAATTTTGGGCGCGTGACAGTCCCAAATGTTGGTGAGCAGCTCACCAAAGTAGTGGGAATGCCGCCTTTGGTTTGCAGCTGAACAACTTTGGGACTGTCACGCGCCCAAGATTTTACCGCAGCAACCCAAAAGTATAGTCCTGTAGCGTTCCTCCAAAATGGTCAGTAGCAGCCTATCGAAAGTCTGCTGCTGACCCAAAGGTCTCTCAGTGTATACAAGGGTTTTTGGGGTCGCTGAATTTAAATATGACGTCAAAAGAAAAATTCAAAATGTCGGACAAAATTTTTCAATTTTAAAGAGATATTTTTAAAAATTAGTATGCAAGGGTTTTTGAGGTCGCTGAATTCAGATATGACGTCAAGAGCATTTGCTTTTGACGTCATATTTGAATTAGCAAAGGATATAAAATAAAGTACAAAATTTGATAAAAATCCGAATAAATTAAAAAAATTACGTCTCTCATTATGAATTTAACATTTTGTATTTTTTATTTTGAAAGTCATATTTGAGAGTTCAGCTACCCAAAATATCCCTCGATAATGAAATTGAGAAAAATCAAAATGAATTTTTAAAATTAAGCTGCCATTTTGGATTCTCCATTTTGAATATCTAAAAATGTATATGAAATTTGAATTCAGCGACCCAAAATATCCCTAGATATTGAAATTGATGAAAATCGAAATAAATTTTAGAAATTGTGCCTGCCATTTTGGATCCGCCATTTTGAATTTTTAAAAATAAAGGTCAATTTTCGAATTCAGCGACCCCAAAAACCCTTATATACCAAATGTAAGTAAATTAAAGAATTTTTTTTTTAGAAATCTTACTTTATTTATTTATTTATTTATTTATTTATTTATTTATCAAAATACATCCCCGCGGTTCTACAAAGAACCATAAATGGGTTACAAAAGAAAAAATAGAATTAAACAAAAAAAATGTGTTTATAGAAAAGCTAGTACAATCAGAACTAAGCTACTTAAAGAGAAAAAATAAAAATAATACAGAAAATAAAATTAAAAAAAAAAAAAAAAAAAATATGTTAGCTAATAGTGACGTGATTAGTTGTGCTCTCGTAGGCTGACAACATAGTTTTTTACGCATTCTACAAACTTAGATTGTGACGCTACAAATAAATCCATATTCGGGCGAAAAGAATTGAACATTCGGTTTATATGATAGCACGCAAAAAAGATAGGAGTATTTTTTATTCGAATTAAGTCACTTTGGTCAATATAAAATGGTGAAACATCTCTAGATGATATACGAGGGATCCTGATATTAATTAAGTCTAGTAGAATTCTACAGTCAATGTTATAGTTAATGATTTTGAATACAAAAATAGTTGCATTGATTATGCGTCGTTCTTCCAAAGTTAAAAAATCAAAGCGTTCACACAGTGCAATATAATCACACCCTCGTGGGGGGTAAAGACCGTCCTCCTTAAAAGCTAGAAATTTTAAGAAACGTTTTTGGATTTTATCAATAGGCTTAGCACCCTTTTTAGTATGGGGATTCCATATTAACGAAGCATATTCTGTCGGAGAGCGAACCAGAGCGTTAAATAATAAGGTAAACGTTGACACGTTACTAAAGTTTCTACTGGACCTGATGAGAAAACCCAGCATTCGAGAAGCGGTAGAGACTAAGGATGTTATATGATCCTCAAAAGATAAGTCATAGCAAAAAGTTACGCCAAGGTCACGTGTGGAAGTTACTCGAGAAAGAAAGGTGTTATTTATTTGGTAAGGAAAAAGGAAGGGAAAATTAGATTTGTGAAAAGTTAGAATTTGACATTTAGAAATATTTAGGAGCAATTTGTTTGTATTTAAATTGTATTTAAATTATTATATTTTAAAAATGATAAATAATTATTTATTTATTACTTGATCTAGTATCATCAAACACTATATAGTGTGTGAATAATGATATAAAAGAATTTATTTGATAATTTACATAAGAAATTGCATTTATTTTCCCCTAAGAAGTTCACGACCCAACGTTATGTAATTAGAGTCACGGAATTAAAATCAATAGTAAAAATATGCGGAAAGCCTGTTTAAGATATAAAAAGTAAATAAATTCCCATGCAAATAAATATCCCAGACTTCACCGCACCTTACGAGGGGTGTAAAAAAAATACCAGCACCAAACTTTTGGTCCGACAACTTTTTTCTCTTTAGATACACCCTAAGGAAGAGAATCCACCATATGGCACTCTTCGCACTCGAAATTTTTTTTTGTGTGCCGGGAAATAATAATCTTGTGATACAAAATATATTTGCATGGAATCCCATGCAAAAAAAAAAAAATTAAAAAAAAAAAAATTATTTGTACGAGTACGTTTCGACTAAAATGATATATAAATGTCTATAAATACATATAGCTATATAATTATATTTATGAAAAGCGTTTATTTAAGTATCAATTTTCAAAGCTTCTCGTTTTTCAAACACAATTCTCACTTTATTAAAACGATAGACGATTTTTATCAAATTTTTCAACAGATATTTTACGCGCTTTGCGATTTTAACAGGCACTCTCTTCTCTCTTTCTCTTCCTCTCTCTGTCACTGTGATTTAATTGTATCATGTTAAACGAAAATCGATCATCTTTGAATTCACAGGAGTTATATGTATATATACACGGAAAGAAAAAGTCTAAAAAATATTTTAATATATTATAGAAAAGTTGGACAAGATGGAAAATTTATAATATTTATTTGATTTCCTGAAAATTATTTCAAGATGTCTAAGAAACTTTATGTTGCGTATGATAAAACGTTTGAAATGTATTAAAAAAATTATAAATTATAAATATTCTCATATAATAGGAAAAATGTTTTTAACTGTCGAAAAATTATTATTATATTTTATGAAACTATCAATATACAGAAGTAAAATTATTTTAATACTTATAAGAAAGATGAGTTCAGATGTGTATTCCAGACAAGTTTAAAAAAATTATTATACTGTATGAAATATTTTTAAGAATCGCGTACGCGTCAGTTGCGCAGTACTCTGCTGCGCATATATTTCCACAGTTAGAATGTCCACTATTATCGAAGGACCACCTGCAGCGTGCGTTGCGTAGCTAGTTGGTTGGGGTTGCGTTCTATTAATATTAGGGTTGTGCGTTCGATTCCGGTCGTTAGTAGATTTTCTGTTAGGTAGGCTATCATTAAGTATAAATAAATGTTTAGAGTTTATAGTGTATGAATTCTGGGTGCAACATCAAGATACGTGGTGCTTTAAGAAAATTTAAAAACTAAAAGGTAAACTATATAATTTTTTTAAAAATAAATTTTCTGTATGACAGAAGTCATTATACATTTCATTGTCAGCTTTAATATTTATATACAGTATAGTAATTTACTTTATATTGATTCAACATATTTACTATATTGTATTAAGAATCTTTCAATGAAAATATAAAGATTAAATATTTCATAGAAAGGCTTTGTATTTTAAGACAGTATTGTAATTTATTTCACATTGATCCAAATTTTATTCATATTTGTCTTTATTTTCTTTAAACTTTATTGTAATTGTTATGAATATTAATTTGAGATACAGTATTGAAACATTTTTAAAAAGTGACTCTTGTTCAACTTTTTAATACAAACATTAAAATATTCTTTAGACTTTTTCTTTCCGTGTGTGTGCTTGTTAGATAAAACAATATTACTTTTAACAATTGAAAAAGGTGTATATATATATATATATATATATATATATATATTATATAAAAAGGAATACTTTTAAATGCCGAGTGGCAGTATTTGAAAATTCAAAATGGCGGATCCAATATGGCGGACATATATTTAAAAATGTAATGAATTCGCTTGAAACTTGTTACTCGGGGGTTTTCGGGGTCGCTGATTATGAATCTGCGATTAGATTTTCAAAATTCAAAATGGCGGATCCAATATAGCGAACATATTTTTAAAAATGTAATGGATTCGCTTAAAAGTTATTACTTAAGGGGTTTTCTTGGTCGCCGATTACGAATCTGAAGTTACATTTCCAAAATTCAATATGTCACATACAGTATGGCTGACAAATTTTCTTAAATTTGATCAATTTGCTTGAAAATTGTCACTCTGGGTTTTTTTGGGTCGCTGATCACGAATATATGTACAATTAGTCATATTTTAATATGTGCACTTAATTAGTTTACTTTTTTGAATAAAAATTTTCTTATTAGAAATTTTAGTTCCCTGGGAATATTCTCTTATGTGATTGTTTGTTTGTCTCAAATATTTATAGCCTTATAACAATAACACTGGGTTAGCTGCTTTATAATAGATGAATACGACTTTATTTTTGTGAACTTGTGATATAATTTTTTAACAAAGTCTAACTTTATCCTGCTATTAATGTACGTTTTATAAAATTCGGTAATTTTCCATTATATAACGTTTTAATCAAAATTCGTTTACGTCTAATTTGATTAAAGAAAGAAGATGAATGTTTAGTGTCAATTCAAATAAATAACTGGTAACTTAGCAACTGAACATTCATCTGTTTTGTAAACTTTTTTATCATTTCGCATTATTGCAATTCTTATGTTCGAGATGACAACAAAAGATAAGTATTACGTGATTTATCAAATAATTTGAAATTTAATTTTTTTAATATTCAGTAATAATAGTTTGTCTTATTACTAGGAACTTACTCGTATTTAAATACAGAAAATTAATAAAAGAGATCCAAACGAGAAATTAATTATAAAGAATTTCTCGATTAATTGAAGAATAATTCTTTAAATTTAAGTTTACATAATTCACAGAGATTATCAATCCAATTCAAATTGATAATAAAAACATTTAACTACTCTTCAGATTTTTAAAGTCTTGAAAAGTTGTAAAAGAATTCGATTGCTTTAATGAAAACAATAACCAAAATTGTCACGAAAATACCAAAAACAACTAATGGAAAATTACCGAATTTTATAAAACGTACATTAATAGCAGGATAAAGTTAGACTTTGTTAAAAAATTATATCACAAGTTCACAAAAATAAAGTCGTATTCATCTATTATAAAGCAGCTAACCCAGTGTTATTGTTATAAGGCTATAAATATTTGAGACAAACAAACAATAACATAAGAGAATATTCCCAGGGAACTAAAATTTCTAATAAGAAAATTTTTATTCAAAAAAGTAAACTAATTAAGTGCACATATTAAAATATGACTAATTGTGCATATATTCGTGATCAGCGACCCAAAAAAACCCAGAGTGACAATTTTCAAGCAAATTAATCAAATTTAAGAAAATTTGTCAGCCATACTGGATGTGACATATTGAATTTTGGAAATGTAACTTCAGATTCGTAATCGGCGACCAAAAAACCCCTTAAGTAATAACTTTTAAGCGAATCCATTACATTTTTAAAAATATGTTCGCCATATTGGATCCGCCATTTTGAATTTTGAAAATCTAATCGCAGATTCATAATCAGCGACCCCAAAAACCCCCGAGTAACAAGTTTCAAGCGATTTCAAGTCAATTTTAAAAATACGATCGCCATATTGGATCCGCCATTTTGAATTTTCAAAAACTGCCACTCGGCATTTAAAAGTATTCCTTTTTATCTAACTTTTACGCTTATAGCTGGTAATTGAAACGCAAACCATTTTTGGAGAGAAGGTGGGTCCCGTTGACAAAGAATGCCTCATATATATAATATATAATTCTGTAAGAATTCCTGAATTTGTTCCATAATTGAAGGGCTACATAAAATAAGGGGACGAACGCGAGGCTTGGAAGGGATAGTACCAGTCGGGTAGCAGTGACAAGCCTTGAGCCGCTCGCTGCTACCTGACTGATATTATCCCTTTCAACCACGCGTTCGTCCCCTTATTTTATGTAGCCCTTCAATTGAAGATTTGTGCAAAGTTCCAGAAATTTTTAGAAATTCAATGTAAGTATATCTGAATCGTTCCGAACTAATTACGAAACGGTTTTTGTGAGACTTTCAAAATCAGCATTGTAAATAAATTCCTGGAGAAATACAGGACTGGTCTATAATATTATCGAAATTTTGTCGTAGAAATTATATTTCTTCTAAAATAGTATTTACAAGCGTCTAATCAAGGAGAACTCCAGTTTAAATTTCATAATAATTCCCGAACTTCATCGAAAGAAAAGATGTGCCTACCCCGTTTCTCACAAGCGCTGAATAATAGTAAAGTCTAGTATATAAGAGACTTCCCAGGTCCCTACAACCAGCGTGCGATTCAATGCGTCGTGTATTTGCGTTTATTTGTGTATAAATTATGTGTGCGTTAGAATATATGTAGGTAGCTATAAGTGTATTATGTATGTATGTATGTGTGTGTATCCTCCTCAACCAATCACAGTTCGCCTTGCTTGACGAATGTCGATCAAGTATATACGCGTATACACAACTTCTTTTTTTATTTTCTTTGCTACGGAATTGTTCCGGAACTATTCTGTAGCCCTTATAAGAGCTTCTTCATATATGAAGCGACCCTCTGAATTTTTCCCGAACTCATCGGAAGTTCTACCGTCCAGACTATCTGAAATACTCAGCCGCTACATTTCGTAAAAACTATCACATAAATACCGAGTTCTTACCATATAATTCCTGAATATCTATTTTGAAAGTTCGACATTTCTTCCAAATAACAGCTCTATAATAATTACCGACTTTTGCTTATATCCTCAATTTCGGAACGAATTCAGGAACTATTTCCGAATTATTTTTTTCTGTGTGTTATTCTACGTCAAAGAAATTATACTTGTGGTGTCAATTAAAATATTTTATAAATAAAATAAAATTTAATTACAATATAAAATTTAAATTTCATTTCAAATTTCAAATTATTCAATTTTAATTTGATTCAACTTCTCAGGTAGAAATTTGTCAAGTATTACTTGCTTTCTTCCAGAGTCGAGAGCGAGTTTTACTTGCCAAGACAATCTGGCCAGTCCCGAATAAGTAACTGGCCAGTTTCACTGGATAAAAAAATACCCTTTTCTAATCAGTATTTCTGTCAAGTCAACTGACCAAAAAATCTGATCATAATCGTGATAGGAATTCATCAGAAAACTTGCCAAATCCTATTAAGAGAAATATTCTAAATTTTTCTAAATCTCTCGCCAGAAAATCTTCACACTATCAAAATAAAAGCCCGTAGACACAGAAACTGCCCAGTTACTAAGCAAAAAAAACTAAGTACCAGTCTCATGAAAATACACTTTTAGTCAAGAACTTATAGTCACATGCTAAAAAATATTTTAAGTTGCGTAACATTTCTTATCAGTCACTTGCCAGATTTTTTTGTCAGTCACTGGCCAGTATGTAGAAAATCTTCCCAGTGACTGGTCAGTGCAGAGTTGAAATTTCTACCTGGGTTATTTTTAAATTCATTTTCCTCAAATAAATTAAAAATTAAATTTTAAAATAAATTATTAAAAAGAAATTTTATATTAATGTTCTAAAATTAAATTTCAAATTCAATAAAAAATTTAAGTTTTTAAAATAAATTTTATATTCAATTTGAAATTAAATTTTTTAAATTAAATTTCTAATTCATTTTCATATTCTAGTAGGTATTAATAATAAATTCCATATTAATTTTTTGTAAAGCAAATCAAATTAATTTTTTTTATAAATTAAAATTACATTTTTCAAACTAAATTGAAATGAATTATTATTAATTATTATTTATTATACTTATCAAAAAAATTAAAAAATTGCAAATAATATTTTAAGAAAATTCAATCAGATACGAGAGTTAATAATAAAAAAAATTATTTTATTTATTAGATATTAAAAAAAATTGAATCTGATATAGATATCATTAACAACCACGTTCACTCGAATGTGCAAATCTCATTTATGAAGTAATAATTACCATTAGGTTCCATATAATTGAACAGAAATTATAAAGTAACCGAATGGCTAAATGACTAATGACTTAATTTAATTTTCAAGTATTATTAATGTGCCAACTGGGCATAAATGCAGTGTGATGTAAATTGTCCAACTAGTTCGACGAGATTCGCTTTATTTTTAAAACAACGTGAGAATAAACAGTTCCGTAATATGAAATTTAAATTCCCATTTTAAAGACGTCTAATAACAGGAGTTTTGAAAGGATTATACATATACTCATTTGCACACTTATACAAAGTACGAGAAATAATTTTTAAAAAATTCATTTCATTTGAAAAAATGAATTTGAAAGGAAAAAATAAATAAATACTATACAAAATTCAATACCTGAATAAATATTGAATAAATATATCAATACTAAATTGACAAGGTTAATTTTAATATGAAATGACTAATTTTTTTGTTTTAATTATTTAAATTGTATACACATATATATGCCATAGATAATAATTTTGGATCTTATTTAGAACCGGTTATCCCGTATTTCTTTGCAATCTAC
Source organism: Leptopilina heterotoma (assembly GCF_015476425.1). Lineage (NCBI taxonomy): Eukaryota > Metazoa > Arthropoda > Insecta > Hymenoptera > Figitidae > Leptopilina > Leptopilina heterotoma. The sequence goes on along the minus strand of NW_025110923.1, from coordinate 338,091 downwards.
CGCGAAGTGAATATAAAAAGTGCGTTATACAATTAGTCGCGTTTAATCAGATATTTAAATGTGACTTATTAAAATGAAAATAACATCAAAATAATTTTATGGACAATTAATAATCGTCTTATCGTTTAATTTCATTAACCCGACACAAGTTACGGTACATACTTTTTATTCTATGTAGTTGATAATCTTTATTGATTTTCAATTTGCCATTAATATTGCCGTTCGAGTTATATAAATGTCACCTTGATTCCGTAAATGAATATCTCAATATAGAATTTACATAAAATTTTACGATTATATTTTTATATAATATATTTTATACAATATTTGAATCTGCTTTGCTGAAGGAGCCACTTTATAGAAGAAGTTTCAATCAATAATCCGCAAAAAAGTAAAATTATTTACATTTCAATGAATTTTTAAATTTTAAATAAAAATTGTTTTGTTGTTAATTAAATAAATGGTATTTTTATTAAAAATAAAAATTAAAAAGTATTAAATAATCGAACTTACATTGCAAAATGTGGATATGTTTTTTTTGTAATAATAAAATCATTTATAAAAAATTTTTAAGCACTTAAAATATAATGGTGCAGAAATTTTCTGAAAAATGGAGGAAAAAAAATATGAGAGTTCAAGCAAAAGTAAACTTCGATCATTAAAAATACTGGTAGCAACTCCTAAACCATGGGAGAGGTAAAAGTTTTTGAAAGTTTTCTGGATTTGCTCGTACAGTTATTGCTTTATGTTAAGAGGGTTGGTTTGAGTTTTGAAAGCGGTGGCGTTTTTTTTGCCCAGTGCGAGTTTTAAATGAGAATAAAAGGACATAAGTTTCAGTTTAATATACTCTTTTTATTTGAAATTTCATAAACATTCATAGATAAAAAAAGAAGTTGAAAATAGCTCGTTTAAAACGAGAATTTCTAGTAAGTATCGTTGAGCTAAGAAACTAGAATAAGGATTAGGTTAAGAAATTGACAAAGTGGATATTGGCAAAAAAAGGAGGAATTGAATTCGTTGAAACGGTTCTTGAGAAATCGTTTAGTACAACATTTATATGAAAATATAATAATATTTCTTCTCAAATTAGTTTTACAGACACCGTTTGAATAGCTTACAGTCGACAATTTTATTTCTATTTTCAATTTTTGTATTTCACTTTTTCTCATACTTTGCCTTTTTATTTTTTTAAATTAATATTTATACATTTATGGATTTGAAAAAATTGTTACAGTACGAAATGCTGTCGAGGTTTTTGACAAATGATGAATTCAATTTTATTGTGTTTTTTATTCTTGGTAATTTTAAAAGTCTGGCTGAAATCTTACTGTCTTATACTACCTACTGTACCTAAAATTAGATAGATTAAAGAAATTTAAATAGGTTCGTCTAATTGAAATTGATCTCCGCTGCTTGTAAACTGAAAGTTGTATTTATTTGTTTTAATATAACGTATATTTTAACAAGAGAATCTTTTGAAAATTGTAAATGAAATTGTTCTTTAGGTATTACTATCATAAAAATTACTGAAACTCTAAGCTATGTCTTATTAAAATTGACTTTTACTTTTAATTCCTATATTGAGAAATATCGGGCTGAAATTTTCTTATACCGTTTAAACTATCTTTATCAAAAAAACTGAAGATGAAAGTAAAATAATAGCTACAACGCTTTCATCTATCAGGGATTAAAATAATCAATCGAAAAAAATGGATTATTTTAATATTTTTTCATGTAAAGTTGCAGCGCTTTTTAGTACCGCGTAGTTTACTGTGATAAAGAATTTTATATTACAAGAATTTAATACGATTTGTAGGACCTAAGTTATCCACTGTAATTAAAATTAAAAAGATATTAATAGTCTGATTAATATTTACTTTTAATTTAATAGTGAAAAATATATATACTACTGGTAACATATAAACTCTAGAGTATAACAAATCTGATAGCAAGTTATATTTTCCACTAATAATAAATAACAGTTGGAAAAATTCAGCCTGACTTAAACTGTCATTTACTACTGATTCCTAAAGTTATGAATTTCCAAACTGCTTTGTCTGATAAAATTACATTTAAGTTTTACTATAGTAATCCAAAAAATTGGAAAAGTACAAATTATTTTCACACTGAAATTTTTCTTTCACTAAACATAAAATCTAAAGTATTTGATTCGATTTACCTATAGAAAAAGTAGAAGTCTTTAAAATTTCTGTAGATATAAAAAACTCTGACTAATACTTACTTTTACAACTGGATTGGAAAAGAAATGGCATTGAAAAACAATGTAAAAAGCATAAACCTTACGATACATGCTTACTGAAAATTCTTCTTCGAAGGTTTTCGGGACCGCAGAATCTGAATTTAAAAATTCAAAAAAAAAACGAAAGAAAAGATTTAATTTTAACCGTAGATTAGTTAACTTTAAAATTTCTTCGATAGCCACTTTATAAAGTCGCCATTTGAAATTTTTGACTTTAAATTCAGATTTACACCATCAAAATATACAAAAACCGCTGCCAAGTTGTATATTTTTTTTATAATTTTGGTGCTCATTTCATGAACACTTTGCTTCCTCATAGAGATAATAATAATAAAAATATATGAATAACTTTTTATAAATATGGTAAAAGTGATTGAATCTTTGGTCAATCAATGTATTTTTAAATACCCTACAAGATTGTTATAATATTTTAATAGTTAAACCAAAATTTTCAAACAAAAAAGTTGAGAAAATGTCATTTTCCACAATTTGTGGTTTTTAAAATAACAATAATTTCAAAATTTATTATCGAATTAGGTTCAAAAATAGGTCAATCGAAGCGCTTTTTAATACTCTATAAGTGGGTAATGATAATTTTAAAGTTACTTCTACATTTTTCAACAAAATTTTTAAAAAAGTCTTATTTTCCAAAATTTTTGATTTTTAAAAGTTTAATATCTTTGGTTAATATGGACGAAAAATTTTCAATTAGGGCGTCTAAAAAAACTCTACAAAATTATGGAAAAACATTTATAGGTGTCCTAACATTTTTTTAAAGTTATGAGCAAAAAACTTTTTTTTCGCAAAAGTAAAAATCCAAAAAAAATTTAGTTAAACTTTATTAATCTATCACAAAGTACTCTCATTTTATGTCCGCAGGTGAGATCAACAATTTAAAAAAAATCAACCCAATACTCTTCATGATTTCGAGATATTTATGAAAATGTTATGTTTACACACACACATACATCATACGGAATAACATTTTTTAAAAAATGTCTTAACTTCTGAGGTCAAATAACATAAAGATATGTCAAAAAATCGAACTCGAAAAATTTTGGTATTACAATACTTCCTCTATGAGGAAGTAATATATGGTAAAACTACGTTTTTTTATAATTTTGTTTACACATTTTTGATGAAGGAGTTAATTTAGAAATGACGTTAAAATAAAAACTTTCAAAATATACTTCTATCCGTCTATCAATTTATCGACATTTTTATTTTTTGAATTTTTCATCAACCTTATTCGCGTTAAAGAGAAAATTTTTCACTCATCAACATCCGATGAACTGTGTTTGTGTATGCCATCGTAAATGATATTTTAAAAAGCTTTAACCTGATATCACAATATATATTGCCAGTGGAATTATCACAGAACATGAATAGTGAGGATCAAAATATCTAAAAATCCGTTATTCTAGTTGGATTAAAGATTAACTGGAGTTTTGTTTCAGATAGAATCTGTTTCGAACCAGAGAGCAGACGGTATTTGCCGCACACAGTTTTTCGCTTTAAACAAAAGGAAAAAAAGAATAAAGTTTATGGGATTTTCTAGGAATGCCTCACTTTTACCTCGTGTGTATATACACACATATATATGTAGTAAATGTAAATTTAAGCGCATTTGTGTTTCGTTTTCAAGCACGTTTGACCTCCTCCTGTCAACTAAAGGCTCTTTGGCTTGGCGCTTACAAATCGACAACACGGAAAAACGGATATCCGTTGGTTTGCGTGCCACCACAATTGGCAAGGATGGAATTTATTTCCTGTACGCGAGGTTGCAGTTCAGCATGTGGGCTTGTCGATTCTTTGAAATTCTCTAAGGAAAAGCTCGAAGTTTGTGAAACAGAAAAAACAGAAAATAGATATAGAGTACGTTGTATATTACTCAAGAAAAAGTTTATTTATATGAAAGAATGTTTCTTTGTATCAAAGAAATTCTATATATGGTTTAAAAAAACTTTTTTCTGTCTACAGGGATTTTGTTTTCAATTTTGCCACTAGGTTTTCTCTGTTTTTGTTTTTTATATTGATTTCTTCCTTTTTGTTTAAAATAATTTTCGAGTAAACCGCAAATATTATCGTAGTTTGAGTTGGGAGTTTAACTTGAAAAGTATGTGGAGCATTTTCGTATGTATATACATTATACAACCGTGATTTACTAGCGTCTTGGGGTATCAGCATCCCTTGCCACAAGCAGAGGAAAATTTGTCGGTTTCTGCCTGCGGGAGTCTTCGATTTGCGTTTATAAATAAATATATATATATATATATATATATATATATATCTACTGCTCTAAAATTAAACTTTCGTATTTTTCACTCTCATTCGCAAAATGGATTTATTGGTAATGATTTCCATTCTGTAAATTTATTATTATCAGAATTTATTATAAATTTGTTTCTTGAAAAAAATCAGACAGAAAAGAAAAGCTTAAAATGAGTAGCATCTCTATTGAGATCATTATACTAAGTTTGGACTGTATCCTTTCCATCCATTTTGTTTTTTTCTCTCTATCTAACGCCCTCACAGCATTTAAACGTGCAGCAACGTTGACAGCATATAGCCTAAATATTATGAAACTTACAGCAATGCAATGTTATCAATGTTAGTGTAAGTTTAGATGCTGTGAGAGTAGGTAAGCAGGGAGGGTTCTAACTCAAGATCCCTGCACCGACATGTTACCGACACTTTTAGCCCAGACTCAAACCACTTAGCCAAGACTCAAACCCTTGGGGGGGGGTATTCAGACTGTTATGCTGAGCCAGATATGACGTCATACTTCCTAGAATTTTCGGGGGGGGGATATTGAGATCATGATGCGAATGTGATTCTTGGAATTTATCTAATTTCTTGGAATTATAAAACAATCCTAGAATTTGATGACACATTATCATTGGTATTTCCTGTTTTTGTTTTTTTACAGGGTGCATTCTTTAACGATGACGCATAATTTCTTTGTTTTTCGCAAAATAGGGTTGATGACTCAGAGTTTTGGAATTTTTTATTGATGACTCATTTCCTGTTTTTGTTTTTTACATGGTGCATTCTTTAACGATGACGCATAATTTCTTTGTTTTTCGCAAAATAGGGTTGATGACTCAGAGTTTTGGAATTTTTTATGGATGACTCATTATCATTGGTATTTCCTGTTTTTGTTTTTACTTATTTTATTCTTGAAATTATTATTTTCGTCTAAATATTGCAAATCACTGTTTATTAGATTCTTATCTAAGGAATTTTTACAAACATTTTTGGTTCTTTTCATAAGAATGCTTTTGATCTTACCGAAATTCCAAGAAATCTATAATTAACTTGAAGGTCAAATAGGTCATATCTCATGTATATAAAGAGGGTAATTTTTATAAACGAAATCATTCCTGCAGTTTAAGTTGGTTAATGAACATATTAGCAGAACAACGTCGTGAAATTCAAGTGCGCTTGAACAAATTAATTCAAGAAATACATAAAGTTAAAAGTTTAATTGAAGCATGGTCGCAGTTAAATATTTTAATAAAAAAATTTGAAAATTTAAATTTAAGTGATGAAAATGAATTTCGATAAATTAAACAAAGCAAGCAAAGTCTTGGTCACCAAAACAACAAAGGAGTTAACCATCGATGCATTCTATAAAGTAACAGACATTCGAAAAATTGATACGAAATTTGGTCCGAAAATTGTTGCTGAAATAAATAATGAATTTAACATTTTCCTACCACCAAGAATGCTAAAAATATTTGAAGAGGATGCAAATCATTTCAACAGTCTAAAAGCTGAAGCTGTCAGAGGTGGTGTATATTTAAGAAATCGTGGAGGACCTTACAATCAGATAGAGTTTGTTCCTGAGGGAGTTGACCAGTAGAAGACATAAAATGTCATATTTACCATGTGGAGAAATGTTATTATCAAAAATTTACAACTTGAATCCATCATTTACAAAGCAAGTTGTCGTTGGAGCAGAACTAGACATAAATGGGAAAATAATACCTAAAATTCAACTAAGAAGCAGCCATCCACGAGTATCATTGTCTTTGGAGCTTCAAGAATGGCGCCTATTGTGTGATGCAGTAAAACATATAATGCGATTTTTCAACGGAGATTGTGATGCATCAGTGCTGGATTGTGAAACGTTTACAATACGTTTTAGTGTTACATATCGTTTAATATCAATTGAGCGTTTAGATCAATCATTTACATTTAGTGAAACTTCATTTGCAATATTTAATGAACTTATTCCTTGTGTCGAAAAAAAATATGTAGAACTATCAAAATTCAATTTGCAGTATAGTAAAGATATAATTGTAAAGTTTATTGCAAAATTAATCTTTAAAAATAATGTAAAGTCTACAAAACATGCCACGGATTTTATTAAAAAACATTACAGTAGAATACTTCAAAAAGTGATGGGAAGAACTAATGTTTTAAATTTAGAGACATTATTGCTGGAACTTGTCACATTTCACTGTAAACAAATATCAAATGAAGCTATTCAACAAATATCAAATATTCAATATATCAATGGTAAATTATTGTAAAGAGAGGATAAATAAATACAAAAATGCATACAATTCAATTTATTTTTATTTTAACCTTTCTTAAATACATTATAATTCAGATTCGTTTATCCAACTGTTATGAGAATTATCAAAACCCAACCATTTTACAAATACATTAGATCCTCGTTTTTTAATACTTTTTCAACTAAATATACATCTGGATATTTAACTTTAGAAAGTTCTTGCTCGTAAAAGCATCCACTTATTAGATTTTCCTGATAATCCTTTAAGACATATGTTATTGGATTAGTATTTTTTACATCGCTTATAGTAAATATTTCTGTAGTCCAATTTGGTGTATAACCTTTCTCAAAAACATGTTTAACTTTACTTATACGTACTCTATCTCCAACTTTAAATTTCTTATTATATTGCCTGTTTACTGCAACTTTTTTAAATACATTAAACAACAAATTATTTTCATTTTCAGCATTTACATCTATTGGTTTCATTTTTATTGTTCGATGTTTACTATTATTATACGCATTAACTAAATCACTTAATATATCTATCCATTTGTAATTACCGCGTAAACTAAATTGCATCCACATTTTATTCTTCAAAGTACGATTAAATCGTTCACAAATTGACGCTTTCAAATTACTATGAGTAGAATACAAATTAATGTTATAATTTTTAATAAGATTTTCAAAATGTAAATTATAAAATTCTTTTCCTTTATCTACTTGCAAATTTTTCGGTATGCGTTTTTTAATTAAAATAGATTTCATTGCCGCAGTCACATCTTCACCTTTTTTAGACTTTACTGGAACAGCCCAGGCAAACTTTGAAAATGTATCAATGACGGTTAACAGGTACTTGTAACCTTTATTTTCTCTCGCATAAGGTTGCATTTCAACAAGATCAGCTTGCCAAGTCTCGTCAAAACCTCGAATGTCAACACTTCTTCGCTTATAATTTTTTCTCGCTGGTTTATGTAACTCTTTCACCAACTGTAGTTTTTGATCCTCCATTGCTAATTACCTTCAAGTGTGCGCAGTCTGCTGTCTAATTGTAAAATAATGTCTTTGTTGGTAGACATCATCTCTATATTTCTTTCAATACTGATTCTTAGATTTTCAAAATATTTTTTTATCAAATCTTCTAAATCTAAAATCTTTACTACATTGTCATTTACATCATTTCTCACGGAACCGATTACATCATAGATGGCGTTCGTTTTAGATTCAATAACTTTGTTTACAGTATTCAAGTTTACTGCATCACCGTTGCTCTCGGCATCAGCTACGTTACAAAGTTTCTTATTTTCAATAGTAAAATCTCCTTCAGCAGTCAACTTAAAACCAAGTCCTGGTGGACCTCGATTTGAAGTTTCTGTGCTTTTAAACTGACGTCCGAATATGTCGATACTCATCATGAAAATGATAAAAATTTCTACAACTGTTAATTAATAAACAATTCCAGCTTCTCTCAACTCTTCAATAATTGATATAATCTTATTATTATGACTGGGATTTCCAGCTGCTTGAGATGCCAAGAGCAATCTTAAACGATCAACCAATTCATTAGGATCATCCCAATAAACATAATCAATTTTTGCATCTTCTTGTTGAGTCATATATTCTGGAATTAAACCTTTACCAGAATGTACTGCTATATAGTTTAGATATTTTAAACTCTTTTTATCTCTAACAGCGCCATCTGCTTTGTAATATTTTCTATGAGCATTAGTTGATATTACAATATTTTTATAATTTTCCCGATCAACTACACTTAAAACAGCTTCTTCTGGAACTTTTTTGAATAAAAGCTCAAGTAAACCTTTCGTTGCAGGATATGTTTTATTACCTACACTAATATTATTTTGTTCAAAATTTATTCCTGAATTACCAATCATTAATTGCCCTTTAGATAATTTACGAACTCCATATGAAGGATCTAAATCTTTTCCCTTTTCATCCAACATTTGAAGATATAAAATAGCACCATCTTTCTCTGATTTATCTCCATCTCCATTATCATCTCCATCATCATCACCGTTATCGTCATCATCAGCAGCTGTTGCAAATGATAAGTCATCTCTTAAAAATGAATCATTCTCTCTCTTAACTTCTTGATCTTCTTCAAACTCTAAAGGAAGGTCTCCCTCTCTTTCAATTTTTACTGGTCGAATTTGTTTGACAATTTCAATGTCGTCAACTAATTTCTGAATTGGTGTCACTATAGGTTTAAAGGTATTATTTAAAGTCTGTTCAATTTCTTCCTTGCCCAATTTCATCAGTCTATGCTTTCGTCAAATAGCATCACTGGCTTTTGCAATTTGACCAAGAATATCTTTTTGTTTTCGCAAATGTTTCAAGTGTGTAGAAGACATGTTGATTGACCAATGTCTTGAATGAAACTGTTTATAACGAATATCATTTCTCTAATTTTATAAAACAATCAAAACACTTTCTATATCTGCCTTCATTGATATCACGATCTTTATCAATCACTATAAAATCATGCTTATTTTTCCAACAAGAGTTGCAAAGTTTTTTAAATTCCATAAATGTCATATCAGTATTTACATGATCATCATAAATATGTCTAAGATTCATTTCATCTTGTTTGAATAAAACTAGTAAATTAACATTGTCACGTATTAAATGTTTTGGAATGCGCGCATATGTTTGACATAAATAAAAGCAATCCACCGCTTTGTGTCTTCCCATAGCAAAAAAAGCTTTAATATTATCTTGTTTTTCACATGCTACACGTCATCAAATATAAATATTGAGTTTGGTAACGCATTGTTTGGTTCTACAACATCCACATGTTCATTAAATGGAAAGTAGCCAACACCCTCTACTGGTTGCAAAATGTTTTCTAAAAATTTGTATTTTGGTTGATATAACGATTTTGAGTACACATAAACATTTTCAAATCGTAATCCATTGGGATGTATTAAAAGAGCAAGTAAAGCATTTGTCTTTCCACAATTTGACGGTCCACAAAATATTGCTCGCACACTATTTGGCAATAAATTTCCATGACGATTATCTGTTTTTTTATTACAATCTTGAACAAGAGTGTCAAAATTGTAAACTGGTAATTTAATCGATTGTGCTTCGAACTCCATTCTTACGATAACTGAGGTTAAAACTATAAATACAAGGTTTTTAATAGTTTCAATGTCAGTTTACTGTAGTCGCTTGTAACGTTTGCATGCAAGTCCAATAATAAGGTCCATGCTACTTTACAGCATCTGATTGCTAGGTCTAGTTTTTTAGGAGAGATTTGCGATTGCGTCCAGGAACAAAATTAGCAAAGAGATTAGCACGAGGTGATCCAGGAATCAACCCTCTCGACGCTGCTTGTAAACAGCACGATATTTCTTATTCAAAAAATAGGGAAAGTGTAGAAGCGAGAAACGCAGCTGATAGAGTACTTGCTGATAAAGCTTGGCATCGTGTGTTTGCTCCTGACGCAAATTATAGTGAAAGAGCTGCAGCTTACGCAATAACAAATGCAATGAAGGTCAAATCAAAATTGGGTATGGGAATCAAGTCAAAAGAAAATATGAAGAAAAAGAGGGAAAATAAAAAATCAACGTTGAGGAAGATTGTAACCGCAGCTAAAAAATCTATGAAATTGGATACAAATGCCCAGTCTACTATTAAATCAGCACTTGAAGGTGCACGTTTGGCAGTTAAAATTGCTGGTGGCAGGCGAAAAATTAATAAACCTCGAGTTTTACCGATACCTTCTAAAGTGGGAGGAATTTTACCTTTTCTTATTCCTTTGTTTGCGGGTTTAAGTGCAACAGGGGCTCTAGCAGGGGGAGCAGCTGGCATAGCTAAAGCTGTAAATGATGCAAATTCTGCAAAACATCAACTAGAGGAAAGCAAGCGACACAATCAAACAATGGAGTCTATTGCCTTAGGAAAAGGGCTCTATTTAAAACCATATAGGACAGGTCTAGGGTTACACCTTAAACCTTATAAAGCAGGACAAGGATGCAAGTCAAAAAACTTGAAGTAAAGCTACCTCACCGAGCCCTAACCGACTTAGATTTACTTAAATTTGCAAAGCTTTTAAAAATTCCATATTTTCGAGGAGTTTTTATGCGAAATGAACTACCTATGCGTGGTCCTAAAGAAACTGAATTTGCAATTATTAATCTAGATGATAAAAATGGTCCCGGTACACATTGGTGTGCATATAAAAAGAATAAAGATAAAACCGTATATTTTGATAGCTTCGGTAATCTTCGACCACCTTCGGATCTTGTTAAATATTTTGGTGTTGGTAGCATAAAATATAATCATAAACGATATCAAAACTATAATACATATGTATGCGGACATTTATGTCTTAAATTTTTATGTAAACAATTGAATATTCCTGATTTGTATACTCTGCATATAAATAAATGATATTCTTAGTTTAAACGTTAGTTATTACTTTGACCTCATCATGGACGATTCACTTATTTTAACGTTGTCTGGAAATTCTTCCATCTTAGAATCTCAATTTTTTCCACCAATAGAGTTGTCTAATTTTAAAAATTATGCTCTTGGTCTTGTTGAATTTTTAACTTTTAATTCTATTCCTAATATAGATGTTGGAAAGAATAAATTTTACGTAGGAAATGAAGAAATTATTATACCCACAGGAAGTTATGAAGTTAGTGATATTGATCAAGTTTTGCATTTAATTTTAAAAAATAAAGGAATTAATTTAGAATCAAACCAAACAATAATACATTGAAATGTACAGTTTATTGTGATGAAGAAATTAATTTTAAACCTAATGATTCTATAGGTAGTTTGTTAGGATTTTCTCCTCGCAAATTAAAAGCTCAAGAATACCATGAGTCTGATCAACCAGTATCAATCATTAAAATAAATTCATTAAGAGTAGAATGTAATATAACAACGGGAGCATACATTAATGGTGAAAAAGTGCATACAATTCATGAATTTTTCCTATTGTTCCACCAGGATATAAAATAGTGGAAGTACCAAATCACGTCATTTACTTGCCAGTCGCTGTCAAGACAGTAGACTATATTCAATTGCGAATTGTAGACCAAGACGGAAATTTAGTTAATTTTCGAGGGGAAACTTTAACAATAAGGCTTCATATTAAATCCTTAAAATAATGGGTATTGTTTTTAATAATAGAAAAAGGATTGGTTTTGGTTATAAAATTAAGACACCATGCCAGAAGCAAATCAGTCGTCGGCGAATCTTGAAGAGATTAACACCTCAGAACCTGCAACTACTGAAAAATCTCGGTCTAAGGATTGTAAAAAAAGGAAGAGAGTAAAAAAGAGATTTAAGGTTATTTTTACTTGTATTTGTGCCTTTGTATTTCAACGTATTATTTTTTGCTATGGAAGGGGAAATTTTAAATATTGATTCACCAGTAATTTTTTATGAATCTATTGCTCATTATGAAGTTCATGCGCAACAACCATACACCTCATCAACATACAACAATAGTGACGAAATCCGCATCACGGTACAGAATCAGGATCATTGCTTATTTCCAAGCAAAAGCTCGATTCACATCACTGGAAAACTTGTGAAACCTGATGGAACAGCTCTAGAGCGTACAAATTTAATTTCTAATGGCATATGTCATTTATTTGAAGAAGCAAAGTATGAACTTAATGGTGTAGAAATTGATGAAAATAAAAATGTTGGTCTTATAAGTTTAATGAAAAATTATATTTCTCTCGATTCTAGTCAAAATAAATTTCTTGAAAATGTTGGCTAGTTAGAATTTACCAATGAACCAACCTTAACAAATGCACAAGGTTATTTTGATGTTTGTATTCCTCTGAGTATGATTTTTGGTTTTGCTGAAGATTACCAAAAAGTTATTATTAACGCTAAACATGAGCTTATTTTAATCAGATCAAGAACTGATGCTAACGCAGTGTTGCAAGTAGCACCTTTAGAAGAGTTTAAAATTGTTATTGAAAAAATTGAATGGTTATTACCATACATAAAATTATCAGATGCTCGAAAATTTAAATTATTAAAATATATTGAAAAAGATCCATCTATTCCAATAAGTTTTAGAACTTGGGAATTGTATGAATATCCTTTATTACCAATTACTCCTAAGCATATTTGGAGTGTAAAAACTTCAAGTCAATTAGAGAAACCTAGATTTATTGTATTAGGGTTTCAGAGAAACAGAAAAAATAATACAGTTCAAAACTCTAGTTGTTTCGATCATTGTGATTTATCTGATGTAAAATTATTTTTAAATTCACAATGTTATCCTTATGGTAACATGAATCTGAATATTGGTAGAAATCAGTACTCTACTTTATATGAAATGTTTACAAATTTTCAAGCATCTTATTATAGTAAAGAGTCTCAACCAATTTTATCAAAAAAAGAATTTTTACAATATGCTCCTTTAGTTGTAGTAGATTGTTCAAAACAAAATGAGTCTTTAAAAAGTGGACCAGTTGATATCCGCTTAGAATTTGAATCAAAAGAAAATTTTTCTGCCAATACTTCAGCTTATTGCTTAGTTTTGCATGACCGCATCGTTGAATATAAACCAATCAGTGGAATTGTCAAAAAAATTGTTTAACTTTAAGCTTATATATATTTAACTCTTTACGCGTAATGAGATTAGTTGATTTAAAAATGCAGTACTTGATGGATGTGCAAGGATTCAAATTGCCAATTAATAAATTTGTTTTAAAAGAATTAGCTATAGTTTCTGTAAATAATGATTCAATACCAATAAATATGGTTTTCCAACCTCCTTGTCCATGGAATTGCGTCACAAACAAATATAAATGTATCAATCGTTGGTTAGAAAATAATTTCCATGGTATTCGTTGGAATGCTGGTGATGTACCGTACGTTTATTTAAAAGAAATTTTAGAAAATGTGTTTAAAGAAAAAAAGACAATTTATGTTAAAGGTTTAGAGAAGAAAAAATGGTTAAAAAGCTTAATCGATGAAAAATATTGTATAGAAATTATCGATATGAATGATTTAAATTGTCCTTCATTAAAAAAATTAAACATTGAAACATGTATTGGAACTTGTTCAAAACATTTAATCAACAAGAAAACATTTACTTGTGCTCTTCAGAATGTTATAAACTTAAAAACTTGGTTCTGCAAAAACTGTAATATTTAAGTATTTTAGTTTAAAATGTATTCTATTTTTTTCCTCAATAAAATTATAAAATATCAATTGCACTGTAATTATTATTTCTAACCTAACCTTATTGTTTTCAGGAATAAGAAACGACATTTATTTTAAATACATTTATTTATTATAATAAATTACAATATTTTTTAAGTATAATTTATTGTAAAAATTGTATAAATCGAATAGCAGAGAACTAATACAAACTACATTTTAAATAAATATTTACATTTTATACATCAATTTCATCTATTTCCATTGGATCATGCTGTTGGTAACCCCAAGGAAAGGTGTCAGTTTTCCCTGGTATCAAAATTCTTTTATCATCCTGCCAACTGAGAGCAATTTTATTTTGTTTGACAGTAAATACTTCATGTTTTTTGCTGCGTATAAAGTGCTGAGATCGGATCAGGTTTTCATTTTCATTGAGAGTATGCTTAAAATCATCGAAACCTATTTTTTTTAAAGTTGAATATTTTACCCCTTTTGCTTTCTTTTTAGCTTCCTCATCACCCCATAACTTGAATGCATATAGTTTTGATCTTAAACCTATAAATTCGTCTACAATTTTACCGTTATTTTCGTCTTTCATAAGACCCAGGATTTTTTTATTTGCAAGTGGTATATTATAAATGTTGTTTTCAGGATAATCGGATGTATCGAATTTATGTAAATCTCTTTTAATATAATCATAAAAATTTGGTACTGTGATGTGATAAACAAGACTGTCAGTATCTGTGTAGAGTAATTTTGCAGAATCACTGAAAGTCTCGTTAATGTAATTGTAATGAAAGTCATATGTTATTATTTTTGATATGTCTAGAATAGTGAATCCTATGTAAATTGGTTTGTTAAAGTATACCTTTGTTTTATTCATCTCAATAATGACCATATCTTTATCGAATATGGTGCAACTATGAAAGTTTGGTTGAGCAATTAAATTTTTCGCGCAATACCTTCCCTCCCATTTTGTTATTAATCTAACATCTTTGTGTTTTCTAACATTTTCCATTGTCTTGCCAAATACGGAATTGTTCATTAGCTTGTAAAAATTCTTCTCAAATTCATTACTCGATTTTTTTCGAAGCTCGGTATTTAAATCAATGTAGGGTTTTAACCACTGCTTTTGCTTAAATTTTAAAACTCTATGTATTTTAGTTAATTTCATTCCCAAAGATAAATATAGCTTTAAATTTCTATAGTGAATTGTATAGTTCTTCTTTGGTAATAAATTTTGAATCAATTTAGGAATTTTACATTTTGGGAGAGGAGGTATGAAATGTTCAGGGCATAAGGGCAAGTCTTTATGTGAATCATGAAGTTGAGTTGGATAATCTAAATCTACTTCAAGAATATATCCTTCTGAAGAATCATCTGGAATATTTAGGAAAAAGTCATTACTATAATTTTCTAACCATTCAAAATCTGTATATGGCAAGCTCTCGCTCATAGAAGCACCATACTGATTATTTATATCGAAGTACATGATATAAGATTCTGGTATTAAGGGATTAAAATCTTTTTCCATAAATCTATTATTAGCTTTCGCGTATCTGTTTGAGCATTGTGAAACACCACCTCTAATTCCCTTTTCAATAAAAAGCAACATTTCTACATCTGTCAACAAATCAAGTTTTATGTCTGTGTACTTGAGCATAGCGTCAAATGCCAGTCCTGGGGCAGTATAGTAATGTAACGCGTCCAAGTTATAAGTTGTAAAACAGGTTTTTCTAAAATTTTCAAAAATGTCGGCAAGTAGTAGAACGTCAGTCTGTAAATACAAGTCAGAGTATTCTCCTATTGTTTTTAAATTAAACGTTTTCCATACGTTACAAGCATGTTCATAGTCTTCGTCTGAAATATAAGCGTCATTTAATTTAGAGTAGAAAGAGTCTTTTACTGGCAATTGTCCTTCTTCTAATTTTTCCCAGCTACTAACATATTCGTAAGGAAATATTCCTTTTCTTGTCAATAAATTAAACTCGTCCATATTTTTACAATACTTTTTAGTAATTTTTTTCTCATCATTTTCAAGATAGGAGGATAATTTGTCTAAACTGCTGGGCATAAATCTAAATGAATCCAGAAATCTTAATACTACTTTTGTGCCTTTGACATACTTTGAAAATGAAATGTACTTTTCCTTGTTTATTGGTAACAGTTTCATTTCACCCTCAAAAGACGTTGCTAAAGCTTTAATAATGAAATGTGCATCATATCCTGACAAGTTGTGAAAAATTATGGGAACAACATGCGAATCTTTATAATTTACATTGCAACCTTGATGTGCTGGACCACGATATTTTCCCGTGAAATGACAATGGTCGCGGTGTTTAATGTCATCATTTTCAAAAGGTTTTTCACAAATATGACAAACTGTTGCTGTATCAAATTGAATTTGTTGTAAAATAGTTAAATTTTCCATTGGAATAATATTTGTAAAATAAGTATTTGCTTTTTCAGCCAATTGTTTTCATTCAGCCATGAACCAATCAACACAATCTGGACCCCGATATGATTTAAATTCTGAAAGAGATTCGTTAAAATTGCAATGTACATAGAAAGCAAAACTTGTTGGGATATGTTTTTGGTATGTTGATGTGTTTGTGTGTGTACTTGCTATAGGTTCTAAGAGACTTTCAGTGTCAGCATACACGACAAAGGGAACACTTTCTTTATTTCTGTAATTTTTAAATTTTAAAATTTTATTCTCTTCATTAGGTAAAATCACTCGACACATGTTTATTTTATCACAATCAATTTTATGATTATTAAATGATTTTTCATATTTAAAATGGCATAAACATCTATCACAAAATATGGTTCGATTTCGATCTTTTGTTATTTGAGATTT
Source organism: Leptopilina heterotoma (assembly GCF_015476425.1). Taxonomy (NCBI): domain Eukaryota; kingdom Metazoa; phylum Arthropoda; class Insecta; order Hymenoptera; family Figitidae; genus Leptopilina; species Leptopilina heterotoma. The sequence goes on along the minus strand of NW_025110923.1, from coordinate 321,285 downwards.
TACTAATCGAGATAAATTATTAATTAATGCAAAATGATAAACTTTGTTATTTTGAAAATTATTATCATCATCATCATCGTCTAAATCAAGTTCTGTATTTTCAATCATTAATAAGTGATAAGTAGGTTCATCTGATTTGTTTTTACTTAAATAAAGTGGAACAATTTCATTCTTTTTATTACTGCTTTTATCAATTCCGTAAACATTAATACTTAAATTGTTTAATTTTTCAAATTTTGGAATATCGCTGAGAGTAATGGGGAATTCAAAATCATCAAACTTTAAATCAGTATCTTTAAAGTGAGGATATGAACTTGTACGTTCCTTATTCTTTACAACTTGATAACGTTGTGCAATGATGGACCATAAAAAACAATGTTTGTCATTATTTATAACATTAATAACAGCTCTTTTATCAATTATAAATTTTGGCATTCTTATAAATGTTGAGTATCCAGCCGCAAGAGGGACATATTTATTTATATTAACACTTAAATTTATAATTTCATTTAAAGACCAACCTGACTTTTTTGTTGAAAATCATCAATCTTAACAAAAAGTTTTTCACGAATTTTATGATCAAACCATTCATCAAAGTTTGTTGATTCTAAAATTTTTGAATTTCTAGTATTGAAATATTTAATATCTTCAATTTCCTCACCTTCTTCTAAAACAGTATAATTTGCCGCAAGAACAACATTAACTTTCATGTTTCCTACCTTTTTAAATGCATTTTTTAATCGAGAAATAATCATTTTCTTTGCATCACTGAGAAAACTGTCCATATTTTTATGTTTCAAATTAATAACAACACCTGTTCTAATTCTATTCTCGAAAGCATTCTCTAATTCTTCCCACCTGATCCATCTCTCATCCTTTTTAAATAAACCAGTTCCTGTTCTTCTTAGTTTCTTAAACTTTCTGCTATTTGCTTTTAATAGTCCAATAGTTGACAAAATCTTTTTTTTCTCTCCACATGACACAGATCCATTTCTTAACAATTTATTCAGTAATTTAATGTTTTTTACACTATTATTTATCCAAAAATTTAATTCCTCTGTTGTAGTTTTTTTACTTAATGTTTTAAAAGCATTGTTCATAATTTTCACAAAATCTTTACAATAGTTAGAGCTTTTATCAGTTTCCATAACTTTACTTGCTGCATTTAATTTATCTAAATTCATTTTTATCACTTGTATTAAATGTCAATTTTTTTCACTACAATGATTAACTCCGATCAGACTAAAATTAAACTTTTAACTATAGCGATTTTTTTTTAAAACGAGATTTTTTAAGCGCACTTGAATTTCACGATGAAATTCTGATATGTTGATTGAACAACTTAAACTGCAGGAATGGTTTTGATAAGAAAAATTGCCTTCTTTATATACACAGATTATGACTAATTTGATTTCAAGTTAATTATGGTTTTCTTAGAATTGTGGTAAAAAACAAAAACAGGAAATACCAATGATAATGAGTCATCAACCCTATTTTGCGAAAAACAAAGAAATTATGCGTCATCGTTAAAGAATGCACCATGTAAAAAACAAAAACAGGAAATTCCAATGATAATGAGTCATCAATAAAAAATTCCAAAACTCTGAGTCATCAACCCTATTTTGCGAAAAACAAAGAAATTATGCGTCATCGTTAAAGAATGCACCATGTAAAAAACAAAAACAGGAAATGAGTCATCAATAAAAAATTCCAAAACTCTGAGTCATCAACCCTATTTTGCGAAAAACAAAGAAATTATGCGTCATCGTTAAAGAATGCACCATGAAAAACAAAAACAGGAAATACCAATGATAATGAGTCATCAACCCTATTTTGCGAAAAACAAAGAAATTATGCGTCATCGTTAAAGAATGCACCCTGTAAAAAAACAAAAACAGGAAATACCAATGATAATGTGTCATCAAATTCTAGGATTGTTTTATAATTCCAAGAAATTAGATAAATTCCAAGAATCACATTCGCATCATGATCTCAATATCCCCCCCCGAAAATTCTAGGAAGTATGACGTCATATCTGGCTCAGCATAACAGTCTGAATACCCCCCCACAAGGGTTTGAGTCTTGGCTAAGTGGTTTGAGTCTGGGCTAAAAGTGTCGGTAACATGTCGGTGCAGGGATCTTGAGTTAGAACCCTCCCTGTTTACCTACTTGTGAGGGCCTGTTAATTGCAGAGAGATGAAGAAAAAATTTTATCACTATATGCTTTGATGAATTTACAAAGTATTTCTTCTAGACAAGTATTAATTCTCAAAATGGGTCCGTGGGGCAAACCAACCAATGCTTTTATCCTTGTATTAGAGTTTCATGAAGATTCCTAATCGGCATATTATTAAATAAAATGTTTATTTCCTTAAAATATTGTAAGGTACTTTTAGGGTCAACAAATAAAACAATTTAATTAACAAAGCAACATACCTATTATTTATATTTTATGAAGAAATACTTGGAACATTTATATTAGTATATTACGAGCATGATATTTCGTATCTCGTTAGGAACTGTTCGTCTTATCATTAGTCCTTATATAATCACAGTCCCCACTTACTCATAAGTCTAAGCACAGATACACAACATACACACACCTATAAACAATATCTTACAATATTTATTTTTATAGAAAAATACTTGTCAGGGTTGCTACAAGTCAGGAAAAAAAAATTTTTAGAATTCATAAGAAAATTCTGAAATTTGGAGTATTTTTTGTTTTCCACATAAACTATGGAATTACCTCGAATACGAATACAAAACCTTCAATTTTTTCTATTTTTGACAATAATTTTTATTTACAAAAAATAATTATATTTTGTATATATATTGTACATATATTAATATTGATACGTTTTCTTATTTGAAGTGTGACATGACAAAAAGGGTTAAGTGAAAATTTTTCAAAATTGATATTTTTTATAAAAAAAATCAGGTAAATTTATTTACACAGTTCTGTAAAAAGATTTTCTTGGCAATTGCTTTTAAACTCGTTTATATTAAAAACTAGCTGTCGTACCCGTCTTCGACGGGTTTTAGTTTCTACTAATATATTTGAACAGGTGTCTACCAATTAGGAATTTAATTTGACTGGGAAAAACTAATAATTAGTTACCATTAACTATTTCATTATCAAAATATTACCATTTGAATCAGTAAATGACTTTTTCTATCAAATAGTATTTTCAACTAATTCAGATTTACAGAACAGTATTTGTCAATTTGTAGTACTTTATGCGTTCGTAGTATTTTAATTAATGCATTAATAATTAATACTAATTTTCCACCAGCTTTTGGAGTTATATAAGAGTCTAATTCGAACTAATTGTATCGCAAGTAGACCCCACGTTACGACTGCTAAAATCAAAAATAAGACCTATATTGTAATCTGAAAGTAGGTCTTAAATTTTGACAAATAAAAATATTACATCAATAGAAATTAAAGCAAAAACAATTTTTTAAAAATGAATTAATATAATAAAACTTTTTTTAATTAGATAAGAAAATTCCCGATTTTTCTAGTCGAATTAAATTCCCGGCTATTTCTCGGGATACCTTTGCGATTAATAGACACTCTGTTAAATGTATTAGTAGAAATTATAACACGTTTTTGATTCCCACATGGGAAATCTACATGGGATCCACTTTTATAAAGGAAACCATATTGATTCCTATGTAAAACCGTATGGTATAATTTTTCCATATCCCTATTAAAAATTTCCACATGGGATTTTACATTTTACCCGTTTTTGCGTAATGCCCGCATAGAATTTTGGAAAGCAACAACATACCCCAAACATTTCTAAAATTCAAGAAGAACAATTTTAATTCATAAATAGGAATTTGTTATTTATTTTCAAAGCCATTTCTAAAACATTTCTTAAATTTAAAAAAAAGAAAATCTTGATTCATAAATCCCAATTTTCTCTAATGGCATCTTAAGGACTTTCTGTGTCCCAGTGCCCGCTAAAGTCAAATTTCAGTATTATTGATACTCTTACTGTATACTCTTTATATTGAACATAAATATTTTATTTTCTATGTTAAATATGACAATACATACTATGAAATTTTCAAACTTAAAACCTGAAAATATCAATATAGAAATTGTTTGCAAACTCTCACGTTAATTGATTTTAGAAAATTTGTAATCGGCATCAAATTCATGACTCTAAACTTTTTAATAAAATAAATGTAATGAATGTAATTAAAAATTTAAAAACATCAATCGATATCACTACCAACTTAATAAAAAATTAAACAATATTCAACAAAAAAAATTAATTAAGAATTTTGTCGAAAATCAAAAATATGATTTTGGCTTAAAAATTCGGATTAATTATTTATATTTCATTTTTATAGTAAAAACTATTTGTATTTACATTAAAAAGTAGCTACAAAAAGTGTCACATCAATTTGACAAAAATTTAAAAAATTTGCATTTTTTTTGATTTTTTGAATTTTGTGAAAAAAGCTATAACTTTCATTCAGCTTAATATTTTTCAATCGGATATGGCTATAAATTTAAGTTAGACTCAGACCAAAGAGACTGTAAAGTTTTGTTTTAATCGGTCAAGTAGTCTTTGTGTTTATCCCGGATAAAATATTGCGTACAGACATACATACATACATACATACACACAGACATACATACATACATACATACATACATACATACATACATACATAATTTTTTTTATTGTCATTTTTGGAATTCTTACTACTCGAATAGAAAAACTAAACATGAAATTTCAAATTCTATGCAATGTACAGACAAAAGTCTGATCTTATTTATAAAGATAAGAATCAAAAATATTATTGTGAATATAAGTTAATATGGTTTAAAATATTGCTTTCTTTTTGATATCATTAAATATATTAAATTTCGCTGAAAAATTTTATGTCTATTTAGAAAGTTTTATTCTTTATCTAATTTTGAACAATTTAAATATTGTTCTTCTGTTAATTTTTAAATATTTCTGTTTGTAGTTTGCATTTAAAAATGTTGGTACCTACTGTTTACTTTCAAAAGTAAACATTTAATTAACAATTTCTTCAGAAAACAAACATTTTTTTTAAAACAGACTTTTTTGCAATCAATTTTTTAATTCAATATTCAAAAACAAACTTCTTAGTTTTTCTTTAAATTATAAATTTATTTAACAATTAATTTTATAAAAAATATGCGCATTTGACGTAACCCCAAAATGGCCCACTTTTACTTATTTTTCTCACTAATATGTAGATTTATCTTCAAAAATTGTATTTCCACCGGTAAAGCGCACTAATATTTTGAAGCAGTTTTATTAGACTTCTTCTTAAATGAGCAGGGAAATTTTTAAATGTATTTTCGTTTCCTGTAAAATCATGAAATTATAATTTTCTACCTTTTGTCATGCCACCCTTCATTTGTAATATAATTTAATGTCATCAAGAATCAATTTTTGTCGAACGAAACGAGCCGAACAAAAACAAAGAAAAATAAAAAATATCGTTTCCTTGAAGTTCGTTTCAACCGAGAAGATTCGAACGATGTCGAGCATTTATCGGTTCGACGTGCATCACTATCGTGCATAACTTTCTCGATTTTAAAAACTGAATATTAAAACAATATTTTTGTCTAATGTAGCAAATTTCTTACTTTAAATACTGGTCTTTAAATAAAAAACTTTAATAACTTTCCCTGAAAAGCTTGCTTAACCCTCCATCCGTCGCATCTTTTTTCGTAACGCGATCCGTCGCAAGTGAGGAAAATTCTCACCCTCATAAATTAGTCCAAACTTGTTGTAAAATGCCAAATTTTTTTTTTTGAATGTTCATTAGATTCTAAACAACCTATTTGCAGTAAAATTAACTTTTATTATCTGTTAATTATTTAAATAAAAAATTAATGGCAAATTAAATCGAGTATACGCGGTCAGTCGCATGGTGAGAAGTTTCCTCACTTCGCGACAAAAATCCCCGACATTTGCTGCTTTTAAATTCAATAACAAAGAAATTAAAATATAAAAAAACACAAAAATTGTTTTAATGTAAAGAAGAAGAGTGCTGTAAAAGGTATTGAAAATATGAAATTATAATTTTTTGTATTTTAAAAGTTATAAATAAAAAAAGAAAATGGGTGAGGGAATTTCTAACCATGCGACGGATGGAGGGTTAAAAATCAAGAATCACTATTTTTTTAGAAAAAATTTGATCCAAAAAAACGAAAAAAAATTTCAAAATACGTCTTTTTTTAAAAATTTTATTGTACAAATGGGTTGCATTTATCTGGAAAAGTTCGCTAAGTATAGTTCTGCATCCATTTTACAAAAAATAAAAAAATTGCATTTTTTGATTTTTCGATTTTTTTGAAAAAATGTCATAACTAATTTTCAAGCTTGGAGCAATGTACAGACAGAAGTCTGATTTTATTAATATAGATAGATAGATTGTGTTAAATTGAATAATTCTTAAAATAGGTCCAAAAATAAAGTAGAAAAGAATAAAGAAATCTATATTAATAAAATTAAACTTCTGTCTGTACATTGCTCCAAGCTTGAAAATTTTTATATATTTTCTCGTTTTGAGACATTAGAATTCGAAAAATGTAAAAAAAAAATTTCTGTCTGTCTATCTGTCTGTATACAAAACTTTGTTCGCGCATCACTTGAAAACGGTTCAACCGATTAAAGTGAAACTTGGCAGTCTATTAGGTATTAACGTAACTTAAAATCATAGACTTAAGGTACACTCTCACCTCACTGCCTGCCTGCCTGCGCAGGCAGGCGCCATAAGAGTGAGAGAGAAAAAACATTTAATTTGAATTTTCTGACTCTCTTACTCTTATGTGTTACCATGTCAACCTGCAGACAGGCAGGCAGTAGGAGCTGTGCTAGCGCCTTTATCCGATTAAAAAATATTATCTTGAACGGAAGTTATGACATTTTTAAAAAAATTCGAAAAATCAAAAAATGAAATTTTTTAATTTTTGTAAAATGGATGGAAAAATATCCATAGTTAACTTTTTCAGATACATACAACTCATTTCTACAATAAAATTTAAAAAAGGACTTATTTTGAAATTTTTTTTCGTTTTTTCTCATCAAATTTTTTTTACAAAAATGATGATTCTTGATTTTTAAACAAGCTTTTCATAGAAAGTTATTAAACTTTTTTTATTTAAAGACCAGTATTTAAAGCAAGAAATTTGCCTCATTAGACAAAAATATTGTTCCAATATTCAGTTTTTAAGATCAAGAAAGTTATGCACGAGTTAACAAAAATATGTTCATATTGATTGAATGTACCAGTCCTCAAAAAGTTAAATATGAATTAATTCTTGCATTAAGTTGGTATTGATATTTTCTAATTAATTAATTAATTTGTTTTTTTGGTCATTCTAATTTCAATGTTATCATAAAAATAAAAAAAATTAGGAATTTTAAATCTAAAATTTAAAAGTTCAAATATTTTTACCCATAAAAAATGAAAATATTAATATCTAATTATTTGTGATTTTACCTACTTATTACTTTTGAATAAGATGTTTTTTGTTTTTACAAATTATGATCCAAGATAATTTAGTAATACCGAGATGAAAATTTTTTATTGAATTTAATTAACAAGAATTTTTTTAGTTTCACTAAGCTCCTGGAGAATAATCCCGTGTAGAAATTTTGACAGGGTCCTGCCCGGGTTCAGACCGGGGTGAAACAGGGAAGCCGTCCGTCGCCATGGCGCAACGCCCGATTTGACGAGCTACCAGGCCGGGGCCCGGTCGGGTTCCCGGTTTCATGCGGGGTCAGGGCCCTGTTAGGGCAATTTCTGCACGGGATCTAAAAACTTGCCAAAAATAACTAATATTGGTTACCTCCACGTGGTGCTTCTCGGAAAAAAAGCTAATAAATGGTTTTTTATAAGCTCCAAGTGCGAAATTCCAAGACTGCAAAACGGGCCCATCAACACTGAAAAAATTACATTATAATTTTAAGAAAAACTTCTTAAATATGAGCTAAGAATATTCTCCACTTAAATTAAGTGGGAAATACCTATGCTGACAATAAGAAGAACATTATTATTGTAAGAATATTTTCCACTTAATTTAAGTAGGGAATATTCTTGGCGCATATTTAAGAAGGTTTTTTTTTAAATTAGAATGTAATTTTTTCAGTGAATGTCTGCAGAAAACTGTCAAAAATTACTGGGCCAATACTGTCATTTAAAAAGTCTCATTGCTGGTAACGGGACTTAGTACGGACCAATAGTGGCACATTATTATCAGATTCTTAGGCTAAACTTTTTTATTTATGATGGCAACCCACACTCAGAAAAAAATTTGTTCGAAACAACCAAATTTTGGTTGAATCAACCAAATAAATGCATTGCTATACAGTCAACCAAACGTTTGTTTGATTCAACCAAAAAATTTCTTCCAATACGTTTATTTGTATTAACCAAATGGTTATTACACTTAACCAAAAAATGTTATTTAATATAACTAAAAAATTTGTTTATTTCAAGAGAAAAGATTTGTTTGATTCAAATAAATAGTTTTAGTAAACGTATTTGGTTCATTTAAATAAATATTTTTGTTTACTTAATTTTGTTATTTATTTTCCTCTAATAATATTTTAATTTCCTAATTTAATATTTTCTAGTACATATTATTGGTTAATTTATAATTTATTATATAATTATTGATATTTTAAAATTATACATATAATAAATTATAAATTAACCAATAATATGTATACTAGAAAATATTAAATTAGGAAACTCAAACATTATTAGAGGAAAATAAATAACAATTAAGTAAAATATTATATATGTATTTCTTCATATAAACAAAATTACTTAATTATAAAAAAACATTTGAAATATTACATTAAACATATTATAATTATGATTTTTATACGTGCACTCAGAAAAAAGTTTATTCAAAACAACAAACTGAAAACTTCACAAAACCTTTTTGTAAATATTCTTCTCACTGGTACAAATTAAATATGCAGTAAGTCAATGAACACAATGTATTTAATATTTATTTAACCGACACTTATAATTTTTTTTCTTTGATTTACAGATTTAACAAATACATTTGACGCGAACGCGGACTGTAGACAAGAGTGAGATCGCCATTTTTAAATTCACACATGTACTTTTTGAGACAAGCAAATATTTTTGTTTGACTCGAATAAAATGATTTGGTTGAATCAAACAAATTTGTGTGTTGTGTCGAACAAACTGTATTTAACTAAACAATATTCTCTATTCAAAACACAAATTTGGTTAAATGAAACAAACAACTTTAAATAAAAAATTTCTTTCCAATAACCAAACAAATTTTACGTATTTATTAAAATAAACCAAATTTTTATTTAAATCAACAAAATTGTTTTATCGTGACAAATAAAATAGGTTAATTAAACAGTTTGGTTAAGTGAAATAAACTTTTTCTCTGAGTGCAGTGAGAAATTTCTTACCGGTCCAATATCGGTCCAATATTGGGAGCCAAGAGACCAATTATCGGTCCAATAAAGGCTCCCAATATTGGACCAATATGGGCTGATGCTTGGGATGTAACGGGTTCGCCAAGCATCGGTTGTTAATATTGGTCCAATATTGCCGAATATTGGCAACCAAGAGAAAAAAATTTTTTTAAATAAATTTTTTTAATTAAATAATAATAATAAAAAATTAATGTTTATAATTTTTGTTTAATATATTTATTTGTTTAATTATTTATTTTTAATAATTCATGTAAATAATAAATAATTTATTATTTATAAATTATAATTATTTAAAAATGCAGCAACTATTAGGAAATAATCGAAATAGCATTCTGCAAAAAAATTCTATCATTGAAAAATCAATGATAGGCGAGAGATATCCGCGTCATTAAATAGATTTGCAGATATACTCTGGTCTCGCGACGAATCTCTCGATACTTATATACACTGGAGTCGCCGTGTCAGTTGCGAGAACGGTTACAGCGTCCCTCTTTCGGCAGAGATAAGAATTGTCACGTAAACTGCGGGTATAATAAGGCCGTCGGTAAAACGATTTAGCAGTTTACGTGACAATTCTTATCTCTGCCGCAAGAGGGACGCTGTAACCGTTCTCGCAACTGACACGGCGACTCCAGTGTATATAAGTATCAAGATATTCGTCGCGAGACCAGAGTATATCTGCGAATCTGTTTAATGACGCGGATATCTCTTGCCTATCATCTGCGAATCTATTTAATGACGCGGATATCTCTAGCCTATCATTGATTTTTCAATGATAGAATTTTTTGCAGAATGCTATTTCCTAATAGCTGCTGCATTTTTAAATAATTATAATTTATAAATAATAAATTATTTATTATTTACATGAATTATTGAAAATAAATAATTAAACAAATAAATATATTAAACAAAAATTGTAAACATTAATTTTTTATTATTATTATTTAATTAAAAAAATTTATTTAAAAAAATTTTTTCTCTTGGTTGCCAATATTCGGCCAATATTGGACCAATATTAACAACCGATGCTTGGCGAACCCGTTACATCCCAAGCATCAGCCCATATTGGTCCAATATTGGGAGTCAATCGGCGCCCAGCACGGCAACCAATATTGGACCGATATTGGACCGATTAAAGTATATTGGCAATTTCTCACTGGGAAGTTGTAATTGAAAGTATTGGATAAATCTGATTATTAAGCAATAATTTAGTTGAATTTCCAGCAATTTCGGGAAATCCGTGATCCTTTCGTAATTTTTTAAAGGGCTGTTAATATTAAAATAAGCAATTAGCTAAAGTAAAAATTTTCGTCGAATAAACGTTGGTAATTTCAGTGTCAGAATATTGGGACGTTGCTCGGCTCAGTAATGGCACATTAATAGCAAAAATTTTGTATCTGCTATGATGGAAAAATACAATTGCCAATATTGGGACGTACCTCGCCCCAAGAATATCACAATATCGATAAATAGTGTAGCTTATAAAACCATTATGCTTTCTTGACTTCACGTCAGAGTAGCAGAGTGAAATAAAAGCCGTATAAATATGATAAATTAATTAATTAATTAATAAAAAATGTAATAATTTATATTAGTTTTGTATTTTGCCAATACTGAGTAAGTAATGGCAGTCAATATTGGGCCATTAACCGTTATTAAGCCATGCACAGAAAAAACTTGGACTCATTTTTGTTGCAACTCAAAATGAGTCCATGTTAAATGACATAGAACGTGGCGCCATCTGCCCTACTCATTTTTGTTGCAGCTCATAATGAGTCACTTTTCCGACTCATTTTGAGTTCAGTTTTTTTCTGTGTGAAGGTTTTCACACTTAGGGCGCTTTTAAAAATTCTAAACATTATCTTTTTACTTTCCTTAAAATTTTGTTTTCTTCTTCATTAATTAATATTAATAATCATCAAGAAAATTAGTTTAAATGTAATTGATTAAATACCAATCAATAATTAATATGGAAAACTATAAAGGTACTAAGAAACACGTCGAAGACGGGTATCGCAGCTAGTATATATATATATATATATATATATATATACCCAAGTGCGAAAACCAACGCGGCCCAACACTGGCCCAGTATTGGCAAAGCTGGCATCGAGACTTGGCAGACAATATTGGTCCGACTTTGCGCCGACTCTTGTGGTGTTAACAGCGGTTGGACGTCGGCAGCCAGATCTCGGCAGACATTAATGGCCCAATATTGGCCGCCAGATCTCGGCAGACATTAGTGGCCCATTATTGGCAGCCAGATCTCAGCAGACATTAATGGCCTAATATTGGCTGCCATTACTCCCCCAGTGTTGACAAAATTAGAAAAAAATAAAAATAAATTTTTTTTTATTCAATTAACTAATTAATTTATAACATTTATACGGCTTATTTCCCTAAATTAAACGCAAACTTACAAATATTTGAAAAATTCTTACCTCTCGCGGGGATCGATACCTGAACCTGACGCACCACAGCCTAACACTCTGACCACTCTGCTACTCTGACTTGAAGTCGAGGAAGCAAAAGGGTTCTTATAAGCTACACTACACTGGCCGATACTGAGCCATTCTTGGGCCGAGCTACGTCCCAATATTGGCAATTATAATTTGCCATCATAGATACAAAATGATAGACATTAATGTGACATTCCTGGGCCAAGCTACACCCCAATTCTGGCAATTATATTTTGCCATCAAAGATACAAAATTTTTGCCATTAAAGTGCCACTAATGAGCCATTAATGGACCGATCTTCGTCACATCACTGGCAATTGAATTTTGCCATTAAAGATTGATCAACTTTGCCATAAATGTGCCGTTTTTGGGCCAAGCTACGCCCCAATACTGGTAATTATAATTTGCCATGAAAGATACAAATTTTTTGCCATTAAAGTGCCAATAATGAGCCATTAATGAGCCGATCTTCGTCACATCACTGACAATTGTCTTTTACCATTAAAGATTGATCAACTTTGCCGTGAATGTGCCATTATTGGGCCAAGCAACGCCCCAATTCTGGCAATTATATTTTGCCATCAAAGATACAAAATTTTTGCCATTAAAGTGCCATTAATGTGCCTTTAATGGGCCAATCTTCGTCACATCATTGGCAATTGAATTTAAAAAAATTTTAATATCAAAATTCATAGTATATTTTTAATATTTAATTATTATCTAAAAATTTGACTAGAATCCATTTTGAAATAAATTTTTACTAGAAAATTCTACGAGAATTTAATTATTTAAATGCAAAAATAAATAATTTATTGAATAACTAAATGTTTCTTAAAATTGAATTATGAGAATTAAAATTTAAAAAACATTCATTTATTCAATAAATTTTCTTAAGGAAATAATTTGCATCATTTCTATTTCTTAATTACAATTGCTTTAAGAAAAATTCAAAGATTTTTAAAAAATAAAGGAAAAAAATGTTTATAAATTCTATTTGTCAATTGCAAATATTAATTGAAAGTGAAATTGAAAATTTCTTAATTTTTAGATAATAAAGGAAAAATTTTACTCAAAAAAGGTTTCTGTTACATTTATTCACGAATTTCTTTAATTGTAAAATTATTTGAAAACATTAATAACTTCTTTTTTAAATTAATACTTAATTAAACTTTTTCAAAAAAATTAATTCTTTAAAATTGACAGTTAAAAATATAGAAAATTCAAAGTTTCAAATATTTTAATTTGAATCCTTTTCAAGCTTATTCAATTATTTAAATACAAAATAAATAATTTATTGAATAACTGAATGTTTCTTAAAATTAAATTCTTATAAAAAATTTTACCAAATTAAAATGCCATTAATGTACCTTTAATGGGCTGATCTTCGTCACATTACTGTCAATTGTCTTTTGCCATTAAAGATTGATCAACTTTGCCGTGAATGTGCCGTTATTGGGCCAAGCTACGCCCCAATACTGGCAATTATAATTTTACATCAAAGATACAAAATGTTTGCCATTAAAGTGCCACTAATGTGCCATTAATGGTCAGATCTTCGTGACATCACTGGCAATTGAATTTTGCCATTAAAGATTGATCAACTTTGCCAATATTGTGCTGTTATTGAGCCAAGCTACTCCCCAATACTGGTAATTATAATTTGCCATGAACGATACAAATTTTTTGCCATTAAAGTGCCAATAATGAGCCATTACTGGGCCGATGGTCGGCACATCACTGGCAATTGTCTTTTGCCATTAAACATTGATAAACTTTGCCATGAATGTGCCATTATTGGGCCGAGAGCTGGCCCAGTCTTAAAAAATTTGAAATTGTGACCATCGGCGCCATCATTGGCCTAGTAATGGGACGTTTTGGACACCAATAATGGCCCAGTAACTACTGCCAATTCTCGGCAGACATTACTGCACCAATGATGGGCCGTTTTTGCAGTCTTGGCATTTCGCACTTGGGTATATATATATATATATATATATATATATATATATATATATATATATATATATATATATATGAAATAAATAAAAAAATTTCAATAATAAGTAAATAAATAAGTACATGATAATAAGTTTAAACACAACCGAGCGAGCGAGGAATATATTGCTAGTTGATTTAAAAATGAATTGTAGTTAAAATTTTAGATAATAATTGAATATTTTTTATACTTTTAATTACAAATGTATTTAAAAATTCTCAAAGAACTTTTCAAAAATTATTAAAAATAATTGATTTAAAAAAGAATTTTATTAGTTAAAAATTGTAACAATATTCTTATAATCTAAAATAATTATTTTATTTAATATTTATTTAATTTAATAAACATGAAGATATCGATGACTCCGAGTCGAAGACTCGAAGCGGTCGATATCTTCATGTTTTAAAATAATATTCTTATATAATTATAGAAAGTGAATTTATCATTCGGCAGTTTAATATTAAAGATACATATGAAATCCATGAGCTTATAGAGATTTATTCAAGATATTTAATTTATTTTGTAAAAATTTGATTCGGATAATTGATAGCTTCTTTCTCCTTTAATATTCTTATAAGTTGTTGAATTTTAAGAATGTTTGAATTTGAAATTTTTGAAAGTTTGAATTCTTATGGAAAAATAATAATGATTAAATAATTATGTGTGGAAGTTAACGATCACTCCACGATCACTTCCACACATAATTAATTTGAAAACCGAGTGATAGAATCATTATTGTATTAATAATGATTAAAGTTTTATTTAAAAATGAAATAATAGAACTTTTTTTTAAAAAAATATGAGTTCAGTATCTTTCCGTGCATTAATTTTTATTTATCAAAAACAAAAGAAAAGAAGAATTAAAAATATAAACAGAAAATTAAAAGAATCCTTATTTTAAATATTTTTGTTTCTTAACTCTAATAATCAAAAGCTTGTTTCTTTTCAATTTTTAAATAAATTAAGCGCATGAGAAAGAGTGAAGTAAAAAAGTGCTCAGTATCATTTAAAACCCTTTGCGTTCGGACGTGAAAAAGCTCTCTCCGAGATCACATCCAATCGGAGGGGATTTTTTTTAACACTCAGCTTCTCCTGCTGTATTTGTTCAACACGTTGACAAATGTGAACTGAATTCAAACTAGAAGAATCAATATGACCTTTATGCATGGAGAGAATATTTTTCACGGATTTTCGTTTGAAGTACATCAGGGCTTTGAATAGCAGAATTATGAGCTATAAAAAAAACTCGTCGATCCGTCGAAAAAAAAACTAAATTCGTAGAAAAGGATTTAGACCGCGAAAAACTTTTCCTTTAACCAAAATCCAATATTTTCTTTTTTTTCTTTAATGAAACTTGTAAATAAAAAATCATAAAAATTTATAGTTGATAATTTGTCACATTTAGTTTTAAATTGTCAATTAATTTGTACATATGGGTGATTCTTCATTCAGTGGTCACTTTTAAACGTTTTTTTATTTATTCTATTCGAAAGTTCATCTCAAAAACTAAGTTTTTGTGTGTCGTTTTCTAATTTCCATTAAAAAATCTGTGTAAAAATATTTTTTAAATATTTTCCCCACTCTTTTTTTATTTGGAACTGGAGTTTACAATTTCATTGATTTTCATTCATTTTGTTCCCTTTCTTAGTGCGATTTTATTTGCCATTAATATTATTAAGTTAATAAGTTGTTTTTATGTTAAATTTGCAAAAAGAAATATAGTTTTTAGACTTAAAACTAGAAAAGTTACTATTATTTTATAGCGTATTTTAATGGTATGTAAACTCCAGTTCCGCCAAAATTACCGAATTCTAAATGTATAAAAAAAATAAAAATAATAGTGATTTAAAGTAAGCAAATCTCTTTAATAATCTGCAAAATTGTTTATTTTTATGAATTTTTACGGTTTTAATTAATTTTTTTCTTTGATTTGTAAACTCCAGTTCCTGTAACCTCAATTAACCTGTATAAAAACATGTAATTTCAATAACAGGTATAAATAAAAATATTATTTATTTATTAATTAAAGTAGTTTAAAGTAAAAAAAAGAATATTAAGAATTTTTTTCTATTAAAACATGTTTATTTAATTTGAATTTTGGCATGAGTTTCGAAAATTATTTGATATTTTGTATAAAAGTGTTTGTTTATTTAAAATTTATTTTTTCTATATCTAAATAAAAATAAAAATTTTAGATTTGAATGTTACTTATTTTTAATTTAATAAACTTGTTCAGAGTACATTTTATTTGTTTATTTACACTATTTATAATTATTAACAGTCGAAAATTAACTTTTTCAAATAAATTATTTAACCTCTAAATTACAAATTTTTAAATTGTTTGTATATAAAACTAAAGAAAGAATTAAGCTCAAATATCTATTAAATAATCATTCTCAAGCTTTATTAAAAATATCTACATAAAAAATTTTCCAAAAAATTAATTAAAAAAAAAATTTAACATATTCAAAAGTTACCACTTTGTGGAGATTTACCCATATAGGTACATAATTTTGAAATGTAGGTACGGAAAACTGAATTTAAAATAGTAATTTACATATATGGTCGATTTTCATAAAATGATTATATCAATTTGATATATACTTTTAGGGAACGGGAGGATAAAATCTATAGTTAGTAACCAATGAACGTGGAAGATGACTTCACTAGTAAACCCTTTTCTATATGTAAGAATTCCAATGCATATATATGTATATAGTTTCATATTGATATGAATCTAAATTGGTGCACGTGGTCATTAAAACTTTGATAGCAGAACGTAATTAAGTTATTAAAATGTATAGTTAGATGTTATATATACATATATGTACAGTATATAAAGTTTTCTGACAAATAATACTAATGTACATGTCAGTCATGCACGTCTGAAAAGTGAAACTGTCAAAATTAAAATATTTAATAAAGCATGTAGAGGCTCCGATGAAATATTACGTGTGTGGCCGCTACACTTTAATTTCATAAAGTTGATCATATTTTTAAAAAAACGCTTTCAGCTATTTGCATTTCCAATAAATTTAATACATATTTTAACATATATTCAATTAAGCCTGACAAATTGGATTATTAAATTCTTGTTTTATTTTTCTTTAAGATTTTTCTCTAATTTTCTTAATAGAACACAAAATATTTGATTTACATTTCTGAAATATTCTACTAGAACATTATTGTAAAAATGTTTTTATTATACAATTCCTATATAATATTTTAGTTATGTATAGCAATTCAATTTTAATTAGCGATGGAATGTTCATAAATTATTTCGAAGGAATATTCTAACATTACTTCAAAAGTATTCTAATAGAACTATAAATATTCCATTCACATTCCTGAAATTAGCCATTAGGAACATTAAAAATATTCCGTACACATTTTAGGAGTATTAAACTGTCCCATCATTGTAATGTTTCCTTGGAATATTGCATAAATATTTCATTGGAATTTCGTAAAAAATAATTTTTTATTTTTAGTATCATTGTTGATGATATTATAATCTTTCACTTTTACTTAGTTTCGAGTTTAACTTTGACATTGACTTTATGACTTTAACTTCGACTTTCATTTTGATTTTGACTTTAAGTGTCAAAGAAAAAGTCAGAGTGAAAGATAAAAAAAAATCAAAGTCAAGTAAATTTTGTATAGTAAATTTTCCGGTATCTGAAGTAAATTTTAATATAATAATTACTAAATTAGTAAAATTTTTTTTGGATGTAATAAAGTTTATACTGCAGAAATTGAGTGCGAATATTGCTAACTAGAAATTATCATATTAAATACTTAAATTTTTTCGTAATGAAATATGGAAAAACTGAATAAAGTAAATTTTACTACTTCCACAAAAAATCTAGATTTTTGTCATTTGTGATCATTTTTGCTTTCTTATCCCGTTGCCTGTTTCCACCCGTCGTGTTCATTTTCACTCAAAATAAATATAATTTGTATATAAATTGATAGATATTTTTCTTTGTATCAATATTATAAGACATTATAAGGGTCATTAATGATATTTTATACAATAATTGAATAATTAGTTATAATTTAAATATATTATACTATTTGAAAAAGTATCAGATAAAAATAACGAATTTTACTTTTTCCACTGCAAAAATTAAGTACCTTAAAAGTGACTACAGAGATACTTAAACTATTTTATATTAAATTATTAAATAAAATATTATTATTATTATGTTTTATTTAATTAAAATTTTTTTTAACCCGTTGCCCCTTTGCGACCCAACGTTGGGTCGTGAAAAAAGATGGCCCAGACTGTTTGCGACCCAACATTAGGTCGTGAACTTCTTAGGGGAAAATAAATGCAATTTCTTATGTAAATTATCAAATAAATTCTTTTATATCATTATTCACACACTATAGTGTTCAATGATACTAAATTAAGTAATAAATAAATAATTATTTATTATTTTTCATTAATATAATAATTTAAATAACCGACAGATTGGCTCAGTCGGATAGATGCCTCGCTTGGCAGTCGTTTAAGGACCAAGGGTAAGTACCCTTGGTTCGCGCCCATTTGGCTTGGTATTTTTCCGGCACGTGAGACAATCTGAGACAAACGTCGAGGTATAATGATGTGCACCGTCGATTATTGTCCGGTACACACCATTAGAACTCGACTGTCGATAAACCGGTTGTACTCAGGAGAGGTTTTCTACAGTTTCCCTCTCCACTGGCAAGAAAACCCATTAGACGGGTGGTCCAGGCAAATGCGAGTACTCCTAATTTTCAAGTCGCTCTGTTGGGGCAAAATTTAGTATTTAAGTTTGTCAGGGAAAATTTGTAAGAGAAATTTACGAAAATGTAAAAACACTTGTATAGCCAAGTATGTAAGGCTGAAGACAGGTGTATAAACCAATAAATAAAAAATAAAATACATGTAAAATTACTAAAAAAAATTGTTTTTTAATTTACTTACATTTGGTATATAAGGGTTTTTGGGGTCGCTGAATTCGAATTTGACCTTTATTTTTAAAAATACAAAATGGCGGATCCAAAATGGCGGACACCATTTTTAAAATTTATTTCGATTTTCATATATTTCAGTATCTAGGGGTATTTTAGGTCGCTGAATTTAAATTTCATATTCATTTTTAGAAATTCAAAATGGAGGATCAAAAATGGCAAACACAATTTTTAAAATTTATTTCGATTTTCATCAATTTTAGTATCTAGAGGTATTTTGGATCGCTGAATTCAAATTTCATATTCATTTTTAGAAATTCTGTTTGAAATTGAAAAAGGGGTATAGCCGGATACAAATAGAGCCGCTTACTTTCCAAAAAGTGTACCCGCTTTCCTCAAAAAGGAGAACCGTTCTCCCCTCGAGAGTAAGCAGCGTGCTTAACCTCAAGTTGAACCGCTGTTTCGCATTTAACGCAACCGCTCTACCGACAGGTAGAGCCATTTACTTTTTTTTCTCTTCGTGTAACATTCTGAAATTTTGAACTCAAAATTCGCTTTTTTGGGAGAGTTATGGAGGGGGAAAGAAAAATCAAAAAATGCGTTTTTCTAGAAAACTACTGAACCGATTTTAATGAAATTTAAATATGTTATAAATGTCAACAAAACAGTTTAAAAAAAGATTTTTAAAATTTTTTTTTCAAAAAAATCCAAAATTTCTTTTTTTTGAAATTTTTTTTTTTTTTTTTAAGAGCGACACCCACCATTTTTTTTACTATTTACTCGTTAAAGTGTCTATTTTGAGAAAAAAATTTTTCACAATTTTTTTTTGAGGTGCGTGATAGTGAAAAAAAAAATAAAAACCGCAAGTGGGTACAATATACAGCTTAAATTTTGAAAAATCCATCATATTCTTTAAAAATTTGTTATTTCAAGTCATTTTTAGGTTTCTAATTATAAATCTACTATAGAAATTAAAATATTAAAAATGGCGCATAGTAAAAAAAAATCAAAATTTTTTTTTCAAAAACAAATCAATAAAATTTTTTTTTGTTCAAAAATTGTTTTCAGGGTTATTTTTTGAAGTGACCACTTTCTTTATTGTTGTTAAAAGTACCTTATAATGTCCCCTTTAACATATATTTTTTCCAAATTTTTAAAAAATATAGTTTTTGAGTAAAATGTCAAAAACCATGGTCATGCTATTTGTCACGTACGGAAATGCACATACATACATATGGACAATTTCATGTCATAGGGTATAGCCGGATAAGTATGGAAAAAGTGACCCAAATATTTTTTACCCAAATATATTTTTCCTATTCATTCCTACCCACAAAATAACTTTTTGAAATTTTGAGTTTTTTTAACTTATGGAGGGATAAAAAATCGAAAAACGCATTTTTCTCTAAAACTATTGTATGCATTTTAATGAGCTTTGGATATGTTAAAAAGGCAATTAAAGAGATCAAAAAAAAAAAAAAAATTCCAAAAATCCGTTTTTTAAAAAATTTCAAAAAATTTCATTTTGAAATTTTCAGAATAAAAATTTTTTGGTTCTATTAAAGTGACATTTTTATGTATTTTCTCATTTTAGTCTTTTATGTGATTTACTTAATAATAAAAAAATTTTGCCTGACAGGATTTCAGTGTGTGTCACGGTGAAAAACTCAAAAACCCTACCCGGAACAGTTTTATTTAGTATGTGAATTGGTAATTAATTATTTAATTCTTTAATTACAAATTAATACTCAGGGGTTTTCTAAATACAAGTCTGAAATCAATGTCAAAGAAAAATTCAAAAATTTTTATTTTGTCATTTAAAAATTTTTTCTTTTTGGATTATTGGAGCGGTATATCAAACTTTATTTATTTAACTTTTTTAACAGTCTTACCTTTAAAAAAATAATGGCCTACATGATTTTAGAGTGCGACACGGTAAAAAAAACTCAAAAAATCCTAAAATTTTATTTAAAAATTTTCCAAATTTTTTTGTTTGTCTAAAAAATATTTTTTTATATCAACTTCAGATTTGTATTTAGCAACCTCAATAACCCACTAGTAATAAGTTGCAAAAAAATTTGACAGGTTTTTTAAAATTAACTATTTACAAACCACATAAAAATGTACCGGGTAGGTACACATAAGAGGCTGAAATGAGAAAATACATAAAAATGTCACTTTAATAGAACCAAAAAATTTTTATTCTGAAAATTTCAAAATGAAATTTTTTAAAAACAGATTTTCGGAATTTTTTTTTTTATCTCATTAATTGTCTTTTCAACATATCCAAAGCTCATTAAAATGCATATAATATAACAGAGAATATAACAGCATATAACAGAGAAAAATGCATTTTTCGATTTTTTTTCCCTCCATAAGTTAAAAAAACTCAAAATTTTGAGTTAAAAATTTCAAAAAGTTATTTTGTGGGTAGGAATGAATAGGAAAAATATATTTGGGTCATTTTTTCCATATACTTATCCGG
This sequence comes from Leptopilina heterotoma, assembly GCF_015476425.1. Lineage (NCBI taxonomy): Eukaryota > Metazoa > Arthropoda > Insecta > Hymenoptera > Figitidae > Leptopilina > Leptopilina heterotoma. Next base: position 299,910 of record NW_025110923.1, on the reverse strand, counting down.
CTATACCCTATGACATGAAATTGTCCATATGTATGTATGTGCATTTCCGTACGTGACAAATAGCATGACCACGGTTTTTGAAATTTTCCTCAAAAACTATATTTTTTAAAAATTTGGAAAAAATATATGTTAAAGGGGACATTATAAGGTACTTTTAACAAAAAAAGAGAAAGTGGTCACTTCAAAAAATAACCCTGAAAACAATTTTTGAACAAAAAAAAATTTTATTGATTTGTTTTTGAAAAAAAAATTTTGATTTTTTTTTTACTATGCGCCATTTTTAATATTTTAATTTCTATAGTAGATTTATAATTAGAAACCTAAAAATGCCTCGAAATAACAAATTTTTAAAGAATATGATGGATTTTTCAAAATTTAAGCTGTACATTGTACCCACTTGCGGTTTTTATTTTTTTTCACTATCACGCACCTCAAAAAAAAAATTGGGAAAAATTTTTTTCTCAAAATAGACACTTTAACGAGTAAATAGTAAAAAAATGGCGGGTGTCGCTCTTAAAAAAATAAAAAAATTTTAAAAAAAAATTTTTTTTGGATTTTTTTGAAAAAAAAATTTTAAAAATCTTTTTTTAAACTGTTTTGTTGGCATTAATAACATATTTAAATTTCATTAAAATCGGTGGGGGGCACTTTTTGCATACTTATATCCGGCTATACCCTTTTGTCCGACATATTGGATCCATCATTTTGAATTTTTTTATGGCGTATTTGAATTCAGCGACCTCAGAAACCCTTGCATACTAATTTTTATAAATATCTGTTTAAAATTGAAAAATTTTGTCCGACATATTGGATCCGCCATTTTGAATTTTTTTGACGTCATATTTGAATTCAGCGACCCCAAAAACCCTTGTATACTAAGTTTCATAAAAAATCATCGACCAGATTTTGCTGGACATTTTGGGCCACTTATATGAATATTTTGTCAAACAAGGAAGGGGTTAAGAGTATATTTTACTACGTTTGAAGTAAATTTTAGTTTACAGATGAACCCCTTTCGCAGTGTGGTGAAAAAAATCGTTTTTCGGTACCAAAAAGTTTCTAAAAAAATTTAATTAATTTAGATTTAGATTTCAATATGGTGACCAACATTTTTAAAAATAAATGTATACATTTACTCCCCTATAGGGAGAGTGGGGCAAGACGGGGTACTTAAGGATTAAAGCGCAAAAAAACGAAAATTATCGAATATATGTGGACGTCAACATGAAAAGGGCCCACTTTGGCACTATTGGAGTTATCTATATGGGCGTATTCCTGGCAAAATTTGGAAAATTTTGAGTGGTCTTAGAACTTTTTTGGTTAAAAATTCGCTGAGTTACGGAATTTCAAAGTTTAGAACGCCAAAAACCTCCTTTCGAGAAAAACGGAATTAAAGATTGCGATACCAACTAATTATAGTATCTCTGATTTTTCTTGGAAGTTATTCAGATAAGAATTGTTTCCAGTTCAGGGCACTTTGAAGATAAAAAACCAACAGGTTTTAAATTTTTAAAACCATCCCCCTCTCTTAATTTTGAAAATACAAAAAATCGACAATATGGGCCCTTTTCTAAAAAGGACAGTTTTTCTATTAAAAAACCATTTTTTACAAGATTAATAATTAGGTACAATTTTATTGTGTCATTTGAAGAAAAAGAATAGATATTAAACCTTTTTAAAATTTTTTGACAGTCTCTATTATGAAAAGATTGACGCAATATCTAAATTTTCATTTCGACAATTACGAAAAAAACTCTAACATCAATATCTCTGGTTCTTCTGGGAAGTTATTCAGATAAGAATTGTTTACAGTTCAGGACACCTTAAACATGAAAAATCAAGAGGTTTTAAATTTTTCCACACCTCCATTTTTAAAATACGGATTACTTTTGCAAATGACCGACAAAATGGGCTCTTTTCATTTTTTTAAAGAACCAATGAAATCAAACAGTTAAATTATCGATAACTTAATATGTTTTTGCCAAAGTTCAGAATGCTAATTTTCTTACTATGGAAAATTCGGAAAAATCGATTTTTTTGCTCCTAATCTTTTCCCATGTTTTTGCCAAAGTTCAATTTACATTTTTTTAGTTCAATATATGACTAATAACATACTAAATTATTATAATTGTATTCGCTTTCCTTCCAACAAAAAAAAATTCTTGAAAACTGGGCTTTTTTTTGGCTTACACTCTAAATCTGAATTAGTGAAAATTTCACTGATTTCAATTCAGTGGCCCAGTTTTCTTTAATTCATCAGTGGGATTTCATTGACAATCAGTGGTTTTTACTGATTCTCAGTGAAATTCTACTGATTCATCAAAGAAAACTGGGCCACTGAATTGAAATCAGTGAAATTTTCACTGATTCAGATTTAGAGTGTACCCCTTAATGAAATTAGTTGATTTTTTCCAGGTCTAATCTGCAATATTCCGATGGAAAATTCCGAGATTGAATTATATTTTATAAACCAACTTTGGACAGTTTTGTTCAAGCACAACAATTTTTTTCCCTGAACATTCTGATCATTTGCTGTCACTGAAATAATGCTCCTACTGAATCTCCCTCGTACGAACTCTGATTCAAACTTCACAAAAGATGCCACTGTACTCCCAAAGGAATCGACATTGTGAATTGCCATCTACTTTCACATATATATAGAATTGAAGTCGACCTCGAGTCCTCTGCAATGCGATTAAAGTAAAACATTTCCCAAGAGATAAATCTTGCAGCACATATCGAATTAGTCAATTAATTCACATCCCCCTTTACTCTCACCAATTACCCTTTTTTCCTGTGGTCTGTCTCTGTCACTGCGATGAAAATAAGTTCCATCTGCCACTTTTTTCATTGATGGAAGATAAAAAAAGAAACGCTGACTCAATATTTTACGAAGCGAATAAGAATGTGATGATCAAGAAGAATTTTTTACTTTTTAATAAAATTTCCCTCGCCTTGAATCTTGCAATTGGCGTTGCGGGAGGTATGGTTCATTTCATTATTGAAAAGCTGATTGGGACGATGAAACGAGTTGGGATGGTGCACGCCCGGTTGATCTGTGTTTCACTTCCTAACGCAATTTCCTTTTGTGCTTCGCGGATTATAAACGCGGGAGTATTTCTCTCTCTTTCTCTTTGCGCTACTAGGTGATGCTGTACATGGTGCCCCCGGGGGGATTAAAGTTATGAGGACGGAGTGGAGGGAATTTTGCAGATAAGACAAGCGACTGCCGATGTTCACTCAGCTGAATTACTCCTACATAATCTGTCGGGCGTGTAGAATACACACTCCAGAGGTGTTTTCAGGCGTCGTTCGGGTTGAAAAGATCCTTGTTCGCTCGGCCGCCCACTCTGGTAACGCACGTCTTTTTGCTATTACGCGAAAATTACTTTCCGTCCAACTCCTTCAAGATCGTCCAACGATCTTTACAACCCGACCTGTGTGCACTTTACTTGACCGCACTACACACTTTAGAATTATGTCTTCTGAAACGCTTTGTGTATTTTTTAACTCATTCCTTACGTGTAAAAAAACAACAATTTTTTTTTTTTGCTTTCAATTTAAAGTGACATTTTTAAAATATTCTTTCTTTAATTACTTTTTTATTGTGGTTTATTACAAGAAATAATTGGGTAACGTCCTAGTTACTAAACAAATACCCCTCAGTGGAATTTTTTTTACAATTTACTGCTTAAAAATGTCTAGAATATACAAAATCCCTCGAGGCCGATTTTGAAATTTGAAATTCCTTATAATTTTCTTTTTTAATCAAAGTTATAGCAAATTGGTTTAACTTTTGGAAAAATTAGTATATATATATATACTAGCATAAATTGTTATGAACAAAGCACTAAAAAAAGGTTTCAATTTTAGAGGATTCCTCTTTTTTCGCAGCATTTTTTCCTAGTACATATGGGTTCTAAAGTTTTCCTTTCTAATTGAAAGCATTTTCAATTTCCATTCCCACGTGAAACGATTCTACGGAAATTCCGTATGGAGTTCCGTAAAGAATTCCGTAAAAAATTCCCGTACGGAATTTTTGCAAATATTCCACATTGTATATTTTTGTTGAATATTTGATAACTTTTAAAAAACTGTCAAACTGGTACTAACTCCAACTGGAGTTGGTAACAGTTTCTTATACTTTTTAATATTATTTCCTTATTATATTTTTTTAATTTATTTTATTAATTTTGCATGGAAAAAAATTTTTAGATGATAAAAAACTGCTAAACCAATTGGAGTTGGTAATAGTTTAACAGTTTCTTTTAAAAGTTATCGAAAACTCAACAAAAGTATATAATGTGGAATATTTGCAAAATTTCCGTACGGAATTTCAGACGGAATTTCCGTAGAGCGCTATCCGTAGAATAGTTTCACGTGGATTTTCACTATTTTAGAGAAACATATCACTGTTCCGGAGGTGAAGGTTTTTGACACTCTTAAACAGGAACTGTCACGGAATCAAAACAAAATTAAAAAATACTTTTGTTATGATTCGGATATGGGTATCAGAATCAAAAGTAATATTTATTTAGTTTTGATTCAGATTACCAAATTAAAATTGAATATTGTTTATGTTCTGATTCCTATATCTTAATCAAAATTCTACTATGTTTAGTTTGGATTCCAGTATCAGAATGAAAAGTATTTTTTTTAATTATGATATAAATTCAATACCAAATCAGAAGTAGAAATTCGAATCGAATTCTGTTTCTATAAGAAAACCGAATGTAATAATGTGAAGTAGACTTTTGTTTCGTTAATGTATGAGAATCAAAATAGAAAGTGACTTTTGTTTCTATATCAGCAAACAAAACTAAAGTGGAATGGACTTTTGTTTCGTTACCAAATCAAAATCAAAATACATTAAAAATTTCGTTTTGTTGTTAAATATCATAATGAAATAAAAATTCGATTTCCGTGATAGTCCCTGGTCTTAAATTAATTAATTAAAAAAATACTATAGATAATCGACACGCTCTAGTTTTCGAAAACCTCGAGCTTTATAGTTATCGTCATCAAATATATTATAAAGTAACTTTAATTTCAGTCATCTTCAGGTGTAAAAAATGTCTATTTAAGATCTGAAGGGATGTGAAAAGGACGTCCATTTTGATGACTCTAAGACCTTACTGTCATTGTCCCCGGATGTCCGCGAACAAAAACGGACGTCTTTAAGACGTCCCTGTGCCCACTGAGAAGTGTGTAAAGAAGAATTCTGATGCTTAGTTGATTCGGTTTATTCGTTTGGTTCTCTGTAAATAGCCAATTTCAAAAAGGTACCCCATTTTGCCCCACTCTCCCCTACTATAAATATTTAAAGTTTATATGCTTAATATATTTTTAGAAAATATTACAATTTTTTTAATATTATTTTGCGATTCATATTACAATAATAATTATTTAAGCTGATTTAGATCAAATGCAGAAGGAAAATAAAAATCTATATTTAAATTTTCAAAAAATTTTAATTCCAGATGTAAAATATTGTATTATGTAACTCCTCATGTTTACATCTTCAACTTTAATCAGTAAATTTTACAACTATAGGGTAAATGTGGGTATTCCTGCGAGTGACACAAAAATGTCGACCACAAAAATTAAAAAAATTTCCGATTTTCTTTAAACTCGTTACTCGGGGGTTTTCGGGGTCGCTGATTACGAATATGATATCAGATTTTCAAAATTCAAAATGTCGGATCTAATATGGTGACCCAATATGGCGGAGGATAATTTCAAGATTGATGCGATTCGGACAAAATTTGTTTCTCGGGGGATTTTGGGGTCGCTGAATTCGAATTTGATATTCGTTTTTCTAAATGCTAAATTGCGGATTCAATATGGCGACCAAATTTTCTGCATGTTGACGAATTTTTATCAAAAATGTTTACTTAATCTCTTTAGGTTTTTTTTGTTTGTTTGTTTTATTCAAAAATTTACTATCTGAAGCAAATCAACTTTAAATGCCCTTATGCGATATGACCATTATATTTTTTAATTTTTCAATTAAAAAACGAGTTTAAACAAGCACACATATTTATAAAACATAAAAGAAACAAAACTGTGATTCGCACACGCACTTTTTATAAATAACAAACAATCACGACATTCACCAAACGATAAAGCTGGACGTCATGTGACTCGAGACGGACAGCAAGAAGTACATTTTCAGCCATATTGGGAAAATTGGCTGCGCACATGCGCATCGGTGAGACCGCGAATATTAAAAAATTATAAAGTCAAATATTTTTCTGCCTTTATTTTCAACTTTAGATAAATAAATAAAAATAACGTTGTACAGTAAAATCTTATTTTTCTTAAGTAAACATTTTTTTGTAGTAATTTATTATTATTTAAAATAAATTATAAATTAAAATCTATAATAAATATTATATATATGAGTCATTCCATTCTATTTCGACTAAAGTCGTTGCCGGCTAATTTTAAAAAATTATAATTTTTTGCAGGAATGATTTTAAAGATATTAGGATCATCGAAATCAAAATCGTGAAAATAAGCAAAGTGCCAGTTTTAATTGCTTATTTTTTAACATTTGTGAAGAGAAAAGGAAGAAAGTGATAAGAAAAACTAAAAGTTATTAAAAGTTTCTTTATATTTCATAAGGTTTTGTTCAATTAAATGATTTCGCTTTCTCACATTTAGCGAATAAAATTTGAAAAAATAGGTTATTTGCCAGGTGAACTTTAATATATTTTTTTATTTAATATTTCTTATTAATAATTGTTTCTATCAATTTATAATAATAAAATAATTCATTCATAATAAATTCTAATAATTTTTTACGTTTTTATAGTAAATTATGTGTTTTCTTTAATATTTTCTAATAGATGAAAATTTGACAGTTTTTACGACTTCATATACTTTAGATGCTTATTTTATAATAAATATAAAAAATATTTAAAAAATTCTTTTTGTTCGATGATCCTAATATCTTTAAAATCATTCCTGCAAAAAATTGTAATTTTTTTAAATTAGTCGGCACGAATGACTCATATGCAAATTATATAAATTAATAAAATATAAATTTTATATTAAATTTTAAATTGTAAATTATTAAATACTGCAATTTTAAAAATTTCTACAAGTTATCATTAAAGTAATTTTCATAAATACATAAATTTTATTGATTATATGTAATATATAAGATTATTTAAGGGACTGATAGTAAAAATGGTTTAAAAAAACATTGGGAGAAAAAGTGGGATAAATGACTTGGTAATAAATGGTTTAAAACAATTAAAATATTTATTAATAAGTTTATTATACGAATGACTTGCAAAATATTAAAGTTTCTCTTTACTTTTTAAAATATTTTTTGATCATTAATTGAGGGCGTGGATCGGATAACTGCCTGTAGCGCATGGCTGAAAGGGACTATACCAGTCAGACAACAGTGAGCGCCTCCAGGCCTCTCACTGATGTCTGACTAATATAGTCCCTTTCGGCGATGCGCTACAGGCTGTTATCCGATCCACGCCCTCAATTTTAATTAATTTATCTATAAATTACAACATCATTTTAGCCCGTATTTGCTCCCAAGTCACTTATCCCACTTTTGCTCCCAATTATCACTTTCACTATCAACCCCTTATTTCGAAGTATTACGTTTATGCCCTCACGCGTGCTACAAAATTAGCACGAGCGACAGCAAAATGTGTCTCATTGAGCAAGCACGGTGTGACTCGCACGTCATGTGCCTAAAGTGCAACAAAATTAGAACAAGTGACAGCTAAATGCGTCTCATTATGCACGCACTGCGTGACTCGCATGTCCTGTGCCCAAAGTGCGACCAAGTGCGACGCATGATTGTTATCTGGGATATGGTATATATAATATTGAGGAAGCTAAATGATCATGAAATGAACAACTTGTTTAGTTTTAGGTTGAACTTAATTTTTAATCATTCCAATTACTTTTCTCTTATTCTGGTCACATTTTGAACATTTGTCATGGGATTCAGTGCAGTTTTCATGTAGCCAAAAATTTCAAATACTGCACTGAATCCAATCTTCAATCAATGTCGTTTCATTGTAACTTTCGACTCAACCTACAAATATATCTTCACCTCTGGTGTCAATTAGATGAATTATTTTGTTCTCGGACATTTTTAATTTGTTTTTCTTTAATGGCCATCTCACCCAATAATACATGACAAAAGTAAACATCAAAATATTAAATAAATAAAATAATTTTTCCATTTATTTTTTGTTTATATCGAAGCGTGGGTTATGTACTACTCCATAAAACTTCAAATTAAATAATCCGTTAAAAAATAACAATATAGCAATAAGAAATCTGAAATTCTCAAATTATTTTGGACCCATGCAAAAAAAATGTAGACGGATTACGCTTACATTTTCATTATTTTTCAATAATTTGTTGTTTACATTTATTAGTAGTCACAAAAGGTTGAAGAATAACCCATAATAAGTTATATTTATTTACAAATTCTGTAAAATATTTGAACTGGCCATCTCTCCCATATGGCCATCTCCCCCGGACTTACCATATCCCAGGCGGAAAAGTCGGACGAACGTCGGAGTTTACAACCGGCTGGGATCCGCGCCCGTACAGACCGCAAGTACCGACGGTCTGTACCGATTCGGATCTGAAGAAGCAACCGGCGCGGTACAGATTATGCTCCGACTGTCGGAACCGTCTTTCCACTATTGTCAGTACTGGCTCGGTACTGGATTTCTTCCGCCGGCGGATCTTATTCTTCTGCGGCGTCGGAAGAATGACGGATATGTTGAGTCTGTACTGGCTCGGTACTGGGGCGGATCCGACTGCGGATCTCGTCATTTATTGTCACATTATAAATTAAATAATTATTACAAGTAATTGCATTATTTTAGAAAATAATTATTAATAAATGAATCAAATCAATATATTAAGTAATTATTTATTGAGACTTTTTTAAAAATTAAATAATTAAAAAAATTCGTTATTAATTAATTATATATTATTAATTAACATTAATATTATTGAGAATTGATAATAAATTATTAATATTAATAATAATATTAATTAATAATATCTCAATAGTAATTGAATAACACAGCCACACAAAAAAAAAAGTTCTGATCTGGGGGTCTCACTATGTAGACTTTATGGTTTTTGGGTCGCTGAATCCGAATCCGAGGTCCATTTAACCCCATCAGATCAGGATTTTGACATAACCTCAAAAAACCAATATGGCGGACACATTTTTGAAAAGTTTATCGGATTCGCTTGAAATTCGTTACTCGGGGGTTTTTGGGGTCGCTGATTACGAATTTAAAGTCTGATTTCAAAAATTCAAGATGGCGGATCCACTATGGCGGACACGTTTTTGAAAAATTTATCGGATTCGCTTGAAATTCGTTACTCTGGGGTTTTTGGGGTCGCTGATTACGAATCTGATGTTGGTTTTTCAAAATTCAAAATGGCGGATCCAATATGGCTGACACATACATATTGGATCCGCCATTTTGAATTTTTGAAATCTGACTTCAAATTCGTAATCAGCGACCCCAAAAACCCCAGAGTAACGAATTTCAAGCGAATCCGATAAATTTTTCAAAAACGTGTCCGCCATAGTATATCCGCCATTTTGAATTTTTAAAATCAGACTTCAAATTCGTAATCAGCGACCCCAAAAACCCCCGAGTAACGAATTTCAAGCGAATCCAATCAACTTTTCAAAAATGTGTCCGCCATATTGGTTTTTTGAGGTTATGTCAAAATCCTGATCTGATGAGGTTAAATGGACCTCGGATTCGGATTCAGCGACCCAAAAAACATAAAGTCTACATAGTGAGACCCCCAGATCAGAACTTTTTTTTTGTGTGGCTGTTTAATCGTTTCTCAATATAATAATATTGAAGGTAATGATATTAATAATTTTAATTAATATCTTAATAATAATAAATTTATTGTTATTGATATATTATTAATTAATATTAATATTGATAATTTATTATTAATTCTCAATAATATTAATGTTAATTAATAATATCTTAATAATAATAAATTTATTATTATTGAGATATTAATTAAAATTATTAATATTATTACGTTCAATATTATTATATTGAAAAACAATTATTTAATATATGTATTATATAATAATAAAAATATAACAAGTTTCTTTTTTAACGAAATATTGAAATAGTCCTAAATATACATTCAATAAAAAAGTATTGAAAATATAGCGGTATCATTGACGCGTAGTAATTCTGCAAGTTTTATTTGAGCTAGTGACACTTGAGAGTATTTAAGATTTGAGAGTCCCATGCGAGCGTAGCATAGTGGTTAGCGTGCGAGATTTCGGTGCGTAAATATTCGGTTAGGCGTAGGTTCGTACCCCCAAGCGTTAGGATTTTTCAAATGTCTATGTAATAAAAAATTGCGTTTAAGTGTATAAAAAAATGTGTAAAGTGAACTGTCAATGAATTGTCATTAGTATTTATCTTTTGCAATTAATTATTATTTTTTGTATTGATATTTGTTGAAATTATCATTTGGATCCGACCCGGTTGTCAGTCGGTAGAATGCCCAAAAATAAAGTGAGCTGTGCGTTTCTTTTTAACGCAGCAGTTCACCGCATTGGTCGAACAGCTCTACCAACAGGTTTTCAGTGTGGGATATTCTAAACTATTTTGACGACTTGCGCGGTATGCGACACCTAATTTTCTGAACCGAAAAAAATCTCGATGGTATTATTAACTATGACCCTATAGTTAATCTTAATCTAGTAAAAGTAATAAGGATTCCTAATCATTATGGTTAGGATCGCTAGGTTGATTCAACAAATTCAAGCCTGGCAAAAACAACCCTGCAAATCCTAGTCAAATTGACTAGGATTTTAGTAATTTTGCCTATTTCCATAATGCGCACGCGTCTGCTTCTGTTCTGACAGTGTTTACCTCTATATCTTTCGCGTCATTTGTCGTGATTTCGTAAAACGATTTTTTATCATTACTCGCGTCTATTTTTTGTACATAAAATGGAGTTCTTACATACATCAAAATTGCTGGTTTCTCGGAACCTCTGGAAATATAGATAGTCCATGTTTTAGAAAGTAAACTATTTAATTATATTAGTCAATTCTTTCAGACTTTTTTGGTTAGGTTTCAATATAAATCGTCGAAATTTTTACGCACGTGGTGACAACATTTTTACTATTTTAATCGCGCAGTGTGTTTGAAAATTTACCTTTGCAATAATTTGTGTATTTAAATTTATTTTCATTTAAATGGCATAAATAATTAAAAATAAATAGTTTTTGACAAGTGTATAAAATTGTGTACTTGAAATGTATAAAACATCATCTGATTAAGTATTGTATTTTGACTCGAAAATCTAGTGTCTATTAAAAAATTAAAATACCAAGTCGTGTTTAGTGTAGTGGTTATCGTTCCGGGTTTTAAAGTGCGTATTCGTTAGGTTCCCGTGTAGAAATTGCCCTACTAGGGCCATAGTAAGGAATGAAACGCCGCGCCCGATCAGGGCCAGATCGGGGCGACAAGAAAATGTGGATTTCCTGATCAGGGCCACATCGGGCGCGGCGTTTCATTCCCTAATAGGTCGGCCCTATCCGGCCCTGATCAGGGCCCCAGCGAAATTTCTACACGGGTTCAGGTGTTCGCGTCCCCCCTGCGTCAAATATTTATTTCATAAGTTTAAATTAATTCCAAGGTATATAAATGCAAAGTAAAATATAAATATGTTTAATAAAATAATTAATTATTTTTTTTAATTATATTTACTTTTTCTCTTTTATTGGATAATAAGAATTTGATTAAGAATTTCAAATAATTATGATACACAGTGTAAATCTAATATTATTATCCTAGTCAATTTGACTATTGTTTCCTGATTGCATCTACTAATTTTTCTGGTCACTTTAACTATGCTTGAATTTTATTACTTTGACTAGGATTCTATAGTTGGCTCCTCTCGTAACTAGGAAACCTAGTCAATTCCTGGTATACGGGTCCTAGGCATTTTTTTCGGTGTGCAATAATACTCGCACAATAATTGGTATTTCCTTCATAAATGTCACACAATAATACTCGCGTCAACAATAATATATGTGTTGACAATTAGTTTTTAATTTACTTTTTTAAATACAAATAAGTAACGAAATTTTAATAATTATTAAGATGATGAAAAAAATCGATCACTCCGAGTCAGGATTCAAAAAATGAAAAAGAAGTAATTTCTTTTAACGTTTCAACAGCACGGCTGTCCTCTTCAGAAACGTAAGAAAAAATTATAAATCATTTTAAGTCACACATTGCTTATACAAGACGAACGTCTTCGTCGAAGCAAGAACGATTAGACACAACAATTTTTTATTAGAAATTTTAATAAGTTTAATGATTTGGAAAATATAATAATCGAACTTTAATTTGTAATTGAAAAAACTACATTTCATTTTTTCGTACACTTAGACGAGCTTTACAAAGTTAACCTATATTAAAAGTTCGCAAAAATACTCACACTTACCCTATGATAAAATTTTATGCAATAACAATATCTCAAAATTGATATCTTTCTCTCATTTATTAAATATATGAAATACATTGCGAGGTTCAAAATTTTGTAACTTGAATAAATCATAATGAATATTACAATATGAAATAAAATTGTCACATAAATTTTCGTTTGTCATTAATAAAAATTGTTTTGGAAAATTTTACATTATTTTGTACTAGGGCTGCTCATGAGACGAGACTAGTCTCGGTCTAGTCTCGAATTTCTGTAACGAAACCTAGACGAGACTTAACAAAAAAATTCGAGACGAGACTAACACGAGTCTCGGAGTCTCGTCGAGAGTCTCGACTAACTGACTTTTCTCATAAGTAATTTCGTTAAATTTTTTTTTGTAATAAAATATTTCTAATTTTAATCATAATAGTTATTTATAGTTAAATAATCTAACAAAAATAGAGAACGTACAGTACATTTTGTGATTTCCAATCAATTATTTAGAGTAAAAAATTTATTTTCCTTTTAATTGAAAGGCAGGTTTAGTAGCAACTCGGCTTATAGAAATTCATTAAAAGATGAGTCGATCACCTCACTTTTGTGCTTAAATTAAATTAAATAAATAATATAATAATTTTTATTTGCTTTATTCGAAGATAATTAAATCTAAAAAAATTATGATAAAAAAATTCTAATAAAATTAAGTAGTTTTTAAAAATATTTTCATGTACAGTATGTTTCAATTATGCCTTCTTAGTTTAAACGTGTCGCACTCATATGTTTCCATAGGAACATATGAGTGCGACACGTTTATACTAGGAAGGCATTTTTGCAACCTACTGTACATACTTTTTCGAAAACAATTGAATTTCTTAAAAGTGTTTTTGTATTATTTAAAACTCATGAATTTTAATGAAATATTTTGAACATCATAATTTTTTTCTGCAAAATGTTAAAAATTATTCTAAAATGTTATTATTTTTTGTATGTATTTGAATTTTCGAAAAATATGTAATTAAAAGTACTGAAAAGAAAAAAAAAACTTTTATATATATGAACTAGTATTCCAGATTTTTGGGCAGAACATGAAAATGACATTTTAAATTTAATCACCCATATACTAAGGTTTTTGGGGTCGCTGAATCCGAATTTGAAGTCAGATTTAAAAAATTCGAAATGACGGACCCAAAATGGCGACTACAAAAAATTTCAGATTTGCTTGAAACTCGTTACTCGGGGGTTTTCGGGGTCGCTGATTACGAATAAGATATCAGATTTTCAAAATTCAAAATGTCGGATCTAATATGGTGACCCAATATGGCGGATAATTTCAAGATTGATGCTATTCGATCAAAATTCGTTTTTTGGGGGTTTTAGGGGTAGCTGAATTCGAATTTGATGTTCGTTTATCTAAATGCTAAATTGCGGATTCAATATGGCGACCAAATTTTCTGCATCTTGACAAATTTTTATCAAAAATGTTCACTTAATCTTTTTAGGTTTTTTTTGTTTTATTTAAAAATTTACAAGAATAAATATTTTTAGACAAATTCATTAACTTTTAAAAAAGTAGATTGAAGAAAAATTATAAATGGAAGAAAAATAGTCTAAATAATCGGTTAATAATAAAAATAAAAATTTTTTGTTCTGTATGAAATAAAAAAAATATTAAAATTGTAATTTTTTCTTACGTACAATCTGCAATGTAATGAAAATCTAAAAATATTTAATTAAAGCTCACGCAGTCGAGCAGTAAAATTACCCAGGTCTTTGATATTTTCCATTTTCCATACACTTTAATGTTACTGATGAAAAGTTTTATTAAGGAAACGACTACAAAGTAAATATGTTTTCCTTTAGTGCGTAAATCCTTTTTTCGACGAATATTAAAACTTATAAAAAAAGCAAATTGTAATATGAAAGTGTTCTCAAGTGAATAATAAGTTTTCTTTATCTTACAAAATATTTAATTTAAAAATAAATTGTTAAATTATAAATAAATTTTTCGTTTTTTGGAGAAAAAAAGTTTTTTTAAAACTATTTTTGACATTAAATGTTTTATTACCATAAGGGTAAGATAAATACTTCATTCATTGTTTAGTAAAATAATTTTGTCTATTGCAGTAAATCATTAATCATCAAATTCAATCTTTTTCATATATATTATTCGAAATAATTTTTTATCCAATTTTTTATATTAGAATATAATTAATTTTATTAATGGTCATAAAATTATACTCTATTTTTGTCACTATTAACCAAATATATGTTTATTCAGACAAGGAATTAATTTCACATTAAATCGAAACATTACTTTTTTCGAAAAAAAGAGACGATCATAATATAGGAATGGGGGAGAGATCTTGAGAAAATTTTTTGACAAGAACTTATGAGAAGCCACGTGAGAGTCCGTACGTTTTCTTATACGGACGAGATCAAGGAGGCTTGCATGAATAGGAACATATTACAGGTTCTTCCCACGAAAGATAAGTGGATGCTTACCATTCCCTGGTGAATACCTATATGAGTTGTCTTCATGGACTCGAATAAATTTCACCAGTTTGCCCAAAGAGGAGTGTGGGACCTTATGGGAATATTCAAATTTACGTTCAGCGCAAAATCAGCCAAAATTAGCTTCCTCTCAAGTTTCGATAAGAAAAAAGCCGCAAACGGTTCCAATAATGTTTAGGTGATTTCATAATTTTCAGGAAAATCCCTTAGTGGTTGCAATTTTATGAATGTTATTTATTAGAAGAATTAAAATCGATTTTTCTGAAAATACTTCATGCAAATATTGACGGTTTCAATTTATTATTCTGTTTCTGAGAAACAATAATGAATAATTACTATCATTTTATTTTTATATGGAGAAAAATTTATTTGTAACAATTGTTTTTTGTAATCTGCATTGCTACTAGGCTATGTTGATTGACATCACTTTATATTCTTCAATTTTCCATACACCCTTCAGCTTATATCCCTCAATTAATAATAGCTTATCTGCAACTTTAAAAAATGATATTTTAAAAAATTAATTCAAAGAATAATTTAAAATAATATTTACTTTCCAAAATAATAGTTATTATAATTGGTAGTTTAAATCAAAAGTTATTTTACATTTTTTTAATTCTTAACTAATAGTTCAAATATCATCAAAAAAAGAAAGAACTAATTTTCGAGAAGATAATTATTTCGCAAAATTGTGTTTTAAAAATTGAATATTCCTTATGTTTTGATATATCAAATTATATATATATATATATATATATATATATATATATATATATATATATATATATATATATATATATATATATATATATACATGTATATTATATATCCTACATGTATACATTTTGTAAGGAGCATGTCAAACAGACTCTTCAAAGAAAATGATATTTCTTTGTAAAGAGCATTTCACGTGAAACAATTACAAGGAGCTTCGGGTCATTTTATCCGTAATTACAGTGCGATGAATTTAATTGTAACTGACTGAATAAAAAGGAAAAAAACAACAAAATTATTTGAATACAGGGCAGTGCTTACTGTAATTATAGGATAATGCTTTTCATCTGTTATTAAGTATAGGAATGTAATGATCACTTGAGAATTTGTGAGAAAGTAAGCTAATTTGTTAGTTGTAAACAAGGATAATTATGCTGACAGAATGAGGTAAGCTTAGAAATACTTTTCTCGTCAATTAACCATTTCGATATAAAATATTTCAAGAATTTTCAAAGCAAAAGGTACAAATCAAATTCCCCCGATCGATTGACGCATTTGTAGAGTATTTTTTGTTTGATACATTTTTTATTACATCCAAGACAATTCAATCGCAACCTAAGTACAATTCTGTACTTTAATATAATTATATTAATTTTATTGCAATGTGAAATTCAATAAAAGCAAAATTTTTTTGATAACTTTTCTTTGATATTTTAAAATTTTTATAGGGTAAGTGATACAGTCGTCGTTTACTTAAGGACATACCGGAACATTTTATTTGTTTTCCAAAAAATATTTTTCACTATTTGTTATGAGTTCGTGGCACTTTTGCGATAAAAATTTGGTAATTTTCTTTAACGAATGATCATTGATCATTATGCAACGAAATAAAACAATAATTTAACAAAAAGTAGAAAACATCTATAGTCGGCCACTGATACAATAATAGTCGGACACAACAGATATAGTAGTCGGCCACCATGAATATTAGCTAATGTACGAAGTTTTTTATTTAATTTGATATTAGAACGTAAAATCTAGTCTTTTTGTTGAAAATAAATATTATTTTGAAAGAAATACGTTATTGTATTCTTTCATTATTACGTATTTAAAGTCACGCATTATAGGAAAATTAAAAATTTTTTTTCACCTTTCGACATTTGTGATTTCCTTTAATTTTACGGAAAATAAAAAAAAGTGTCCGACCACCGGGGGGTGGCCGAACTTAGTCTCACTTACCCTATTTCTTTTTTCATATTTTTGATAATTTGAAACAGAAAATTACATTTTTGTAGTTATTTAAATAAGTATGTGGTGTAAATATAGTTTTAATTTATGGTGTGAGAATAATTAAAAGCATATTTTCTGTGAAGGAAATGAGAATAGGAAAAATGTTTAAACTTGTAAGTCATTATATTTGTATGGCCCATAAATCCATCAATTCGGTATTAGAGTTATATAATATGTTTTAACACTTCCCACTCAGTTATTAGTATAATGTATATAGTTCCTCATTCAAGAATGCTACTTCCTGGTTTTTGAACCATTTATTTATTGCTTCATGCTGCTTGGCACCCTTCTCTTATTTCCTGCTTTCTTTACGTTATTCCGAAAGTAATTCTCAAACACACAATGCAAAATGTCGGAACTCTTTTTTAAAAATAATGTCAAAAGACATGTTTTAAAAAATTTTTAAACATAAATTAAGGGGTTAAACTTGAATAATTAAATCCAAAGATTCTTGATTTTACGTTTCCTAATGAGACTATTATGTTATTGAAAAAAATTCATTCCTAAATCTCTTCAACGACTTAAGATACTTTTCAAAATACATCTCGGTATATCGATATGGGTGTTTCTATGTTTCCTACAATAGTGTTATTTTTTTCAAGAACACCAGCATCCTCCACGTGGCTACTCATACGCCCAGCTTTGCAAGGATTTTAATGTCATGACCCTCACACTGCAAAAACTGGTATCTCACTCGTGTCTTAGAATGAGTTGCTTTAAGTGTTTAAACCATTGAGATACAAAATCTGTTTTATATTGAGACATTTAATTTCATCTCGTGTCTCATTTTAAGACATTAAAGGTAACTCAATGCGTATAAGACACGTAAAACGTCTTCTTAGTGTGAGACGGATACTCGAAACACATTTCGTGTCTCAAAATGCATTGCTAAATGTGTAAGACACTTTGAAACGTCTTAAAATGAGACACATATCTGTTTCAAATATGTGGACTAAGACATCTTATGTGTTTCAAATATGGGACAAAACGTCTCAAAATGAGACACTTGTTTTTGCAGTGCAAAGAAAGACGCACCATCATTCAGTGTGATTTCACATTTGACCTAATAAATAATATCATTAATTCTCCCCTGTTACTTCAACAACTATTGTTTAAAATTCTTCGATTAGGGGTCTTCCATAAACCACTTGGCATTTCAAGAGGGAGGGGGTCAAACTATTGTTCACGATAAGAGGAAAAAATGTCGCTAATACATATAACAGCGTGCCACATGGAGGGAGGGGGGCTTGAAATTTCAAATAAATAGGGCCACGTTAACTTCTAGAAATTACGATTAGTTCATTGCTTTCGACCTTCACCGATTATCACTGTCCCCTACGCCTATTCTACTGAAAAAAGCGACCGTAAATACGAGGGTAAATATGATCGTCAATACGACCCTAAATACGGGCATAAATACAGCCTCAGTAGGGTGGTGTAATTGAAACAGTAAATAAAGCCGTATTTATGCCCGTATTTAGGGTCGTATTTACAGTCGTAAATGAATACTATTTTTTCCATATATATATATTAAATATAATATTGCACTAAAATAATATACTTTTTCCGATAAAAGTATTAAAATATAATTTATTCTTAAATAATTTAAAATTTTTAAGCTTTCAAATAAAAGAAATGCAAAATAAAAAAAAACAACTTAAGGATATAGTTAGGCATAAGGATAGTATTATTTAACATTAGTAGAAGATGATGTATTATTAGCATTATATATAATTATTATTATATAGTATTATTTAACATATAAAAAATATAACACAAACGAACACTTTATTTTATTCACCTAGCCACAAAAATACACATAATACAATTTTTGTAAAAAAATAGTAATTTTTATTATAAAACATATAATTCTCAAAATAAACACAACACATTATACTAAATCTGAAATAAATTAAAACGCTTAAATGTAAGTTTTTTAAAATTTAAAAAAGGTTAACAGCTGTCAAAAAATTCAAGATTTATGAAACAATCGAAGCCTTTATTAAGAAACGAACTTAAAAATCAAAGTTGATCAACCGACGCGACGCGAATCACAACACCGCAAGTAAACACAGTTAAGGGTATGTCCAAGTTGTGAAATGTAAACAAACAAAAATGTAAACAAACCAAACACAAAAATCGTACTTATGTAACAGCCATTTCTCTTACAAAAATTAACATTTTTACACTTTCTCTACAAAAATGGAAAATTAGAGTTTCAAAGTGTCCAAAAAAATCATTTTTGGCTATGAGCAATAAAAAGCAATTAGTAAAATAACTAATTAAAATGACCAGTAAAATAGCATTTTTGACGCGTCGCGAAAAAAAACTGCTTGAGTATATCAACCGCACTGACGATGAAGAAGTCTCATGTCAGCGATTGGACCTTCAACATGTGGAAAGGGAAATTTTTCTCTTTCCTCCTTGAAATTACAAGAGAAAGGGTAAAAACTTCTTCATCGTCCGTGCGGTTGATATAGCCAAACACTTTATTTTTTCGCGATCTAAGACTCTGTTGCTCTTTGCGCATGAGCAGACCGAACTAAGAATGCATTGACAGCACCATGTGGAAGTGCACATTTTGTTTTGAATGAAACTCAGTGGTTTTCTCATTTTTTTCAGCTACACGGAGAGAAAAAAAGAGAGCCGTTTGATTTGACAAGAGAGCGCTGTTTTCCCTTTATAAAGCACAGGAGTAGCGCCGCAAACGTCGAACGGTTATACTTTTTGAGGAGTATCGGTTCTCTTCTCCACACAAATAGAGCCGCTTACTTTCCAAAAAGTGTACCCGCTTTTCCCAAAAAGGAGAACCGTTCTCCCCTCGAGGGTAAGCAGCGTGCTTAACCTCAAGTTGAACGGCTGTTTCGCATTTAACGCAACCGCTCTACCGACAGGTAGAGCCGTTTACTTTTTTTTCTCTCCGTGTATGCAAGGCGAAGTTACCAAATAGAATACGTCAGTTTATCATTTTTAAAAAGAAAATGTGAATTTATATTTATGTACGAAAATGAGACGTCGTGCAAAAATGCTTTAAAATAGCGAATAGTGAAGCATTTTTGCACGACGTCTCATTTTTTCGTACATAAATATAAATTCATATTTTCTTTTTAGAAATGATGAACTGACGTATTCTATTTGGTAACTTCGCCTTGTATAGCTGAAAAAAATGAGAAAACCACTGAGTTTCATTCAAAACAAAATGTGCACTTCCACATGGTGCTGTCAATGCATTCTTAGATCGGTCTGCTTATGCGCAGAGAGCAACAGAGTCTCAGGTCGCGAAAAAATAAAGTGTTTGACTATATCAACCGCACGGACGATGAAGAAGTTTTTACCCTTTCTCTTGTAATTTCAAGGAGGAAAGAGAAAAATTTCCCTTTCCACATGTTGAAGGTCCAATCGCTGACATGAGACTTCTTCATCGTCAGAGCGGTTGATATACTCAAGCAGTTTTTTTTCGCGACGCGTCAAAAATGCTATTTTACTGGTCATTTTAATTAGTTATTTTACTAATTGCTTTTTATTGCTCTCTTAAGAAGACTTCAAAGAATAGTGGTAAATTGTTTATTTAATTATTTTTTTTAATAACTATTTTTTATAGTGCCCCAAAAAAACCCCATAAATTTAAAAATTATAAAAAAGTCGTTAAAAAATATTTTTTACTATTTTTATCAAAGTTTTTTTCTAGATTATGAATAAATAACACAAATATTGATTATTAAACATTATTCCATGTAATTGCTAATTTGTTTAAACTAATTATTATTGTTTATTTACAACTTTTTATTTAATTGAGCTAAAGAGTTGCGATTTTTTCTCAATTTTGCAACTTGTCAGGCCGAATGTAACCAGTCACTATCAAAGATTGAGGGGACGGATTCTAAAAGGGGATACGCGTGGATTGTCACGTATAACTATTGACCAATAGTGCGATTTTCAAACATTTTCAATTTTTAAATTTAATGACACAAATTTTTACACAACGAAAATGCGCATCTTTTTTCTTTAAGAAATAATTTTATATCTTTTTTAGTTTATGAAATAATGAGAAAAAACTTAATTTTTGAAAACCAAAAAATTTAAATGTTTTACGTCTTTAACTCGTGCTGGAGATTTTGATTTTTCATATTTTGTAATCAAACAAAAACGAATTTATAGATTAAGACTTCTTGAAAGCAACTATACTTTTAAAACTACAAAATCTTAATTAATAAAAAGTTTATTAATTTTTTCGAAAGACGTTGCAAAAAATGTGTTTTTCCAACTTTCAACGCTTCGTTTATCGAGGAAATTTCAATGTACAAAAAACTTCCAGTGACAAAGTTTTTCATTACTATACGGTCAAGTTTTCTGTAAAATTTTATTAACATGATATGAATACTTACAAAGTTATTAATGTTTAAAGCGTATGGTGCGTCAGATTTCTCGCGCCTCGAACACATTGAGTCCCAAGGTGTTCGTTTGCAACGCGTTGAAAATGTGTTTGTCAATATTAATATTCGCAGTAAATAAAATTTAATAAAATTTATTTTTAACATAAATGTATTATTTTGTTATGTATAAAAAACTCAACTACAATAATATTTCTTATATTTAACTTTCTTGTTTTATTTAGTTTAAGGCTTCCACTCTTTGTCAAAATGACCTCGTTTACTACATTTCATGTTTTTAAAATAATTATTAAAAAACTCTTGTCCGTTTGGAGAAAGATATCGTACAAAACTTTTTACATAATTCATTTTGATTCAATTTTGAAAGCGGAAGGATTTTGTAATCTATAGTTTTCAAAAGTATTTATACTTGATTCTGGTAAATACTGAATTGCG
Source organism: Leptopilina heterotoma (assembly GCF_015476425.1). Classification (NCBI taxonomy): domain Eukaryota; kingdom Metazoa; phylum Arthropoda; class Insecta; order Hymenoptera; family Figitidae; genus Leptopilina; species Leptopilina heterotoma. The sequence continues at coordinate 278,071 of NW_025110923.1, read as the reverse complement.
TAGCTTTCACTGATTTTAACATTTTTCGGGATTATTACTTCTTGGTCCGGTTCTTGACCAAGATGGCCATAATGTTTTCTCAATTGTGATAAAAAAATCTCGAAATCCTAGGAAAATTGTATTGGGTTTTTCCGAACCCTTTTTTTCCAGTCAACGGTCGCGGCAGCTGCGACCCATCTGGATACCATATTTTCCCGTAGAGTGAAAACAAATCACAAGTTTGAGGAAAATAGCATTTAAAAAAGGGTTACTTCCTCGAAAAGTGCACATGATATCCAAAAAAATTCTATTTTATGAAAATGTCTGACAAAATACAGATATAAATAGAATAAAAATACTTCCTCTATGAGAGAGCAATATGTTTTAACGTCAATATAGAATATACAAAATATAGAATTATTGTACAAATTATTTTGCAAATAATTCTGCAATATTTTTTAAAAAAATATTTCTTATATTATGTTTTTTACTTAGAATACATGTTAAAATAAATAAACTGATGCTACTTTTATATAAAGTTAGACGAATCGTCATAATCTCATAGTTAAATATTATTTAAAAATAATTACTTTGATAGCAAAAAACTAGTCAATAACTAAAATAATAATATTTTTACTATTCTTAATCAACAATTATTAGTTTAATTAACATTAAATTTATGACAAAATAACTATATGCATTAATTATTTGTATGTCAGTCAATTTTAACTATCTTCAGACGATTTTGGCTAATTATTATTAGTTACTTTTTAATAATAAATAATCGTTTTTAACTAACTGCTCCCAACAAACGGTACCGCTTGGAAGTGTCGGTCGTGTTCCTGTGGGTGTCGAAACCTCGCCGACATGTATCGTTGGAGCGCGTTTCACACTAGATGCACGACACGACGTGCGTGCCCCCTCTTCAATACTCTGCCGTACTTGGTAAAAACTTGGTTAAGTCACTTTTTTGTGAAAAATGAGTTTTTTATATCAATGGATTCGTAAAAAAAACTGCATCTACTTATGTTATTAAAAAATTTTATTTTAATTATTTATTGCAAAAAATAATTATTAAAAATCTGCGAAAATCGAGAAAATAGGGAAATACTTGAGAAAAAGTATAGTAACTCGAGTTACGTAGTGTAAAAATCGTAGAAGGCAATGAGCTCGAGCATAAGATAAGAAACAAAAACTTAGTCAAGTCGACATAACCCAAGTGCGAAAACCAACGCGGCCCAACACTGGCCCAGTATTGGCAAAGCTGGCATCGAGACTTGGCAGACAATATTGGCCCGACTTTGCGCCGACTCTTGTGGTGTTAACAGCGGTTGGACGTCGGCAGACAGATCTCGACATACATTAATGGCCCAATATTGGCCGCCAGATCTCGGCAGACATTAGTGGCCCATTATTGGCAGCCAGATCTCAGCAGACATTAATGGCCCAATATTGGCTGCCATTACTCCCCCAGTGTTGACAAAATTAGAAAAAAATAAAAATAAATTTTTTTTTATTTAATTAACTAATTAATTTATAACATTTATACGGCTTATTTCCCTAAATTAAACGCAAACTTACAAATATTTGAAAAATTCTTACCTCTCGCGGGGATCGATACCTGAACCTGACGCACCACAGCCTAACACTCTGACCACTCTGCTACTCTGACTTGAAGTCGAGGAAACAAAAGGGTTCTTATAAGCTACACTACACTGGCCGATACTGTGCCATTCTTGGGCCGAGCTACGTCCCCATATTGGCAATTATAATTTGCCATCATAGATACAAAATGATAGACATTAATGTGCCATTCCTGGGCCAAGCTACACCCCAATTCTGGCAATTATAATTTGCCATCAAAGATACAAAATTTTTGCCATTAAAGTGCCACTAATGAGCCATTAATGGACCGATCTTCGTCACATCACTGGCAATTGAATTTTGCCATTAAAGATTGATCAACTTTGCCATGAATGTGCCGTTATTGGGCCAAGCTACGCCCCAATACTGGCAATTATAATTTGCCATGAAAGATACAAATTTTTTGTCATTAAAGTGCCAATAATGAGCCATTAATGAGCCAATCTTCGTCACATCACTGACAATTGTCTTTTACCATTAAAGATTGATCAACTTTGCCGTGAATGTGCCATTATTGGGCCAAGCAACGCCCCAATTCTGGCAATTATATTTTGCCATCAAAGATACAAAATTTTTGCCATTAAAGTGCCATTAATGTGCCTTTAATGGGCCAATCTTCGTCACATCATTGGCAATTGAATTTAAAAAAATTTTAATATCAAAATTCATGGTATATTTTTAATATTTAATTATTATCTAAAAATTTGACTAGAATCCATTTTGAAATAAATTTTTACTAGAAAATTCTACGAGAATTTAATTATTTAAATGCAAAAATAAATAATTTATTGAATAACTAAATGTTTCTTAAAATTGAATTATGAGAATTAAATTTTAAAAAACATTCATTTATTCAATAAATTTTTCTTAAGGAAATAATTTGCATCATTTCTATTTCTTAATTACAATTGCTTTAAGAAAAATTCAAAGATTTTAAAAAAATAAAGGAAAAAAATGTTTATAAATTCTATTTGTCAATTTCAAATATTAATTGAAAGTGAAATTGAAAATTTCTTAATTTTTAGATAATAAAGGAAAAATTTTACTCAAAAAAAGGTTTCTGTTACATTTATTCACGAATTTCTTTAATTGTAAAATTATTTGAAAACATTAATAACTTCTTTTTTAAATTAATACTTAATTAAACTTTTTTAAAAAAATTAATTCTTTGAAATTGACAGTTAAAAATATAGAAAATTCAAAGTTTCAAATATTTTTATTTGAATCCTTTTCAAGCTTATTCAATTATTTAAATACAAAATAAATAAGTTATTGAATAACTGAATGTTTCTTAAAATTAAATTCTTATAAAAAATTTTACCAAATTAAAATGCCATTAATGTACCTTTAATGGGCCGATCTTCGTCACATTACTGTCAATTGTCTTTTGTCATTAAAGATTGATCAAATTTGCCGTGAATGTGTTTTTTCGAAAACTGAAAATTGTGGAAATAAATGTGAAACTTGTTAAAATTTTCATTTTCAAAATTTGACAGATTTTTTTTAATATTTTAAAAATCTTACAGTGAGGAGTTTTAATTTATTTAAGATTTATTATAATGTGTTCTGTTTGTTTTGAGAAGTATATGTCTTATAATAAAAATTACCATTTTTTTACAAAAATTGTATTATGTGTATTTTTGTGGCTGTGAATAAAATAAAGTGTTCGTTTGTGTTATATTTTTTATATGTTAAATAATACTATATAATAATAATTATATATAATGCTAATAATACATCATCTTCTACTAATGTTAAATAATACTATCCTTATGCCTAACTATATCCTTAAGTTGTTTTTTTATTTTGCATTTCTTTTATTTGAAAGCTTAAGGGCATTTGAACCATTATGACGTCACAATGCGTGCAAAGCATGAGTTTTAAAATTGTGACGTCATAATGGTTCAAATGCCCTTAAAAATTTCTAATTATTTAAGAATAAATTATATTTTAATACTTATCGGAAAAAATATATTATTTTAGTGCAATATTACCCAGTGAGAAATTTCTTACCGGTCCAATATCGGTCCAATATTGGGAGCCAAGAGACCAATTATCGGTCCAATAAAGGCTCCCAATATTGGACCAATATGGGCTGATGCTTGGGATGTAACGGGTTCGCCAAGCATCGGTTGTTAATATTGGTCCAATATTGCCGAATATTGGCAACCAAGAGAAAAAAATTTTTTTAAATAAATTTTTTTAATTAAATAATAATAATAAAAAATTAATGTTTATAATTTTTGTTTAATATATTTATTTGTTTAATTATTTATTTTTAATAATTCATGTAAATAATAAATAATTTATTATTTATAAATTATAATTATTTAATAATGCAGCAACTATTAGGAAATAATCGAAATAGCATTCTGCAAAAAAATTCTATCATTGAAAAATCAATGATAGGCGAGAGATATCCGCGTCATTAAATAGATTCGCAGATATACTCTGGTCTCGCGACGAATCTCTCGATACTTATATACACTGGAGTCGCCGTGTCAGTTGCGAGAACGGTTACAGCGTCCCTCTTTCGGCAGAGATAAGAATTGTCACGTAAACTGCGGGTATAATAAGGCCGTCGGTAAAGCGATTTAGCAGTTTACGAGACAATTCTTATCTCTGCCGCAAGAGGGACGCTGTAACCGTTCTCGCAACTGACACGGCGACTCCAGTGTAAATAAGTATCGAGAGATTCGTCGCGAGACCAGAGTATATCTGCGAATCTGTTTAATGACGCGGATATCTCTTGCCTATCATCTGCGAATCTATTTAATGACGCAGATATCTCTCGCCTATCATTGATTTTTCAATGATAGAATTTTTTTGCAGAATGCTATTTCCTAATAGCTGCTGCATTTTTAAATAATTATAATTTATAAATAATAAATTATTTATTATTTACATGAATTATTAAAAATAAATAATTAAACAAATAAATATATTCAACAAAAATTATAAACATTAATTTTTTATTATTATTATTTAATTAAAAAAAATTTATTTAAAAAAATTTTTTCTCTTGGTTGCCAATATTCGGCCAATATTGGACCAATATTAACAACCGATGCTTGGCGAACCCGTTACATCCCAAGCATCAGTCCATATTGGTCCAATATTGGGAGTCAATCGGCGCCCAGCACGGCAACCAATATTGGACCGATATTGGACCGATTAAAGTCTATTGGCAATTTCTCACTGGGTATATTTAATATATATGGAAAAAATAGTATTCACTTACGACTGTAAATACGACCCTAAATACGGCTTTATTTACTGTTTCAATTACACCACCCTACTGAGGCTCGTATTTATACCCGTATTTAGGGTCGTATTTACGATCATATATATTCAAGCCCGTATTTACGGTCGTTTTTTTCAGTAGGGTACGCTAAATCTGACAAGTGACTGGTTAAAAATGTAACACGCTCCTTTCGCGGTCATTAATCAGATTTTCTGTCCAGGGACTGTTAAGAAATTGACCAGTAACTGGACAATTTTCTTGTCAAAATTTAGTATGAATAAAAAATTATTTAAAAATTACCACTGGTAAAATGTTAAATGCAATAAGTTAAGTTATTTAATTTAATAATTAAAAATTTAGTTTAATTTATTTATTCAATTTATTATTTCTAATGTATCCCTATTTTTTTCTCATCTTTGATTCAATAATTGTAAGTCTCAATGATACATACTGAGTAATTAAAACTTTACTGCACACACTCGCCGTTATCATAGTGGTTAGACCGTTAGTCTATAAGTCCGTAGGTCGTGCGTATATAGGTTCGATTCCCCGTGTGTGTAATTTTATTTATTTTCATAGGTTTGCGATATTTCTATAGATTCCAATGGTTAGATACTAAAATATAAAAATCTAATGCACACTTACTGTAATTGCCTATTATTCAATTTTTAAATGTTATAAACACTTTTTTTCTACTTCATTTATTATATACATTGTTAGTCTCCATCTTTAATACAATTTCATTAAGAAGAGGAATATTTTATGAATAATAACTATTTATTAATATTATTTACCATTTTGTTGTTAAATTATTTATAATTATTAATTTACAGCTATAAATAACAATACGATAATGGTATATTACGGTGGTGAGACTCTGTGGCTTGCGATCCTTTTGCAATTTTTTTAAAGGGTTTCTGACATTACAAAAAACAATTATAAAAAAAAATTTCGTTGAATAAACGTTGGTAACTTCAGTGTCAATTTGTAATAGCAAAAATCACATCTTAAGGGTCAGTTTCACCAACACGACAATTAAAAGTTAATCAATGATTAAATTCTTAACCGACCAATCATGAGTGGTTAAACTTACATTAATCATTGATTAATTTTTAAGCGGAGTTGGTGAAACTGTCCCTTAGAATGTGATTTTTGAATTCTTGAGTTTAGTAAAGTGAAAAAAATGAATTTGTAGATCTTAGGTAAAATAATGCTTCTATTAAGAAACAATAGAAATAAAATAAGAAAAAAATAGAGAAAAATAGAAATAGAAATTTTGAATCTGAATGTTTGAGAAAATGTGAATAAAGAATAATGATTCGAAGGTGTTGTGAACCACTGGAAAAATAATGAAGTGTAAACAGGTAGAAAGGGTAAAAATGACTCTTTTACAATGGAGGCAAGTACTTTATTACCTGTCATGTGGCGAAGGGGGTAAAGTACGTGTGCACTCATTGCTTCTATGCGCACATTCGGTAAATAACAGAAAATTACCAACAACAACAGCAAGAATCCACTGCGCCGTTGTAGACGAGATGATAGTGCTACTTTTTAGCTATATGTATATATATGTATATGTGCAACGTGCACTTTACTCAAGCTTTTCCCTTTAAACTGTGTACTTTCGTGAAGTAAAAAAGAATGACCTTTACGGCGCTTTTGCTTCAACATTATCCAAGTGTGCACAAGCAGTTCATCGTCTATGTTTGTTTCCAAAAGAACGCGAACCAAAAAGCGATTTCTTAACAAGAATGAATGTAATAGCCCCTTCGTGAAAAGGAAATTAACGATGTTTTGTAACGTAATTTTGAGAGAAAAAACAGAAGGAAAAGGAAAAAAATAGTGACATTTATATATATTTTGCTGAAAAGTTACTATTATGTCGCGCAAAAGCAAACAACTTGTAAATATTTTTTGTAAAATTCCTTTACCTAGATAAAAAAAAAATTAATTCTATGAGTCTACTGTGACAATAATAAGCACACAGTTTTTCTAAAGATATCAAATTGAGACAAAGAATGTATCGAAACATGTATTTTAACAATTTTGGTACCGCGGTTCTTGTCTTAATTGAAGGGCTGGCTGCAATAAGGAGACGAACGCGAGACTTGGAAGGGATACCTACTGCCAGTCGGGTAGCAGTGACAAGCCTTGAGCCGCTCACTGCTACCTGACTGGTATTATCCCTTTTAACCACGCGTTCGTCCCCTTATTGCAGCCAGCCCTTCAATTTCATATCCTTAGAAAAACTGTGGCATTTCTAGCTGTCAAATTTTTACTTTTAATAGTATTTCTGGAAATATTTTTGTAAGTAAAATTTTCTTATGAGCTCGAAGTTAATTTTACTAATTAATGCTGAAATTTTCATCGCTAATAATCAAATTTATTTAAAAAATAAAAAAATAAATGATGTAAAAAGTAAAAAAATTTTGATGAATTTTATTAATTCAGATTTTACTATGAAAATATAGTAAAATTTACTTTATTCATTTTTTTTCGCGCAGTAGCAAAAGTTAATATCAGTTAGACAAAATAGTATTTAATTTTCCTTTTTCATTTAGCCAACTGAAATTGCAAATTTTAAATTCTAGCCAATTTTGTGACAATTGTTAAAGTAACTTATTCCCGGCATGTGTTTTTAGATCTCGAATTGATAGGTTATGAGGTGGATTCCACGTCAGTTCAACACACTTATTTTCATGACTTGTTGAGATTTGGCTGTACTTTTGTAAATTTATTACTTTTATAGTGATAAACAACTCCACCAAATATTTTTTCAAAATTTTGAAAATTACCAAGAATATGGCATTTTCAAAATTTTTGTCTTTTTTTTTAAAGTGCTATAACTTTGGTTCTAATTAACCGATTTTGGATTTTAAAAAAAGGATTTCTTTGGTCTTAAGTATATTTTAAGTTAAAATTAGTATAGAAAAAAAAATTCCTTTTTGTTGTAGAAGCTATTATCAATGAAAGGCAATCATTATTTTAGTTATTTAATAATTTTTTTATTTTAGGGGTTTGACTAGAATTCCTAGCCAGAACACCAGGTAGGGTGTTTATTAGATTTTAGATAGAGTACTGATCAGGGCCTCGACAGTTTTCCTTGTTCAAATAAAGTGTAAATGAATTAAGTTTTTTAAAATTAACTTTTTTAAAACAGTTATTTAAGTTAAAAAAGCGTGTTCTTTTAAAACACTTTACAAAATAATTATGGTAATATATTTAAAAAACGAAACTACATATAATGTTTTTTCTTTAAGTAATATTATAATAAAGTTTATTTATTAATAATAACAACTAAATTAAAAATAACGAATAATAATAGTTATTAAATAATTAATTATTATACATTTATTTAAAAATAAAAATTATGAATTTAAAAAATAATAATTAATAAACAATTATTAACAAATTATACTTAATGAATTTTAATAATTATTAATTTATAGGATGAATTTATCATTTGGTTTGTTTATATATTATATTATTTTAATAATAATTATTATTTTATATTATATTAGCTTAAAGTGAGAAAATGATTCGGAGAGATTGTTAAATTTAACACCTTCAATATTTAATAACTATTTTTGAAACATAATTAATAAATTTGCATAAAATATTTATTAAATAAATATTAATTATTACTTATACATTTGAAAACAAAAATTATAACCTTAATTAATATTATAAAATTAAGGAGGCAGAAAGGAGCGACAACCTCCAAAGGAAAAATGAATTAATCATAAAACCAAAAATTATATTTTTCAAAAATTTTTAAGTTTTTCTAGTCTTGAAATTATATTATTTTTATCATTTTCACTTTTAAATTAGTCAAAATGACTATAATACCTCATTATTTTATGTATAAATATGTTGTGTTCATTATGTTTCTAATATAATAATATTTTTAATTACAGTAATTTTATTGTAATTTCTTTTGAATAAAATTAAATTAAACTTTTTTTATTAAACTTTTTTGTACCAGTTAAATCACCACGAAACTCCACTTTGTTTAGATTGCCTTACATGAGAACCAACTATTTATCAAATTCAGTCATAAACAGAGTATGTAGTGAGGCTACTGATTTTCATGATAGTGTGGATTTTATGGGTGTTTCTCTCAATGAATTTGAAACTAAATTACGCTGTTTGATTTTTGATAACAATAACAATTTAATTCAATAATCTATCATTCTTCGCATTATGGTTGTCAACTTGATTTTGTAATACTTAATACTATAGTACTTATGTACGAATGGGCACTGCCCGCAAAAATATTATAAATAAATAAATAAATAAATAAAAATTAACCTCACAAAATAGGTCAATTTTAAGAAAAACTGACGAGGCCCTGACCAGTTTTTCCCTAAGTAGGGCATTGGTCGGGAACAGCGTCACACACTAGTCGGGCACTGGTCAGTTTCTCTACCCAGAGCCACACCAGAGATCGGGAAAACTGTCCAGTACCCTATCAGGCCCACATTTTAATTTCTGCACGGGTATGTTTGATTGTATGGCATAGATATTTTAAGTTTGATTTAAACAAAATAGGTTTGATTCAAATAAATCGTTTTCTCAGTGTAAGTTTATAAAATTTTAAATTTATAACACCATTTTATATTCATTTTTATGATTTACACTATTCGACAATTGTATCTAATTTCTTTCAGTTCAGTTGTTCAAATAATTATGTTTTTTTAAGTAATACAAAAACTAATTTTTTTACCTAAAAGTATATCTTGTACTTTAAAAATCCAAAATATTCTTTAAATTAGTCAAACTTTTAAGAAACTACAACGTTTTTTGTAAAAAAAAGTCAATTTTGCAATATTTTGGTGTTTATTTTTGTTTTTACATGTTTTTTTCAAAATTCTTTCAATTTATAAAAATACGAATAATAATATTAAAAATAAATATAAATATAAATATATATAATATATATATATATATATATAAATATAAATATATATATATATATATATATATATATATATATATATATATATATATATTATATATATTTATATTTGTTTTCCTTACTAAAAAACCAATAAAATTCACTATCCACAATTGACTTTACGTTAAATAGAAACCTTTTAAAACAAGTTTAAAGTTTGGGGTGTCGAGATACCCCGCAGTTACTCCTTGGAGGAGGAGTAAATTCACGAACTACTTCTAGGGTTAAAAAATTTAACCTGCTTATTCTGAGAAAAAAATTATAGGTTAATAAAAAAAACTTTAAAAACCATAAGAGTCAAAGAGAAAAAACTGTTGAACTTTGCTTTAAGCAATTGTAACTATTACTGAAAAAAATGGTGTACACGGAAAGAAAAGGTCTGGAAGAGATATCCATAAAAATATTGTTGAGCAGAATATTGTTGTGTTATCCAATTCAATGGAAGAGACAACTTTCAGAATGGAAGCACATTCCATATTCAATGGATGAGGGAGCCATATTATATTGTTGAATCAAATATGGATGTGACATCCATAGGCATGGTTGGGCTTACAATTCATGCTATGGATTTTCACATATGGCTGCCTCATCCATGTAAACTTTGGTTGGGAGATCCATAGTTAGTTCAAAATTTCGATACATGTTTCGCGCAATTCATTATCATGGCATCCATTTAAAAATGGTCGTCTCAATTTGTCCGTCGCTTCGGTTTCCTGTCACGTCTATATAATCACGTTGTGAGTTTATTGTGTATAAATAGTGTTATAATTGTTTATTATTTATTATCGTTATTGTCTATTAGTTTTTATGTAAATTCATTTTCATGAAATATGTGTAGAGTATATAAGGAATATTATATGCTCAAATATTGTAGTTGTGTGTATAGTGTAGTGGATAGCGTTAGTGTTTAGTATGCGTTAGGTCTAGAGTTCGTGTCTCCCCCCATCGGTTAATAATTTATTTCGTTAATATGCGGTTATTCAATAAGTGGTGTGTATTAATTAACAAAAATGTGTATAAAATATCTCAAGTGACATTGAATTTAACTAATTGAGTGATTCAAATTTTTTGTTTCCCATTTCCATTACTATGGATCACCCAACCATAGATCTTTTGCTATTCCAACAATATATAGCCAGCCATAGAATATGGATGCAGCAACCTTAACTATGGATATCCCGTATTTTTCAATATAATATGGCTGTGATATCCATGTATCTGGATGTGTCAACTATTCCTTTTTCTCCGTGTACCTATAATGCTTTTAAATTCTGAATGAGTAGTAAAAGAGGGTTTAGTCAGACAAAATGGTTTAATTTCTGTTAGTTTCTGTACAAGTAGAAAATGAAGGTTTTTAGTCAGACAAACAAGTTTTAAACTGTTTTAATTTACGAAACAGTAGTAAATGAAAATTTTAGCCAGTCAGAATTGTTTCAACTCCTCGAATTTATTAATCGGTAGAAAAGGAAAAACCAGAAATACTGAAAAGGATTTTTTTCATGAAATTTAGAACGAGTGGAAAATAAAAATTTCCATTAAATTAAATGGTATAATATTCAAAAAAAATATTGTTATTAACAGACAAATTGTATTTTAATCTAGTCAGACAAATGCTTTAAAATTAAATTAAGTTTAGTACATCAGCAGAGAAAGTTGGATTTAAGCAGATCATCAAAATTCTTATTAATTTTCTGTGATTATAGTGAACATTTCTCTTTTTATTTATTACTTTATATATTTTCATTTATTATTTTTTATTTAATTTATTTTTATTTTAAGACAGAAAAAAAGGTGGTATAAATTTTGTTGCGGGTAATTTTAACCAATGCTAATTCACATAGACAGTGGCGCTCTCACTTAGGAGAAAATTTGTTGCAGCGCATTTTTACCCCAAAATCAGGTTAAAATTTATACTTTTTTTCTTGTGGAAAACATGTTTCTATTTTTTCATTAAAAGGTTAATTTTTCTGTATGTAAATATAAAAGTAATATTCTCTAATCGCGAAAATATCAGACTATTAACTCAATTATTTTAAGAAAATCCAATATTCATGGTATTCAGCGCACATACACATTTATCTCTAAAGATAAGCTGAATTGCAAAGATAATTTCAAAATGATGGTTTCACATATATGTGTGAGTTATATTTGAAGATATATTAAATATATATATACCTGTATATGCGAAATCCTACACTATACATGGGGGTACAGTGGGAGAATTAAAACATTTTGAGAATTATTCATATTCGCTAACTACATTAACTGAAGTTGAGAATAATTTCAAATTAGAAACAGTGAAATTGGAAACGTTAATGCTTGACTGTTTTCGAAAGGAACACGTCAAAACTTGCCGCTTTGAGCTTTCGAAATGTTGAAGCTTCTAGGGCACTCAACTAAATTCTAATCAAGAGAAACTTGCAAGAACCTGTTTCCCCAGCTCTTTCATAACTTCCCTCGGTTTTGTATCTCTCGTGCGGTTTTCTGAAAGAACAATTCCTGACTATTTGTGAAGAGAGTCCATTTTACAAGAGTATAAAAATCACTTTTCAAAAACGCGAGTAAGTTGAAGACTTACTTCCTTTCTCTCAACGACTTCAATTTTCTGACATGAGGTGGTGAATTTATTTATTAATTACTTTTAGATTAATTAAATTATTTGAAATGAAAAAAATTCGAATTAAAAAAGTTTACAATTACAATTTAAAATAATGCAGTTTATTAAATTTTTACTCTAGGGAATTTATTTGAAAATGAGAAGAAAACTAATTCTTAAAATTAAAAGCAATGGAGGTACTTGTGGATTTAATATAAAATTGTTTTAATAAGAATATCGAGAAATATTTTCATGAATTTTTTTATTTGCTTATACGCTTGAGTAGTATTGGAAATTTAATTCGGAGAAAATTAAAAATATTTGGTGCGGTGTATTTTGACTGGAAAGATAAATTATATTTGATGGAAAAGTCTAGCGGGTTGAAAAAAGTTTTTTTTACCTGAAGTGCGAGAAACGAACTCGATTTTCCAGTTCGATAAAAACAAGGCCAGTTCGTTGAATTTATATATATATATATATATATATATATATATATATATATATATATATATATATATATATATATATATATATATATATATATATATATATATATACATGTATTTCAACTATATACGGGATTCAAACTGCGGTTCACTGATCCTTCCGGACAAATTACGAGTCTCCGTTGACGCGTTTCGTTCATTTTGATATCTTCAAGCACATTATTTAACACCTCTCCCTTCTCTTTGTCACATTCTTTTGTGCATGCCTTCTATTCAAATAAATATCGATCCCATAACAAAATCTCCACTAAAAAGCGTTCTCCAATTTTTCCAATTTTAGGAATTGTCGATTTTTTCAAAAAATTTAATTTGTTAGAATAATGCAAATGAAGTATAGTATAAAAATATATATGTAATGTATAATAAAAAAATAAGGTATTTTCTTCATGTGCACTGAAAGAAATTATTCGTGATTACTGTGAGACAGTAGCTAATACAACCATATTGTATTGTTGGATTTGTTACTGTGATACGATATTACTATTTTAGCCATTCTATTTTGTTTGTTTTGAACACTTCTGTGCACCACGCTTTTAACAAACGCACCTAACCTTCTGTTTCACACACGAAAGCTGGGTTTTTAATACTGACACTCAGTATGGTTGAATCAGCCAGCAAATGTAATAGGCAAATCTGACATCAAAACTGTAGTAATACGAAGAGACAAATCACAGAGTTACATTTAAATATGATTGATACTGTAATTCATAAATTTTTTAAACAGAATTATAATTTATACATGTATTAATAATATTTTCAATTTAAAATCTGAATGACTTGCAACTTCTTACTCAGGGGTTTCTGAGGTCGCTGAATTTGAATCTGAAGTCAAAATTGCAAAATTCAAAATGGCCAATCTAATATGTCGAACAAAAAACTAAAAATCTATAAGATTTACTTGAAACTTGTTACTCTGGGGTTTTTGGGGTCGCTGAATTCAAATATGAAGTCATAATTTCAAAATTCAAAATGTCGGATCAAATATAACGGACGAAAAAATAAAAAAATTTATGGGATTGACTTTATACTTGATACTTGGGGTCTTTGCAGGAATTCCACATTTAAAATTTTTAATTTTTAATTAAGATTCGAATTCAGCGACCCCAAAAACCCCCGAGTAACAAGTTTTAAGTAAATCTTATTGGTTTTTAATTTCTTTGTTCGCCATATTAGTTCCGCCATTTTTAAATTTAAAATTTTGACTTCAGATTCAAATTCAGCGACCCCAAAAACTCTTTAAGTAACAAGTTTCATGTAAATCTTATTGTTTTTTACTTTTTTGTCCGCCGTAGGAGAAAATGTATATTGACACTTTTGTTATTTATTATTATTTTATTTATTATTTTTGTTTCTTTTTAATTAGCTCTGGGAAGAGTTTGACTATAGCTGGGAATTTGAATTTTTGAGTAATGTGTGCTATATATAGTTCCAAAGTTATGATGTCTTTAATGCGTTTGTGGTACAGCGTATATGTACCCATGGGCGTTAAAGGGATAAATGTTAATTTTCATAAAAACCTTAGAAGTAAATATTAAGAACTAAAGAAAATTAAAAGAAAAATTTGTATAGTTATGGAAAAGGACTCAGAGGTGAAAAGTTAACATAGAGAAAACTGAGTGTTGCAGGGTGTTGTTTTTATTGTCGGCAGGGACCGTCACGAAGCAAAGGTATCGTGTCGGTATCGTGTCGCAACACGATACGATTCAGTCACGGAGAAAAGTGACACGATCCGATTTTCGTATCGTGTCGCATTACATAAATAGCCGAATCAATTAAATGACATATGGACAATCATATTATACAAAATTACAAAATATTATTGGTGGCCAACCATAAATTACATAAGATAATTTTTTTTAATTTACCCCCCCCCCCTCCCCCTCATGTAAGATATTTTACATACATTAGCGCCATTTTTTATTGTTTGTAAGAATTTGCAGATCCCCATACCCCCTAAATGTCTTACGTAATTTATGTAATTACATTACATATAATAATTTAGGTAACTAATATGCGGATTAGATATAACTCTAAATTTCAGTTTTACAGATCTGTTCAAATCACACATCCGATTCCAGTGATAGTTTATGCCTAAATCTCATATATTAAATCTCTACTTTAGAGATTAATTTTTTTCCGTGTAAATTTTGAAGCTCTTAAATGCTCATTTAAAAGACAATGGACTATGCCTTTTGCTACAATTAGGAAATCTTCATTGTCGATTAAAATTATTGAATGAACAAAATAAAATTGTTTACCCAATTCCGACACATTTTGACACATCAAATTAAAATGTTTTGGGGTAAACACAACGTGCACATGTTGCCACGAGATTTGACTCGGATAATTTCGGTACTGATCGACTGAAATATTCGGCTAATTTCGGACAGCTTCGTAACCGCTCTACGTCAGCCTGACGTCAGCCCATAGCCTGCTATGACCTGCTACTAGGCTGGTCATAATTTTTATTATAGTCCAGAATACTATTCATTACTAAATTAACAATTTATGTAATTCTTCGATAGTATTTAGTACAATCATCTGGTAATACTTTTTACTATTGCATACTTTCTTACTTATAATATTAAAATTTAATAAGTTGTTAGAGATATATCCTTCCATAGTTTGTTAATGTTGAAATTATATATTATCTTGGGAAGGGTAGGATTTGAATACAAAATTCAAAAGTGTGTCGTTAAAGCGACGTTTCGTTAGCTAGGGTTTGCCAACCTCATCAGGCTAAAAAATTTATTGAATAGATAAGTTACACATCAGTATTTTTTATCAATGTCTAAAAAAGCACTATTTCCATTAATAAACAACAATAATATACCTAGGTTTGGTTAGAACATCAAATACATACTAACACGTCAAAAATTAAAAAGTTTTGTCAAATTATAAAAAACAAACATTCCACACTTATGAGAGTAAAATTTGAGAAGGAGAGACGACATTCTCACAACAGCGATTCACTGTCAACTGAAAAGAATTTTATTCATCTTATAAAGTCAAACTAGTAAATACGTCAGAGAAGTCAATGAAATAAAATATAAACACATTCTTAGAAGAAATACAAGCTATATTGATATTATTATTTTCTCTATGGACACGAGTCCATACGTCTAAGTAAAGGAAAGAATGTTTTGTTTAAGGTGAAGATATCTTCCTTTCTGTTGATAGTGGAAAGATTAGTTTTTATATAAATCATTTCAGATATTCGTCTTTTTTTAAAATTAGGTTCATTGTCCAATATTTTAGTATTTTCCCAATCAAAATCATGGTTAAAATTTAAACGATGTCGATAGACTACAGAATTGTCATTCACTTTTTTATGCTCGTTAATGCGAGTTTGTAAAGATAGTTTTGTCTCTCCAATATAAGTTGCTGGGCAGTCTTTACAATCAAACTTATATACAACATTCGTTTTGTCCCATTTTTTACTTACATCTTTTCCTAATTTTATAATGGAACTGGAGTTTTTATTTATGATGGGAATAGAAATACAATTAAAATCTTTAAGAACATTTGACAACTTGAAGAAATATTTTTCATTGAAGGGCAAAGGCACCTTGGGATTTGACTATAGATATTGATTCTCTTTTGGTTATTATTATTCTCATTAGAGAATTTTAGTTTTTTCATTCTGATACCAATATGTTTTTCGATGAAATCTAAGGGATAACTATTGTTTTTTAAAATTGTTTTAATTTTCTTGAAGTTGTCAAAATGGAACTTTTTATTGGACAATGAAATGGCTCTATCAACTAAGTTGTACACAATATTCTTTTTTTGTTGAGTTGGATGATCTGAAAAATAGTTAATAAGTCTGTCGGAGGAGGTAGGTTTTTGATACCAGTCAGTGATTATATGATTATTTTCTCTAATGCGAGTCAAGTCAAGAAAGTTAATCGAATTGTTTTTTTCCCTTTCCATAGTAAACTGCAATTTTTGGTTGTAAGAATTGAAGGTGTCAATTACAAGATCGATGTGTTCTTTTCTTACAGCCAAAATTGTGTCATCTACATATCTAAAATAGAATAAAGGGACACAGTTATATTTTTCTTTTAAAATTTTAAGACAATCAGTTTCCAGATCATCCATGACAATGTCAGAAACAAAGGCTGAGATAGGAGAGCCCATAGGTGTTCCATAAATCTGCCGGTAAAACTTTCCATCGAGTGAGAAGAATGTGTTATTGAATACAAACTTAGTGCAGTCGACTATGTCACAGAATGGGATTTTACAATTTTGATTTATAGAGCGTATACGTCGATCTAAGCTCTGAATGACTAGTTCACAAGAAATGTTTGTAAACATAGAACTAACATCAAGTAAAAGAAAAGTGTAGCCATCGTCCATGGCAAGGTTACATAATTTATTTTTTAATTCTAAACTATTGTTAATATGAGATCGTGGTAAACTAAAACAATTTTTTAAGGAATTATATAAAGTTTTAGCTAAAAAATGAGTGGGGCTATTAATTAGAGAAATAATTGGACGAAGTGGAACATTTTCCTTGTGTATTTTCGGAAGCCCATACGCTTTAGCCAACACAGAGTTCGTCAAGTTCAGTTGATTCGGATGGTATATCTTATCGAGGAATTCGTTTTCGTTTAAGTATTTAAGAATCCCTGATGTTTCTCTAATTAATTTTTTGAGAGGGTTCTTTTTTATCAGTTCGTACGTTGAAGCATCGGAAAACAAGTTTGACTTTTTATCTTTATAATCAGACTTTTTTATGAGAACGGTTACATTCCCTTTGTCTGCTGGAGTAAAAAAGACTTCAGGATTATTTTTTAAAAAAAGTTTTGTTTTTTGTAATTTTTTAGAAAAAGATCTATCTTGATTTGTCGGTAAATGTTTATTAGTCAGATTGTTCGTCAAAATATTAGAAAATTTTCCTCTTAGAGAATTTTTTGAATTATCGTCAATTTCAAGATTAGATAAAGAGGACTCTAAATTTTTTATAGAATTTATTATATCTTTTTTTGAGATGTCATTTGAGAAACTAAAATTAGGACCCAGCGATGCGATTTCAACGACTTCCGGGGGAACATCAGTATCAGTCAAGTTTTTAAACCAATTGTCTCGATTACATTGAGAACTCATAGTTTGTCTATTTGTTAGTAATCTAAGATTGTTTTTATGAATGTCATTATTAGAATTCAGATTACGAACAAATTTCACCCGGGAAAGCGCAAAGAACCTGTCACGAGACTTAACATCCAAATTGTAATTTATGATACGCTCTTTACATATATTTAGTGATTTATTTAAAAAGGCGACATGTAAATGAATATCGTTGATTTCAGTATTTAGTAATTTTTTTAAATAGGAATTATTAAGTTTAGAAAAGGTTTTTTTGCAAAACTTACTGTGAAAATAAACAATATTTAAGCGCTTTTGGAAGTTGTTTATATGTTGTGGAAAACGTCACTGTTTCTGCAGCTGAGAAGAAAAACCTTTTTTGAGAGTGCTAAAGACAGATGTTTATTTAGAGATGTCCATTTTTTAAGAAGACCTTTGAGGTGTGAACCATATTTTATATCAATGTGTGTGAAGTAAGATGTTGACAATGAATTTGAGTCTATCTCCGATCCAAGACTCATATTTAATAAGTTGTTAGAGATATATCCTTCTATAGTTTGTTAATGTTGAAATTATATATGATCTTGGGAAGGTAAGATTTGAATAAAAAATTCAAAAGTGTGTCGTTAAAGCGACGTTTCGTTGGCTAGGGTTTGCCAACCTCATCAGGCTAAAAAATTTATTGAATCGATAAGTTACACATCTGTATTTTTTATCAAGGTCTAAAAAAGCACTATTTCCATTAATAAACAATAATAATATACCTAGGTTTGGTTAGAACATCAAATACATACTATCACGTCAAAAATTAAATGTAACCTTGCCATGGACGATGGCTACACTTTTCTTTCACTTGATGTTAGTTCTATGTTTACAAACATTTCTTGTGAACTAGTCATTCATGGTTTAAATTTTAACCATGATTTTGATTAGGAAAATACTAAAATATTGGACAATGAACCTAATTTTAAAAAAAGAAGAATATCTGAAATGATTTATATAAAACCTAATCGTTCCACTGTCAACAGAAAGGAAGATATCTTCACCTTAAACAAAACATTCTTTCCTTTACTTAGACGTATGGACTCGTGTCCATAGAGAAAATAATAATATCAATATAGCTTGTATTTCTTCTAAGAATGTGTTTATATTTTATTTCATTGACTTCTCTGACGTATTTACTAGTTTGACTTTATAAGATGAATAAAATTCTTTTCAGTTGACAGTGAATCGCTGTTGTGAGAATGTCGTCTCTCCTTCTCAAATTTTACTCTCATAAGTGTGGAATGTTTGTTTTTTATAATTTGACAAAACTTTTTAATTTTTGACGTGTTAGTATGTATTTGATGTTCTAACCAAACCTAGGTATATTATTATTGTTTATTAATGGAAATAGTGCTTTTTTAGACCTTGATAAAAAATACTGATGTGTAACTTATCTATTCAATAAATTTTTTAGCCTAATGAGGTTGGCAAACCCTAGCCAACGAAACGTCGCTTTAACGACACACTTTTGAATTTTTTATTCAAATCTTACCTTCCCAAGATCATAATTATATAATTTCAACATTAAAATATTAAAATTTCTTATTGACTATTTCAATTTCTATTACTTCAGAATAATACAAAGTAATAATTTGATTATAAACTTTCTTAAAAATGGTAATATTAATTTATAAATGTACATGATTTCCCTAAATTGCAATCGGTTTTACTAAATACTAATATAATAATACGAAATATTAAAACAGAATCTCTCTCCATGTGTCTCAACGCATACGATTAGACACTAATTCACATTATAAGTTTTCAGAAGATTCAAACGTGGATCGATAAAGATGAGGTGAATAACCCATCAGTAAACAAAAAACCGAAAACAAAAAATGTATCCTTTATATTTAAACTTTTGGAACTTGTGAATTGCAAAAGTATCCTTTATATTTAAACTTTTGGAACTTGTGAATTGCAAAAGTTTTAAATAAATTGTATTTTTTAATTTTGCTTTTCAATTAAAAAAAAATGTTTCCTTTTTAAACAAGAATTTTTGCTTTATTTTTATTTTAACGAAATGATATTTTTATATACTGTAACATTGAGAAGCGCATCTGTTGATTGTAATTTACTACAATGCAAACATGGTGTTTGACCTTATAATTGAGCTTCTGCCAAGTAATCGAAGCCAATATTTTGAAGCCAGGCGAGTAATTTTCAGTCAATTTCGGTACATAATTATACACTGTATACTCTTCAGTGTAACTAAATAATTTGTCGGAAATAAAATTATAATTAAATTACATTTGCAAACAAAATCTACTAGAATACTAATATGATCATAAAAATATAAAAATGTAAATAATTATGTAACAATATTTATTTAATAGAAAAATATTAATTTAATGAAAAATATTAATATTATTTACAGATTTTTAAACATTTATTGAAAAGTTATTGGAAATTTATTTTAAAATCTATTTAGAGAGTAAAACTCTAAATTTCTATTAATTTGGAAATCTTCTATTCTAGTAGTGAATGTTAGTGTTAGTCAAACAAAATTATTTTAACTCCCTATCATAAGGATTTCCGAAAAACTTCCAGTAGCTTTCGGTAAAATTCCAAATTTTTTCTGAAAACTGTTTCCGGAGTTGTTATTAAGTCACTTTTGAAATTTTTTCGGAAATCCTTTCACGTGGGTCTGTATTATTTGTTACAAACACCTTAAAACTTTCGAAGCAGATGAGTATGAAATCTAAATTTATGAAATCAGTAGTATAAAAAAGTTTAGTCAGACATATATTTAGAGTATCTTTTTATTTTTAGTAGAAGTAGTAAACATTGTTTTTAATCACATAAAGCAGTTTTTCGAAAACTGTACACTGAGAGAAGTCCGGGAACTAATACGTCCCGTGCGAGGCTTGAGTGATAATTTTGAATGTTCTTATGTGAACCCTCGATCGGGACGTCTCAAGCCCCGATAAAAAACGTGGAACGTCCCGAAGCGGGATTACTTACAACTTTTAGTTTCGGTCACGAGTTGTTCTCTAACATGCGGGAACAATGTTTGACAGACTCGGGGCGTCTGAGCCCTAGATTCGAAACATCTCAAACGCAACATGAACAGTAGCTTATAGCGACGTCTAGCGGGAACTATTACGCCCTGGACTTCTCTCAGTGTACTTTACAAATCAGTAGACAAAGAGAGATTGATGCGTAAAAAAGACTTAAAACATTCAGGATGACAAGTTTAAATGGATATCTTTTTATTTGCATCCTTGTTTTTTTGTTAATTACAATTTATTATAAAAATTTTTACTCAATTCCGCACCACCCAGTTTTGGCGCTTTTTTAAAAAAAATGTTGTATTCGTTATTGGCCTAATCTACATATTGTTCTTCCTTATATAGGGGAGAGTCAGTACGGTCGGGCCACCTTTACGGTTAGGCCACCTCGGATTTCTTAGTTGTAACAAACTGGCGCCATGTACCATTGCATGTAAATACTTGTTAGTGATGGTAAAAAACTTTTCACCTCATTTTCATTAAATTCCGATAAAGTATGCGAGCAGTACAAACGTGAAACGTAAATGTGTGATGAATTTTAAAGCAAAACTTTTTCTTTGTGTCGAGAAAGATTAATTAAACAAAAAGGAAGATGCAAACAATAAAGCAAGTTGATAAAATTTATTCATTAGAGAGTGCTTTAATACTTTGGTATGTTATTTTGTTTTTATATCGTGCGTTTATATCTGTGTGCTAAAAAAGCAAAACGACGCGATTTTTCATGAATTTTTAGACCAAGTACGAGAAGAAAAAGGAAAGCTAACCGCGGAAATCTTGATTTTCCAACGTAATACAAGTCATTAGGGATGTAATATGTGATCATGATTCAATTCAATCAGCGGGTGCAACTATATCATACCAAGAACGTCATTTACTAATAGTCCAATATTAATTGTTTTATACGATTAATAAAATAAAAAATTGATACACCGAAAAAAATGCCTAGGACTCGTATACCAGGAATTGACTAAGTTTCCTAGTTACGAGAGGTACCCACTATAAAATCCTAGTCAAAGTAATAAAATTCAAGCATAGTTAAAGTGACCAGGAAAATGAGTCAAATTGATTAGGAGAATAATATTAGATTTACATTGTGTATCACAATTAATAAATAATAAATTAATAAATTTTAAAGAGTTTTTAAAAAAGTTAATTTTATATGCAAGATCTCTAATTTCTAAGTTTAGAATTTTCTTCTTAGTATTAAATAGAATATTATTTAGTTTGTTTTCAAGTTGAGGTTTAGAGAAGGTTAGATTTTCCTTGAATAAGTTGATAAGATGACTCGGTATGAAGACATTTTTTCGGCAGTGTAATAAATACCTGAGTTGATTTTTGGCTTTCTCTAAATTCCTTTTTATGATTTATCCAAGAAGACTAGAGACAGGAGGTAAAACTTCGGTAGTGGGGGTATGGCAATGCTGAGTCGCTCAGCTGATGTATGGTCAAGGCCTTTCTCCAATAGGTTTTAAAAAGTGTGCGAATGACTGCGTTGCGTTGATTTTAGCATGTGTTGTTATAGCAACCGACGCAGACGCAGTCATTCGCACACTTTTTAAAAACTATTGGAGAAAGGCCTTCAGGCGTTTTCTTTCAAAAAAAGTTTTCGCCGCAGTAGACCAGACGGACTTCTGCGCAATCTAACACACGTAAACATGGGAAAATGTATTCTATACAAATACACACTGAGAGAAGTCCAGGGCGTAATAGTTACCGCTAGACGTCGCTATAAGCTACTGTTCTTGTTGCGTTTGAGATGTTTCGAAACTAGGGCTCAGACGCCCCGAGTCTGTCAAACATTGTTCCCGCATGTGAGAGAACAACTCGTGACCGAAACTAAAAGTTGTAAGTAATCCCGCTTTGGGACGTTCCACGTTTTTTATCGGGGCTTGAGACGTCCCGATCGAGGGTTCACATAAGAACATTCAAAATTATCACTCAAGCCTCGCACGGGACGTATTAGTTCCTGGACTTCTCTCAGTGCAATATGAAATATAAGTGTTTATATTTTCAAACATCTTTTAGTTATTAAAAAAACGTTTTAAAAACAAAAAAATGTGTAAACTGTAGCATGAAGTGTATTAAAAGTTAACAAAAAGTAATAGTCATAGTCTTGTGTAGGTTTATCTTTCTTCTTGTTACAACTTTTTACACAGCACGTTTTCAGAATTTTTAACTACAGTGAGTTCTCGCGAGTCGTTCAATTCTCGAAAATTTTCAAGATCATAAAACTCACGAGTCGTTCAACGCATAAGCCACGCCTCCAAGGCGATTTCAGGGATGTGTGAAACATATTTATCGCCCCGAAAGACACAATATTCAATGACTTTGGTCCGTTTAAATTACACAGCACTGAGCACCGGCGCACGCATGCTAGAAATTGAACGACTCGTGAATCGGACACTGATCAGCTGTTGAACGACTGGCGAGTTTGAACGACTCGTGAGTTGAACGACTCGCGAGAACTCACTGTATTTGAATAACACTTAATTTAATAATTACTCACATTATTTCTATATATCCGTTATGACACACATTGTCAATTGTGTCTCGATTGCACTGATTGCACTTTAAAGTTAACCTCAAATTAAAATCATATCATACACATATGTAAAACATATGGTATACAAGAATTTGAATGTGTGAGTGATGTGCAGAAGCACCGAGCCGGCGACTTTTCGAAACGAAAAACGCCTGGTTAAAGAAAGACTCTTGACTCATCCCCACTACCGAAGTTTCACCTCCTGTCTCTAGCCTTCTTGGATTTATCCAAGTTTTAATAATATGTAAAGCATAATTTACATACTGTTCTTTGAACTTTTTAAAAAAGGCGCTCATATTTGTAGTCGCCAAAATAAGTTGATTAAATGATTTGATGATCAACGAGCGTTAGCGAGTGAGGTATAAGTAGCTAGTTTCTATTATTTTTCAAAATAAGTGGTGTAAGTAAATTTCAGATAGACGATTTTTTTACACCGAAAAAAATATTTTTAATTTAAGAGGATTTCCCTTCTTTTGCAGCATTTTTTCCACTTGCATACACTGGGAAAACGATTTATTTGATTCAAACAAATATTGTTTAACCCTTTAACGCCCAAATGTGCTGATTTTTAACTTCGGTTTCAAGCTCATAATATTAAAAGGAAAAAATTATTCAAAATTCTACAAGGACATATATCCATACGATTTTAGGGTCGCTCTTTCGAATAGCATGGTCAAAATTTCCAAAAAGTGACGATTAACCCTTATTTTTTCAAAAATACTCAAAAAATACAAGATTTTGGAAAGAATTTTTTTTTCATATCGAATTTTAGTTGTCATATCGTTTTTTCCAAATCATCTAATGTATGAAAAACGTATTCCCGATAGTTTTAGTTTGAAAATATGATTTGCGTTTTAAGATTTTTGGTATTATTTGATTCAAAATGGCGCCTGAAAATAAACAATTTTCCAAAATTTAACACAGGATGGATACGAAAAAATTCAAAATGGCGGATCCAATATGACGGACGACAATATTAAAAACTCATAGTATTGGCTTCAAATTTGTTACTCGGGGGTCTTGGGGGTCGCTGATTACGAATCTAAAGTCATATTTTCAAAATTCAATATGGCGGATCTAATATGGCGGACGACAACATTAAAACTTTATTTATTGGCTTTAAATGTGTTTATCGGGGGTTTTCGGAGTCGCTGATTACGTATCTGAAGTTAGATTTTAAAAATTTTAAATAGCGGACGACAAAATATATCTATGCTAACATAATTTCATCCGCTAATAATCCTGGCGAATCTTACTTGCATAATGGCGATGCTGAATCTGAGTGTAAGTCCGATGATATTTTTTCTGAGGCAGATCATGATTTTAATTCCTTGTTAAGGATATTTGGTTAAAATTTTTAAATTCAAAATGGTGGCTTCAAAATGGCGATCAAAATTTTTTTTAAGTTTACGATTTTAGCTGAAAATGCTTATTCGGGGGTTTTTGAGGTCTCTAAATCCAAATATTTAATCAAAAATTCAAAATTCAAAATGGCGGCTCCAAAATGGCGACCAAAAAAATTTAAAGTTCTCAAATTAGTTCTTAAAACTTAAAGCAGAGGAATTAATATGTCCGATGTTTTAAAACATTGTGAAATACTCAAAATCAATTTATATTAACCCTTAAACCGCACCCTGGGTGTGCGACACCCATATTTTAGCTTTTTACTCTAATATCTCGTTTAAAGTCGTAAAAATTGAACATATGTCGCTATTGGACGACACATTTTGTACTTAACTTTATGTTCCGTGAGGGACATTAGTCTCCCAAGTGTCTTTGTGTATTTGATAACTTTATGAAGTTATCAGTGACAAATTTCTGGGTGGCTGATACCCAGTTTTCGGTTTAAGGTGATTTCAGTAGTTTTAAAAAACATTTTTTTAATTATTAAGATTAAATAAATCATTATGAAACTTATTTTCCTTCAAAATATATGTACTGAGCTACATAAGATAATTTTTCTAAAACATAATATCCTTTTCCAGCTTGGAGAACACACTTTAAAGTCCCCAGGTGTCGCACACCCAGTGTGCGGTTTAAGGATGGATTCGGAAGTGTGCGGTTTAAGGGTTAAAAAATTTAATAATAGTAATTTAATTAAATAGTTCGTGACTCCGGATTCGACTAAGAGCGGTGTTTTAAATAGTTTGTGTAAATAGATATAAATATAAAAATATAATATATGTAAAATATAATATATATATATATATATATATATATATATATATATATATATATATATATATATATATATATATACATATATAAAAATATAAACCCCAAAAGACTCAAATAACTATTTATAACCACATTCGTAAACTTTTAAATTTTTAGTTGACATCTTGCAGTCGCCATTTCAAATTACAAACTTTAACCAAATATTCTAATTCAGTGATTCCAAAAACCCCCAAATGCGCATTTTTATTCAAATCCGGAAACTTTACAATTTTTTCGGTTGCCATTTTAAAGCCGCCATTTTGAATTTAAAAATTTTAACCAGATATTCGAAATCAGCGACCCCAAAAACCCCCCAAGTGAACATTTTTAGTCAAATCAGGAAACTTTTCAATTTTTAAAACCGACATTTTTAAGACGCCATTTTGAATTTTAAAATTTTAACCAAATATTCGAAATCAGCGACCCCAAAAACCCCCAAGTGAGTATTTTTAGTCAAATACGGAACTTTTAAATTTTTAAGCCGCCATTTAGGAGCCGCCATTTTGAATTTTTTAATTTTTATCAAATATTCGGATTCAGCGACCCCGAAAACATAAAATATAATAATATCAAGTAATTAAAAAAAAATTTTTTTTTGCACATTTGTGGCACGAAAAGCTTATTTTGACTACACTGCTAAGGGGTTAATCGTATAATTTAATAATCTTTCGAATGGTATATTTGTTAATTTTTTGACATTTGTATTTATAAAAAAATCCTGATTTAATGAGTGGTATGTTTTTGGGCCGTGCGCGTGCAGCCGTACCGATAATTCCCGACGGTAGTGTAGGAGCCGCCATTTTGAATTTTTAAAATCTGACTTCAGATTAATAATCAGCGACCCCAAAAACTCCTGAGTAATAAATTTGAAGCCAATACGATGAATTTTTAATATTTTCGTCATTCATATTGAATCCACCATTTTGAATTTTGAAAATATGACTTCAGATTCGTAATTAACGAACCTGAAAACCCCCAAGTAACAAATTTGAAGCCAATATATGAAGTTTTAACCCTCCTGAGAATGAGTTTTTACCCGAACAGTAGTTACCAAATGCATACATTTTTCACAACAATAGATTTTCCTGCAATTTGGTATATGGTCTTTTGGGTCGCTGATTACGAATCTAAAGTCCGTTTTTAATTTTAAATAAAAATTGAATTATTATTTAAACAATTTTTAAACAAATTATTATTGTTATTTACCAACTTTTTACAGAATGCACCTTGAAAGTTGCAATTTTTTCCTAATTTTGCAATTTACTAAAATCTATATAATTTCAAATAAAGAATAAAAATTGAATTATTATTTAAAAAATTTTTAAACAAATTATTGTTGTTATTTACCAACTTTTTACAGAATGCACCTTGAAAGTTGCAATTTATTCCTAATTTTGCAATTTACTAAAATCTATATAATTTCAAATAAGGAATAAAAATTGAATTATTATTTAAACAATTTTTAAACAAATTATTGTTGTTATTTACCAACTTATTACAGAATTCACCTTGAAAGTTGCAATTTTTTCCTAATTTTGCAATTTACCAAAATCTATATAATTTCAAATAAAGAATAAAAAGTGAATTATTATTTAACCAATTTTTAAACAAA
Source organism: Leptopilina heterotoma (assembly GCF_015476425.1). Lineage (NCBI taxonomy): Eukaryota > Metazoa > Arthropoda > Insecta > Hymenoptera > Figitidae > Leptopilina > Leptopilina heterotoma. The sequence continues at coordinate 250,630 of NW_025110923.1, read as the reverse complement.
TTATTCTTGTTATTTACCAACATTTTACAGGATGCACCTTGAAAGTTGCAATTGTTTCCTAATTGTGCAATTTACTAAAATCTATATAATTAAAGATAAAGAATAAAAATTTAATTATTATTTAAAAAATTTTTAAACAAATTATTGTTGTTATTTACCAACATTTTACAGAATGCACCTTGAAAGTTGCAATTGTTTCCTAATTGTGCAATTTACTAAAATCTATATAATTACAGATAAAGAATAAAAATTGAATTATTATTTACACAATTTTTAAACAAATTATTGTTGTTATTTACCAACTTTTTACAGAATGCACCTTGAAAGTTGCAATTTTTTCCTTATTTTTCAATTTACTGAAATCTATATAATTACAGATAAAGAATAAAAATTGAATTATTATTTAAACAATTTTTGTTATTTACCAAATTTTTAAAGAATGCACCTTGAAAGTTGCAGTCTTTTCTAATTTTGCAATTTTCTAATCCTTATGTGATTAAAATATTAGAATTTTTTAATAAAACTTATGACTGGTTTCAGTAAATATTGTCTTTAATTTATTGATTTAATTCTAAATGAAGCTAAGAAAACATGAAAAGTTGTCAAATATTTGCTATAATCTCTCTGTTTATTTGAAAATTATATGATTTTGCAATATTAAATTGTGTAAACAAATGAAATATGCATAATAACATTATTAAAATACATTAATTTTATTAACAGATAATTATATGGAAAAACTTTGAAGAATTTTAATCGTTTTTGGCAAAAAAACAAACAAAAATCGTTGGTAGCGTGAAGGTTAACTATATTGTTATTTACAAACTTCGTTTATAGTGAGCCTAGAATAATACATTTTTTTCTAAATTTTGCAATTTATTGTACTTTATATAATTACTAATAAAAATATGAATAAAATTGTACGAACAATTTTTAGACAAATAATTATTAGTATTTACTAACTTTTAAAATTTTAAATAAATAATTCTTATTATTTACCAAATTTGTTTACAGCGAGTGAAAAATTTCAAAAGTTATTAAAATTTTTATAAATACCGATAACAAATAGAAATTAATTTATTTAAATATTTTCTTAAACAAATTACTTTTTGTTATTTGTTTAAAAATTGTTTAATCAATAATTTTATTCCTTTTATCTATCGGTGTTCTTATAAACCTCATCTAATTATAAAATTAGGTAAAAACTGTATCATCCATGTGCATTATGTAAAAAGCTAGTAAATAACAATAATAATTTATATTAACAATTTTTTAATAATATTTTGAACTAGTTTATCTAAATATTTTATTGAAACGACCAAAATTTGAATAACTTCTACAGAATTAAAGTAAACTTTCACGGAATGAAATTCTGAAAAGTTAGTTCTTGAAAATCAATAGAATTTAAATCATGCAGTTTTAGATAGAACTCCAAATGCACTTTCTAAATTTTAATCAGTAAAATTTCACTGGTAATAAAGTGGGAATTTAGCAACTGCAGATTCCAATTTAAAGAAAAATTACACAATTATTTCAAAATTAAACAGCTATATTAGATCTGAAATTTTGAATTTTTAAAAACGAACTTCAGATTCGTAATCAGCGACCCTAAAAACCCCCATATACCGAATTGCAAAAAAATTAAATATTTTTTTGAAAATTAGTCCGCCATATTGGATCCGTCATTTTGAATTTTTAAAAATGGACTCTAGATTCGTAATCAGCGACCCTACAAACCCCCATATACCGAATTGCAAGAAAATTCAATAACTTTCTGAAAATTTGGCCGCCATATTGGATCCGCCTTTTTGAATTTTTAAAAATGAACTTCAGATTCGTAATCAGCGACCCTAAAAACCCCCATATAACGAATTGCAAAAAAATTAAATATTTTTTTGAAAATTAATCCGCCATATTGGATCCGCCATTTTGAATTTTTTAAAAATGGACTTTAGATTCGTAATCAGCGACCCTAAAAACCCCCATATACCGAATTGCAAGAAAATTCAATAATTTTTTGAAAATTAGTCCGCCATATTGGATCCGCCATTTTGAATTTTCAAAAACAGACTTCAGATTCGTAATCAGCGACCCTAAAAACCCCCATATGCCGAATTGCAAAAAAATTAAATATTTTTTTGAAAATTAGTCCGCCATATTGGATCCGCCATTTTGAATTTTTAAAAATGGACTTTAGATTCGTAATCAGCGACCCTAAAAACCCCCATATACCGAATTGCAAGAAAATTCAATAATTTTTTGAAAATTAGTCCGCCATATTGGATCCGCCATTTTGAATTTTTAAAAATGGACTTTAGATTCGTAATCAGCGCCCATAAAAACCACCATATACCGAATTGCAAGAAAATTCAATAATTTTTTGAAAATTAGTCCGCCATATTGGATCCGCCATTTTGAATTTTATAATTCAAAATTCATATATGTAACCAGCGATCCGAAACACCATTATATACTTATTTATGTAAAAATCCAATCGTTTTTTTTTATTTGTCCGCTTTTAGAATTAATGATTTAAGCTTATTTTTTCTAATTTTTACACTAACATTGTTCATTATTTATTATCAAATATTTTATAAATATGAACTTCTGAAGAATTGTATGACAATCTGTGAGTCTTAAGCTTTAAGTTGCAACTTAGTAAATGTATTTAGAATAATTTGTTTAAAAGTTATTAACCAAAATGTTTGGACCACTATAGTCGTCCTTGTGCATACGGAAACAACTTTGTTTGGACGACTATAGTCGTCTTTATGCGCAGGAGGGTTAATATTGTCGTCCGCCATATTGGAGCCGTCATTTTGAATTTTTGAAATTTGACTTTAGATTTGTAATCAGCGACCCCGAAAACCCCCGAGTAACAAATTTCAATCGATTTCATGAACTTTTGAAAATTGTATCCATCCTATGTTAAATTTTGGAAAATTGTTTATTTTCAGGCGCCATTTTAAATCAAATAATACCAAAAATCTTAAAACGCAAAGCATATTTTTTAACTAAGACTATCGGGAATACGTTTTTTATACCTTAGATGATTTGGAAAATTCAATAAGACAACTAAAATTTGATATGAAAAAAAAATTTCTTTCCAAAATCTTGTATTTTTTGAGTATTTTTGAAAAAATAAAGGTTTATCGTCACTTTTTGGAAATTTTGACCATGCCATTCGAAAGAGCGACCCTAAAAACATATGGATATGTTCTTGTAGAATTTTGAAAAAATTTTTCCTTTTAATATTATGAGCTTGAAAGTTGAAACCGAAGTTAAAAATCAGCACATTTCACAGTGGTTTGAAATTGAAAAATAGGGTTCAAAATAACTTAGAGTCTACAAATCTTAACCGATTTTAGATTTTCTTTTATATAAATAATCTTGATTAAATTGCTAAAAGATCGCTCGAGCCCGATTTTTGATTTTCAATTTGCATAATTATTTAAATTTGTATAAACAATTGAAAAAAACGCATTTTTTTACATATTTATTATTATCTCGAAAATATGGGTATTTTTTTAACGCTAAGTATTTTAATTTATACCTATAGTTCTCCGGATTGTAAAATGGTGTTGTAGACCCATTTTTTAATTGCTATAAACAAATTATATAAACAAATAGACATTTTAGACGATGGCTTTCAAAAAGCTTAATGAAACTCGTTACTTGGGAGTTTTTGGGGTCGCTGATTACGAATATGACATCACTTTTTCAAAATTCAAAATGGCGGATCCAATATGGCGGACGACTTTTCTAAAAATCGACCAGATTCGCCTGAAACTAGTTACTCGGGGGTTTTCGGGGTCGCTGATTACGAATATGACTTCACTTTTTTAAAATTCAAAATTACGGATCCAATATGGCGGACAAATTTTTTTAAAATTTTTGGATTCATGAAAAATAACAAAAAAATTTTAATTAATTAAAATTTTAGTAATTAAATAATTGTTTAATACATTATTTTAATTTATTTACTATTTTATTATTTAAAAATTAAATTAAGTCCTTCGTTTTTTGTTATTTATTAATTAATAAATTATTTAATATAACTTTATAAAATTATTGATGAAAGTTTTATTTTATTTAAGTAATTGCAACATCCGCCAATATTAACTATTAATTTTATTGTTGTTATTGTTATTATTATTATTTAATAAATTAATAATATGAATAATAATAATAATACTAAATAATTGACGGATGGACATATACAATTCTTACTTATTTTTCGTAATGAATTATTTTCAAAAATTCGCGCGGTTTACATTATAATTCCTTTTGCTACGGCTAGGTGTCGATGTTTTAGTTTCGAGAATCTCTCCTAATAATTACATGCGTTGAGGAATATATAAGTACGAGAAACCGTATATCTAGAAACTGTACAAAATTTATGTCCTTTTTGAAGGTAAGTTATATACTCTTTATTTGAGAATTCTCATTGAAATTAGTTTTTTTCAAAAGTAAATGAGATCAGTCTTGATAAAGAAGCTATCGAATTGTTAGGTCTTTCTATTAATAACACAGTGCAACAGCATTTTTATTTTTTGGATCGCATAGGGTGATTTTTATAGGTTTTTTGATGCCGGAAGCGAATCCGTAATCAGAATTGTTCCATCACCCTAGATTTTTGAGAAATTTGGCCTTGAAAATTGAAAAAATGCCGTTTTTAGGGTACTTTTTGGTTTTTTATCAGGGTATAAAAACTTTTCCTAGGGTTTTCATTATATGCGTACGAAAGCCCATATCCTCCTTAACAATTTCCAATTTGGACCTTTTAAAAATATCTATTTTTCGATGAGTTATCTTTGTTTGAAGTTCGTGTCGCATCGTAAAATCAGCAAAAATGCCGTTTTTGGGGTATTTTTTTGTTTTTTATCAGGGTACAAAAATTTTTCCTAGTGTTTGCATGATATGGGTACGAAAGCTATCCTTCTCAACAATCTCCAGTCTTGACATTTAAAAATATCTATTTTTCGATGAGCTATCCTTGTTCGAAGTTCGCATCGTAACGTCGAATCGGATAACCGTGAGAAAAATATTAACATAATATTAATATTATTAATATTAACCCATTAAATCTCAAGCAGAAACCAATGATTCATTAAAGAAACTATTACATTCTTAGGAAAATCAAAAATAAATTAACCATTGTTTTTTTGTTTATCATTTCAAACTTTTTAACAATAATTTAATAAAAACAAAGATAACTCATCGAAAAATAGATATTTTTAAAACGTCCTTTTTTCAATTTTCAAGGTCAAATTTCTCGAAAACCCTGGGGTGATGGAACAATTCTGATTACGGATTCGCATTCAGCATCAAAAAACCTATAAAAATCACCCTATGCGATCTCAGAAATAATAAAAAAGTGAAATTCTGTTGCACTGTGTAAATAATGAATTCTAACACAAAAAAAGTAATCAGCTTTCAATCATCCCTTTTTAGGGCTACAAAAATTGCATTGTCTTTAATGAGATTTTTTCAGTTATTTGATTGACTGTTCCCGACATTTTCAATTTTGAAAATCTGATTTTAGATTCTTAATCAGCATCCCTGAAAACCCCCAAATAACGAGTTTCAGGCGAATCTGAGCGATTTTTAGAAAAGTCGTCCGACATATTGGATCCGAAATTTTGAATTTTAAAAAAAGTGACGTCATATTCGTAATCAGCGACCACGAAAACCTCCAAGTAACGAGTTTCAGGCGAATCTGATCGATTTTTAGAAAAGTCGTCCGCCATATTGGATCCGCCATTTTGAATTTTGAAAAAGTGAAGTCATATTCGTAATCAGCGACCCCGAAAATCCCCGGGTAACTAGTTTCAGGCGAATCTGAGCAATTTCTAGAAAAGTCGTCCGCCATATTGGATCCGATACCCAGTGAGAAATTGCCAATAGACTTTAATCGTTCCAATATCGGTCCAATATTGGTTCCCGTGCTAGGCGCCGATTGACTCCCAATATTGGACCAATATGGGCTGATGCTTGGGATGTCAAGCATTAACGGGTTCGCCAAGCATCGGTAGTTAATATTGGTCCAATATTGGCCGAATATTGGCAACCAAGAGAAAAAATTTTTTTAAATAAATTTTTTTAATTAAATAATAATAATAAAAAATTAATGTTTATAATTTTTGTTTAATATATTTATCTGTTTAATTATTTTTTTTTAATAATTCATGTAAATAATAAATAATTTATTATTTATAAATTATAATTATTTAAAAATGCAGCAGCTATTAGGAAATAGCATTCTGCAAAAAATTCTATCATTGAAAAATCAATGATAGGCGAGAGATATCTGCGTCATTAAATAGATTCGCAGATGATAGGCGAGAGATATCCGCGTCATTAAATAGATTCGCAGATATACTCTGGTCTCGCGACGAATCTCTCGATACTTATATACACTGGAGTCACCGTGTCAGTTGCGAGAACGGTTACAGCGTCCCTCTTGCGGCAGAGATAAGAATTGTCACGTAAACTGCTAAATCGTTTTACCGACGGCCTTATTATACCCGCAGTTTACGTGACAATTCTTATCTCTGCCGAAAGAGGGACGCTGTAACCGTTCTCGCAACTGACACGGCGACTCCAGTGTATATAAGTATCGAGAGATTCGTCGCGAGACCAGAGTATATCTGCGAATCTATTTAATGACGCGGATATCATTGATTTTTCAATGATAGAATTTTTTTGCAGAATGCTATTTCGATTATTTCCTAATAGTTGCTGCATTTTTAAATAATTATAATTTATAAATAATAAATTATTTATTATTTACATGAATTATTAAAAATAAATAATTAAACAAATAAATATATTCAACAAAAATTATAAACATTAATTTTTTATTATTATTATTTAATTAAAAAAATTTATTTAAAAAAATTTTTTTCTCTTGGTTGCTAATATTCGGCCAATATTGGACCAATATTAACAACCGATGCTTGGCGAACCCGTTACATCCCAAGCATCAGCCCATATTGGTCCAATATTGGGAGCCTTTATTGGACCGATGATTGGTCTCTTTGCTCCCAATATTGGACCGATATTGGACCGGTAAGAAATTTCTCACTGGGTATTTTGAATTTTGAAAAAGTGACGTCATATTCGTAATCAGCGACCCCAAAAACCTCCGAGTAACGAGTTTTATTAAGCTTTTAAAAGCCATTGTCTAAAATGTCTATTTGTTTATATAAATAATTTGTTTATAACAATTAAAAAATGGGTCTACAACACCATTTTACAATCCAGAGAACTATAGGTATAAGCTAAAATACTTAGCGTTAAAAAAAATACCCATATTTTTGAGATAATAATAAATATGTAAAAAAGTGAGTTTTTTTCAATTTTTTATATAAATTTAAATAATTATGCAAATTGAAAATCAAAAATCGGGCTCGAGCGATCTCTTAGAAATTTAATTAACATTATTTAGAAAAAGAAAATCTAAAATCGGTTAAGATTTGTAGACTCTAAGTTATTTTGAACCCTACTTTTATATTTCAAACCACTGTGCATTTGGGCGTTAAAGGGCCTTCGCGCTACCAAAGATTTTTGTATGTACGCGGACTACTGGACGGCCACCCGGGGTGGCTAAACGCTATTTTACTTTTATGTTCCCAAAACGATTAAAATTCATCAAACTTTTTATATATAATTATGTGTTAATACAAATACTGTATTTTAATAATGTTTTATGACATTTATGACATAAAACATTTATGTTTTATTATTAAAAAATATTTTAAACAAATTATTGTTATTATTTACCAACTTTTTCCAGAATACACCTAGAAAGTTGCAGTTTTTTTCTAATTTTGCAATTTACTAAATCTTATATGATTACAGATAAAGAATAGAAATTAAATAAAAATTGTATTATTTTTTAAACAATTTTTAAACAAATTATTGTTGTTATTTACCAACTTTTTCCAGAATGCACCCAGAAAGTTGCAGTTTTTTCCTAATTTTGCAATTTACTAAATCTTATATGATAACAGATAAAGAATAGAAATTGAATAAAATTTGAACTATTTTTTAAACAATTTTTAAACAAATTATTGATGTTATTTACCAACTATTCGCAGAATGCACCTAGAAAGTTGCAGTTTTTTCCTAATTTTGCAATTTATTAAATCTTATATGATTACAGATAAAGAATAAAAATTGAACTATTGTTTAAACAATTTTTAAACAAATTATTGTTGTTGCTTATCAACTTTTTACAGAATGAACATACAAGGTTGAATTTTTTTTCTAATTTACACATTTTCGTAGTTTGCTAAAAAAGTACCTTTTATTTTTTATACTTATATTAATAAGCATTTAAACAATTTTGTTTTTTTGAATCAATCATCAATTATAAGCCAAAATAATAAAATTTATTGTTATAAAAATAAATATTGTTAACAATTTTTATAAATTTTCCTATCTATGACATTAATTGTTCTTTTGCACAGTTGTACTGTGCGCAACTTGATACTGTGTAATATTTTTGAAAAATTTGAAAACACAGTATTAATTTATAAAATTACAGTGATAATATTGTAAAGAACAATTTGTTTACAAATTGTTTAAACAATAGTTCAATTTTTATTCTTTATCTGTAATCATATAAGATTTAGTAAATTGCAAAATTAGGAAAAAACTGCAACTTTCTAGGTGCATTCTGGGAAAAGTTGTTAAATAACAACAATAATTTGTTTAAAAATTGTTTAAACAATAGTTCAATTTTTATTCAACTTTTATTCTTTATCCGTAATCATATAAGATTTTGTAAATTGCAAAATTAGGAAAAAACTGCAACTTTCTAGGTGCGTTCTGGGAAAAGTTGGTAAATAACATCAATAATTTGTTTAAAAATTGTTTAAAAAATAATCAAATTTTTATTCTTTATCAGTAGTCATATAAGATTTAGTAAATTTCAAAGTTAGGAAAAAACTGCAACTTTCTAGGTGCATTCTGGAAAAAGTTGGTAAATAACAACAATAATTTGTTTAAACAAATAAAAAATGTATTATAACATCATAAAATATTTTATTTATTTAAAATAATTTTTTATCCTTCCGTATATTGTTAATAAATAATATTTGTTCGATTCAAGGAAGAAATAATTAAATGAAACAATAAATTTTCATTTTGTTGACAACGTTTCGATGGACTGGTTCGCCATCATCATCAGGTCACTTTAATAAACAAATTCACAAGTCACATAAAATAATTTTTAAAAAAATATAAATTTAAACAAATTCGAAGATATTTACCTAATTATAAAATTACATGAACTTTTGGTCAAAATCAAACTAATTATACAAATAAATAAATAGGACCAGACGGAAAAATAAAATTTTAAAATTAAAAATCACGAACATTTTTTCAATGAGTGATTAGTCAGACTGACTGTTTAAACGACAATCTTCATATTATATACAGGTGACGAGTTCAATGACCGCAAATCGAAATATTATGAAAATGATCACTCTTTCAATTTATTCAGTAAAGGAAAATATGCATTACTAAGAAATTGTGTATCTTCCTTCTTGTTAATAGTAAAATTATTACATTTAATGTGAATCATTTCCGAAACTAATCTTTTTTTATGAGAAGTTTCATTGTCTAAAATTTTAACATCATCAAAATTGAAAGAATGACCATAATCATTTTTGTGCTTATTCACAACTGAATCTGAATTTTTACTCTTTTTATGTTCGTCGATTCGCTTTTTTAAAGTACGTTTCGATTCACCAATATACGTTGCATTGCAATCATTACAATTGAACTTGTAGACAATACCAGATCTATCCCACTTGTCTGTGAGGTCTTTTCCTAATTTTACAACAGAAGTTAAAGTTTTTTGAACAATCGGAATCGATAATAAGTTATATTTTTTCAAGATATTAGATAACTTGAAGTAATTGTTATTATAAGGAATACAAATTTTTGGTAATCGAAGAAGTATTGTTAGATTGTATGTTATTTGATATTTTTTTATGTACAATGAAAGACCGCACTTTTATATGTTTTTTGATAAATTCTGATGGATAATTATTGTTTTTTAAAATAGCATTAACTTTACTAATATTTTCTTTATGAAAAGATTCGTGAGATAACAAAATAGCCCTGTCATACAAATTGTATACAATGTTCTTTTTTTGTTGGATTGGATGATTGGAGTCATAATTTATTATTCTGTTCGATGAAGTTGGTTTTTGGTACCAATTGGTAATGAGATGATTATTATTTTTAATTAAAGTCATGTCTAAGAAATTAATTTTATTGTTATCTTCTAATTCATAAGTAAAATTAAGATGAGTATTAAAGGAATTAAAAGTATCAATAACAAGTTGAACATGATCTTTGTGAACACATAAGAGAGTGTCATCAACATATCTAAAGTAAAAATGAGGAATACAATTGAAATTCTTTTTTAATAAATATAAACAATCTGACTCCATATCATCCATTACAATGTCTGCGAAAAATGGTGATATTGGTGAACCCATAGGTGTACCTTCTATTATAACTATCTATCTATAACAAATATTATTTATTAACAATATACGGAAGGATAAAAAATTATTTTAAATAAATACTGTCCTGGATTAAATATGGACGTTACGAAACCAACACCAAGGAATTTCTTCAAATTCATTACCAAGCTACATGGAAACCTTATTACTTATTTTTTAAAAAAATGGTCACGTTATAATTGTCAACTGGCGGAATCACTGGCAAAACGACAATTCTTGCTGAGATGCAGAAACAATGGACTTATCCCTCAACATATTCAACACATAAGTAATCGCTCTAATCATATATGGTTGCATAGTTATTCATGTAAAAAAAGTTTTACTAACCTTAAGCATAATTATTGTCGTACGTTATTTAACTATGAAATTAGAGACATACATTTCCATCTTAATTTCTTAAACAAGAAATTAGATTGTCTTAAAAAACAAATTTCACTTTCATCTATTGATTCTTCCATTTTGGAGAATTTTTTCATTTTTTCGGAAAAAAAGTTCGTCTCGATTCGTCGACAATGTAACTCTAAACTTAAAAAGAAATTTAATTCACTTTTTAATAAAAAATATAATTGTCAAGACAATAATTTTCAAAATAGATCAAATTGGTTCAAAAATTTGACAGATACTAATATTCCTCAATAAGTGATCGATGTAATTTCTCTTGGTCCAAATTATAGTTGTGTCCAACAGAATTTTAATAACAACTCTAACAAACAAGATTCGATTAACATTATAAAAAATCTTGAAGGAACAATTTCAAATTTAGACTTAGATCCAGATATTAAAAAAGAAATAAGATTAGAAATTACTAGCAGTGTTATTACCAGTTTAAATAATAATCATCGTACCACCTTGAAAGAAAAGACTTTTTTATCAAAATTAAATTCAACAAAAAAATTCTTGAAAGAGAATCCCGAACTTTTCTTTACTCATGCTGATAAAGGAAACGTTTCAGTTTGTTTAAAGAAGTCTGATTACATTTCTAAAGCTAATGACTTGCTTTCTGACCAACGTACTTATAAAGAAATCTCCAAAAAGAGTGTCTTATCAAAATTGCAGTCTGATACTCATAAAATTCTCAAAGATCTTAATGACAATGATTTTCTTAAGTTTAAATATCATAACAACCAATTAACTATGACAAATACTTCATTAGCAAAATTTTACGGTTTACCTAAAATTTACAAGGACAATGTACCACTTAGACCTATTATTTCACTCATAAATAGTCCTACTCATTTTTTAGCAAGGATCATATATGAGGAACTTAAACCGATAATTTCTCTCCCTAAATCTCATGTAAGCAATAGTTTTGAATTGAGAGAGAAATTAAAAAATTTTACTTTACCAAATGATTCTGTTTTGCTTTCTCTCGATGTAACTTCACTTTTTACCAATGCTACTTGCGATTTGGTTGTTTAAAGTTTAGACAGAAGATATAACACTATAGAAAATAATTGTAAAATTCCTTTTAATGACATTGTCCATTGTACGAAGTTTCTTTTTCATAACACATTTTTTTCATTTAACAAAAAAATTTATCAACAAATAGAAGGTACACCTATGGGTTCACCAATATCACCATTTTTCGCAGACATTGTAATGGATGATATGGAGTCAGATTGTTTATATTTATTAAAAAAGAATTTCAATTGTATTCCTCATTTTTACTTTAGATATGTTGATGACACTCTCTTATGTGTTCACAAAGATCATGTTCAACTTGTTATTGATACTTTTAATTCCTTTAATACTCATCTTAATTTTACTTATGAATTAGAAGATAACAATAAAATTAATTTCTTAGACATGACTTTAATTAAAAATAATAATCATCTCATTACCAATTGGTACCAAAAACCAACTTCATCGAACAGAATAATAAATTATGACTCCAATCATCCAATCCAACAAAAAAAGAACATTGTATACAATTTGTATGACAGGGCTATTTTGTTATCTCACGAATCTTTTCATAAAGAAAATATTAGTAAAGTTAATGCTATTTTAAAAAACAATAATTATCCATCAGAATTTATCAAAAAACATATAAAAGTGCGGTCTTTCATTGTACATAAAAAAATATCAAATAACATACAATCTAACAATACTTCTTCGATTACCAAAAATTTGTATTCCTTATAATAACAATTACTTCAAGTTATCTAATATCTTGAAAAAATATAACTTATTATCGATTCCGATTGTTCAAAAAACTTTAACTTCTGTTGTAAAATTAGGAAAAGACCTCACAGACAAGTGGGATAGATCTGGTATTGTCTACAAGTTCAATTGTAATGATTGCAATGCAACGTATATTGGTGAATCGAAACGTACTTTAAAAAAGCGAATCGACGAACATAAAAAGAGTAAAAATTCAGATTCAGTTGTGAATAAGCACAAAAATGATTATGGTCATTCTTTCAATTTTGATGATGTTAAAATTTTAGACAATGAAACTTCTCATAAAAAAAGATTAGTTTCGGAAATGATTCACATTAAATGTAATAATTTTACTATTAACAAGAAGGAAGATACACAATTTCTTAGTAATGCATATTTTCCTTTACTGAATAAATTGAAAGAGTGATCATTTTCATAATATTTCGATTTGCGGTCATTGAACTCGTCACCTGTATATAATATGAAGATTGTCGTTTAAACAGTCAGTCTGACTAATCACTCATTGAAAAAATGTTCGTGATTTTTAATTTTAAAATTTTATTTTTCCGTCTGGTCCTATTTATTTATTTGTATAATTAGTTTGATTTTGACCAAAAGTTCATGTAATTTTATAATTAGGTAAATATCTTCGAATTTGTTTAAATTTATATTTTTTTAAAAATTATTTTATGTGACTTGTGAATTTGTTTATTAAAGTGACCTGATGATGATGGCGAACCAGTCCATCGAAACGTTGTCAACAAAATGAAAATTTATTGTTTCATTTAATTATTTCTTCCTTGAATCGAACAAATATTATTTATTATTTTATTTATTGATATAAAACAATTTTACTGTATAAGTTTAATGATTTTATTTTTATTTTTTTGCAATATAAAAAAAACACCCGGTCAATTTTCAGTATTCTCGTACATACTTTTTTAATTGTTATAAATAAACAAGAAGAAATGTAAAAAAAAAATTTATTTTTGTTTTTTTCGGAAGTAGATAAAATTTTGTTCAGTGAGTTGAAATGGCGTTTCGATTGATACAAAATTCGAGCAGATTTTCAACATTATGTATTAGTTGGCCACCTTGGGGGGACATCCGGTAGCGCGAAGGTTAAATCAAACTTAAAATATCTTTGCTATACAGTCAAACATATTTAAGTTTAATAAAAATAAAATTCATAAAATTTCAATTTTAAATAAATATTTTAAAGAACTTAGATTTTTGAAAAATTTTAATAATTCATGTTCTTCTGAAAGTTAATTATTAAAAATAATGGATTTATAAATATAGGAATAATTTTAAAATTTACATTTTTGTAAAAAGTGCATTTGGCCACATGTATGCGGGAGAGATGGACAATACTTATAATTTTTTACTTTTAAATTAAACTTAATTTTTAATCGTTCAAAATTACTTTTCTCTTATTCCGGTCACATTTTGAACATTTATTATCGGATTCAGTGCATTTTTAATGTAGCTAAAAATGTCAAATAGTGCACTGGAATCCAATCTTCAATCAATGTCGTTTCATTGTAACTTTCGACTCAACCTACAAATATATCTCCATCACTGATGTCAATTAGATCAATTATTTTGTTCTCAGACATTTTTAATTTGTTTTTCTTTAATATTTCTTAAGTATCTAACATTAACATAAAACATTTAAAATAAAAGTCATTAATGCTCTCTAAATCTGAATATGTGAAAATTCACATATTTGTACGTTATAAGTCGTCTTCTCGATCAATAAGTGCATATACACTTATAATAAGTGAAATTTCACTCAGAATAAGTGAAAAATTCACTTATTTATAAGTGTATATGCACTTATTGATCGAGAGGACGACTTATAACGTACAATAAGTGAAATTTCACATATTCAGATTTAGAGAGTGGCCATCTCACCCAATAATACATGACAAAAGTAAACATCAAAATATTAAATAAATAAAATAATTTTTCCATTTATTTTTTGTTTATATCGAAACGTGGGTTATGTACTACTCAATAAAACTTCAAATTAAAAAATCCGTTAAAAAATAACAATAAAGCAATAAGAAATCTAAAATTCTCAAATTATTTTGGACCCATGCAAAAAAATGTAGAAGGATTACGCTTACATTTTAATTATTTTTCAACAAATTATTTTTTACATTTATTATTAGTCACAAAAGATTGAAGAATAACCAATAATAAGTGATATTTCTTTACAAATTCTGTAAAATATTTGAACTGGCCATCTCCTCCGGACTTATCCTATATTTAATTCAAACATAAATTGAGGGCGTGGAACGGATAACTGCCTGCAACGCATGGTCGAAAGGGACTATACCAGTCAGACAATAGTAAGCGCCTCTATGGCCTTTCATTGATGTCTGACTGGTATAGTCCCTTTCGACCATGCGTTGCAGGCAGTTATCCGTTCCACGCCCTCAATTGTGATTGATTTTCAATTACCTGTGATCAACTTTTAAGTTTGATTGAAACAGAAAATTCTTAAACAGGGAAATCATGAAAAAGTCAGAGAATTTTTTTGGTCAGGGAATGTCAGAGAATTTTATTTAAAGTCAAGGAAATTTGTATAAATCAAAATGGGGTACCTTTTTGAAATTGGTTCTCTCTAAATCTGAATAAGTGAAATTTTCACTTTTTTCATGTGTGAACCTTTTTTCACTTATTAATAAGTAGAATCTACTTATACATAAGTGAAATATTCACTTTTTTATGTGTGAACTTGTCTTCACTTATCAATAAGTGAAATCCGCACTTATGTATAAGTAAAATATTTAGTTAAAAAGAAATTCATCTGCGCATTATATTACAATTTATTATTTATACCAACTTTTAAATGTTTAAAAACAATGTTTTTATCATTTCAGTTAATATATTAGAAATTTTTTATTTTATTTAATTATAAAAATTGTCATTTAAAATTTAATAAATTTTTTAAAAAATATTCAGTTAAATATTATATTAACAGTAATCTAATAACTAACTTTTTATTTACTAAGTATTTATATACATATATAATAAGAGAAATCTTAAACAAAACGTTAAAGTAGAACACAATAAACTATAACTCTTTATAAGTATCACCCAATAATTTTCTATGAGTATAAGGCAACTTATTAAGTGGCATTGTAGTGTTTCTCGTTGATCATAAAAGTTAAGCGACATTGCTTGCAGTTAATATTAGGATGGGTGACCGTTTGGGAATTTAGCTTAAAAAAGTTGAAAAATTGATATGTTTATAAGTTTCAGACTGATAATGAGAAGAGAAGAGAGTGTTAAACAGTTGATAGTAAATAAATATTTTTTTTATATAATATTGATCCTGATTATTTATTTACATTCACTTCTTAATGTCTGAGTATTCACTTATCTGATAATTGAATATTCACTTATTCATAAGTGAATGTAATTCACTTATTCATAAGTGAATGTAATTCACTTATTTATAAGTGAATATAATTCACTTATTTCATGTGTGAATATTCACTTATTCTACGTGGAAGAGTTTTGAAACATGGAATAAGTGAATATTCACTTAAAATAAGTGAAATTTCACTTATTCAGATTTAGAGAGTTGTTTACAGAGAACCAAACAAATAAACCGATTCAACTAAACTTCAGAATTCTTCTTTGTACACTTAGCTTTGAGGAAATTATGATAATAGTGGAGAAAAATGTTTAAATATGCATAATATAATGTTTTAAATAGTTGTATGAAACGGCGTAGCAACCGGTATGCCCCACACTAAGGTACCCCATTCTGCATATTAAAACAAAATGTAATGTTTTCAAGTTATTGTAAACAATTTAACAATCTACCCTATTGAAAATTACTCCAGAATAAGTGTTGAAAAAGATCCCACACTTGCCAAATTAAATGCATTATCCCAAAAGTTTTGTAAGCACTTTAATTTTGACAAATATTCATATTTTTTGGCTTAAAACTTTAAAGTTGTAAAACTTAAAAAAAAAATTTTTTTGTAGTATATGGGTGATTTGCACGTAACTGTAATATTTGGCGGCGTCACAGAAAACACATTCAAAATAAAAAATTTCTGCTTGGGTATGGATACATTTCACAGGTATATATAAAACCTATTCGCAACCACAAATATGTACAAATAGATATTATAATTTTTGATAAATTGCGGAATTCCCTCAAAAATTTCAGCTCCGTGGCGTGTCCGTTTTTTAAAATTTTAAGTTAAAATTCAGAAATTTTATTGAAAACGCCGAAACTGGAAACGAGAATTTTTGTAATATGAATTATGTATATAGGTGAACAATTTGTACATATAATGCATCTTCTAATACTTCTTATAAAATTATAAAATGTAAAATAGTTTTGTCCACAAATTTTTTCAATTTTGTAATAAGATTTTTTCCCTATAATTTAACTGTTTATGGCACATTTTAATGTTATCTGAGAATTACAATCTAAAATAAGATCCATTAGCAACAAATATCAGTAAAAAAGAGGTTCAAAAATTGGAAGTTCTACACTCAAAAACAATTTTTTTTGTGAAAATGTGAAGGTCACAAAAAAAGTGATCAGTACCGTGGTATTACTATTCTTTAAATCTAAACACTCTCTGTTGTAATTATTACGATTTTTTTGAAGATTACAATAAAAAAAATTATCTGCCCAAAGAAAAGAATTATTTTGCAGAATTGTCGGAGTTAGGTTAGTTTAAATGTCAAATTTCAGCTCCGTGGTGTCACATAAAATATCAGCTCCGTGGCGCCTGTGGCGTACAGTGTGAAGGTGCAAATTCATGGATCAACAGTTGCTACAATAACACATATTATAGAAGAGGACAGACATAGTTGTGTCCTTTTATATTTCAGTGCTTCGGCAACCGTTGACTTATTAAAAAACACCTTATTATTCGAAAAAACACGCCTTTACTTTTGGTGCTTAATTTAAAATGTCTTTATGTCAACCATGCAGAAGCACAGTATTACTGTTGATCGTAACGCTTTTATTTGTGAATACTTTTCTGAAATTAGTTTTATGCGTTAATTTCCTAATGTTATGAAAATAAAATTTTCTGGTTATGTCAAGCTGATAGTAAATAGTAAATATTTTTGCTGGGGCTATTTTGTGCATTAAAATGCTTTTTTTAACTCAGTGACGCTCAGTGATTTATTCAAATTCAGAATTAAAAGAAAATCAACTTTTGCTTATGTTATACTTCCTTCTGAAGGTTTCCTATGAGTTAGTCAATGAAATAAATTTTTTTGTCGGAGTTGTAGTCATTAAAAGTTGTGCACAAAATAGACCCCGGGATGGGGCTACTTTGTGCATTGATCTTTCTGTTTTTATAATGTTACGTAAACATTTTTTTGATCCTTTCTTATTTATTAAATCTTTGTGTAGATATTTCAAAGTAAATTAAAAAAGAATAAGATATTAAACAAAAATTTTGTAAATATTATACAACAAAATGTAAAATAAAACATTAAGATTTTGCTAAAATCATGATTTATTAAAAATTAACAACCTTTCTTCAAATTTTATATTACTCAGAAAATAAATAACACTTTTTCTTTTTAAATATACATTTTACAATAATACATTATAATCATTATAATACTATCATTTAAACACATGTAAATAACTTTGAATCTCATCATTTCAATAGGAGCTTTTTTAAACGTTTTGAATATGATATTTTTCAAAAACTTGAAATTAATATTTTAAAGTTAAATGAATAACAATTTAATATCTAATACACTTTTCAAGTTATTAGAGAAACGAGAGAAATAGTTTTAAAACTAATTTGAAAAACTTATAAATATTAATTAAAGTTAATTTTTTGCCGTTATGTTCCTCACCGGTTGAAGTTTTAATCGTTTTAAGGATTTTAATTAACTTATTTTTGGTTTTTTGACAAAGAAGTTCTTTTCAATAATTTTATATATTAAATACCTCGCGTACATGAAGTAGCCCCAGTTGACGGCAGTATTATTCAATGCATATATGACGGGTTCCACGTTAAGTGACCCAGGTCAAAATTTTAAATGTTTGGGATCGGGTAAAAATTTTGCAGAAATAGTAGTCCTATTAGATACAATTAAAAATACCAAATATTATTAATTTATTTAAACAAATATAAAAACTGGAGGGGGTCAAAGTTTAAATTTTTGGTCTAACATGGAATATTTGAAAAATTTGTAGTTTCTTTAAAACAAAACGAAAATACGTTTTCTATTTTGGGTTTTTCTGCTGTTTTTCAACACTTTCTAATGGTGTAAACAAATGTAGAGAAAAAAATGTTTGACCTTGAAAAATTAAATTAAAAAATAAAATTTCATTTTTTCATCAAATGGACAGTTTTTATTTAAAAAAAAAAATTTTTATCATAAAGGTGAGGTTTTTTCCTAAAAAAAATGTATAGGTCAAAACGTGGGACAAGAACTTTTAACTGGTCAAAATAAACATTTACTTCTGCAATCCACCGCCCCTGCTCGTTGTTGGGCTATATGTTGTTTATAACAATTGAAATAAATTATTTTATGCTTTATTAATTATCTGGTGGTCATATTTAAAGAATTTAAATTTATTTAGATCATGTGCATCAACGGAATAAGAAAATAAACCTCCTTTTTTAAAAAAGTGTATTAATTTGTTAACTTTGATTTAAAAAAAATTATAAATAATTAAAATCTCTAAAATCGGCCTCGAAGGATGTCCTAAGAATTTATTCCCCTTTAATTTAAGACAAAGAACACTCAAATCGGTTAAAAATTGTAAGCTATAGACATTTTTTAATAGTAAATTGTAAAAAAAATTCCACTGTGGGACGGTGCACGGCAGAAGTAAATGCTTAATTTGACCAGTTAAAAGTTCTTGTCCCACGTTTTGACCTATACATTTTTTTTAGGAAAAAACCTTACCTTTATGATAAAATTTTTTTAAAAAAAATAAAAACTGCCCATTTGATAAAAAAATGAAATTTTATTTTTTAATTTAATTTTTCAAGGTCAAACAATTTTTTTTCTCTACATTTGTTCACACTATTAGAAAGTGTTGAAAAACAGCAGCAAAACCCAAAATAGAAAACGTATTTTCGTTTTGTTTTACAGAAACTACAAATTTTCCAAATATTCCATGTAAATTTTTGACCTGGGTCACTTGACGTGGAACCCGTCATATATAGGGTGGTCAGCTCCGTGGCAGCCAATTTTAGAAAATTTGTTATAATTTTTTTATAATTATAGCTGTAGTAAAATCGTTCAAATTACAACTATATTATGCCCTAATGATGAGGAAAAGTCATATTTAACATTAAAAAAACAAAATTTTTTTTCTTTTAAAACTGATCTTGAAATTGCACAGTTACGTGAAAATCACCCATATTCATAATTAATAACAGTTTCTTATCAATATGAATGATATATATCAAGGATAAAAAAATTAAAAGTACTTATCATGGAAAATCAGAGGTACCCCATTTGAACCGCCTTCCCCATTTTGCCCAACTCTCCCCTAATTTTTGAGCGGAATTCTTCTGTCACATTAAAATCTTTTTTCGGTGTAAATATTATTTTTTCCAAATCAGTAGCAAACGGAAGTTTTACTTAGATTAATCTGTACAATTTCTAAGTAATTCTAACATTAGTGAAAATAATTTTCAATTAGGGAAATATTTTGAAAATTCCATAGTTATTATTTGTTAATATAGGAGATTAATTTATATATTTCGTTGTCAGGTTAGGTAGCAAAAGTGACAGTTTAAGTTTGTAAATTCGGGTTGTTCAATGATGCCGCGCTCACTGTTTACACTCATGACATTCACAACAAAAATTGTTTATAATAAATTTATGTAAGATTTAAAATTCTTTATCACATCGGAATATTGACGTTGACACCCTAAGCGAAATAAATCACAAGTTTACTAATTTTTTAAACTTCATATTTCAATAAAAAAAACTTCCTTATATTTCCACAAAATTTTTTGTTTTGTACGTGAAAAACAGTTTTTCTATTTTTCTTTGTAAATAATAAACCTACGTGCCGAAAATTTTTGGACATAGTTTGTTTCGGTAAAACTAACTTATATAAAAGTAAAGTATGATTTCATTGTATACCCTTTCGGGTCTTTAAAATCTCCTCAACATCACTACTAAACTTTCCTAACTCACAAACTCTTTGGGGTCCCTACTTTTGCGGCTGCAGCCGACTTAGGTTAGGAGTACTCGCATTCGCCTGAACATTTGGCCAGGGGAGAGGAAAACTGCAGAAAACCTACTTCCCGAGTACAACCGGTTTATTGACGTCGAGTCATAAATGTACATTTGGATAGCCATCACAAATGCACAAACATAGCCTCGGCGTCAAACCTCCCGTATGATATATCTCGATCAGCGAAAAAACCGAGACTGTAGCGATATTCACAGAGGGTCACCCATCCAAGCACTAACCGCGCTCAAATGGTGCTTAACCTAACCGCGCTCAAATGGTGCTTAACCTCTGTGATCGCAAGCCACGAGTTCCGCCGACCGAGCTATACCATCGGTTGAACTAACTTATATATTAAATAAGAAAAAATTTCACTTAGTCATTTCTCAGAAAATTGAAGTGGTTCACTGTAGACACTAGTTCAATGTAGCCCACTCTCCCCTATAGTAGAAGAAAGTGGGGCAAGACGGGGTACTTAAGGTTTAAAGCGCAAAAAACAAAAATTATCGAATATATATTTTATTATTTTATTTGATAACCATCTTTGGGAATCAGTCTTTCGTAATAATGGCGTACAAAGGCCATCTGTTTCTTAAAAAAGCATAAAAATAATAATATGGAAAAAATTGCAAATCGCCCCATCTTGCCTCACCGGCGGGCAAAATAGGGTACCCTAAGGGGTAAGATGGGGTACTCAAGAAAGCATCCTATTTCTGTCGACAAATTTCACAAGTAAAGGTTGCATCTTTATCTTCATGCATAACTGCAGTGAGCCCATTGGCCGCAGACAAAAAAAGCAGCCCAGCCTTCATTTGAGTCTAAATAATAACCATTGCAATAGAGACAAGGTGTATTTTCCACTTTATACCATCGCTAATTGATGATTTAACCTGACAAGCTTTTTTCTTATGGTCACTCTTATTTTATTCAGTCTTGATTTTAGTAGTTTTCTTAACTTCTCTTATTTCTCTTTGTTTTTGCTTAATTTGTGTATCCCGTCTTCACCCACTCTCCCCTACCCAATCTTGCCCGCACCTACGAAATTGAATAAAACGATTAATTACTACAATTTACGATTCACCAAAGAAAAAAAACATATGCTTCCCTTCTTCTGTAACCCTTGCCAGTTAAAAAAAATTTTATATAGTGTTATTATTGAATAATAAACACCTCATAAAAAAAGTGAAAAAATCACAAGAAAATCGTCGAAAACAGTATTTTTAGTAAAACATATAAAAGATTTGTTCTCATGGCTTTTAGGTTTTATAAACAAGAAACTATCGTCCCGGTGCAGTATTATGTAAAATATAATCGCGATTGGTTAATTCGTTTGCTAAATAAGGCCGGTACCCCGTCTTGCCCCACTCTCCCCTATATTGTTTTTAATTCAAAACAGTACATCTTTATTTGTTTATACTTTGCTTCATATACGCAATTAGAAAATACAGAATGAAATTCAACTTTCAGAGTAACAACACATTATTGCTCAAATTCCAGGTGCGGTATTATTTTAGAAGGCCAGTTGAAAATTTTGCATTGGAAAATCGTTTTCGCCTTTGCGTTGATATGATTCAGTGAACCGGATGTTGCGTAAATTTTTGCCAATCGAATGTTTGTGGCGTGAAACAGAAAAGTAACTTTCTATATATATTTATACATTTATACAGTATAAATATTCGCAGAGTTTTGCTTTGGAGCCCTCTGGTCCATTGGGGAATTTCGTATTGATTTGCAATTTTGCAAATTGATAACTGCGGCAGATGGGTGTCCTATTGATTTGGTTTTACAATAGCACATATATATGTATGTTTGTATATATATATATATATATATATATATATATATATATATATATATATATATATATATATATATATATATACCCAGATAACCAGCGTACTAGTACGATGCACGTACAATACGACTATGGCGTATTAGTCGTACTGGTACTGTACTCGCCATCTACCTTCGCACGGTAACAGGTACTGTACTAGTATGTCGTACCAGTATGCTTATGCTCGTATAATACGAGTACGATAATAGTATTACTATTATTGGTGTACTGAAGGTTTTTGTAATTTAGTTTATCGTACGGTTACTGTATTCGTACTATACTAGTACTTCGTGTAAAGCCTTTTATATCCCTCCCCCTCTTGTGCTTTAGTCTGTATTAAGTATTAACTATTTTAATTTAATATTTGATGATAAATTTTCTGAAAGAATCATTACTAAGATCAATTTAATTTTGAAGTAATTTATTTTTATTAAAAGAGTTATTTTTTTTGTACCTAAAGACATTATGTAAATCATGTAACTTATAACCACATTTACTTTTATTAGAATAATCAGTGTTTTGAAGTATTTTAATTAAATAATTCTGTAGTGGTTTTGCTTTGCTAATTTTTAAATATTCTTTAAAATAACTGTGAATAATGACCATTTATAATCTAAAGTACTTTATTGTAAGGAAAATAATTTGGACGTTCTAACCTATAAATGATAACACATGTATATGTGATCTATAAGAAAAATTATTTAAAAATATTGCGATTTCTATATATTTTATTGTATTCTTGAATTAAAATTTTTTTCTCAAGTGTAAAGCACAAAACAGTTTAAAAATCAGAAGTTGTCCATTGTTGTAGTAATTAGAATACGCTAATGATAAAAATAAGCATCATGACAAAGCAAAGCCACTTGAGATTAATAGTATACACATATTACATATAAACTAAACCACTGATTTCTAATTTAAATATAATGACACATGTTACAAATATTAAAACTTTTGTGTTGCATCCTAAAAGTCAGCTTTTCAACAAAAAATCATTGCACCATGTGCACTGGAGGCATATGTCATTGACAACTGTAAAGTAAATTAGGTTATGTTCGCATTACCACGCAGAGTACGGTGTACCGGTATGGTACTTGTATCGTACGAATATGCTGTATTTTCATAAATGACAGTACAACGTAATGGTATTATACTAGCCTTATACATTTATGGAGTACTTTTATTTTACAATTTCAGTCGTACGACATAACGTCGTTATACTGGTACCGTACCAATACGTATATACTTAATTATTTTGTGCTGGTACAATACGAGAATAATCTCAGTACGCCGTACTGGAAAATGACGATCAGTACGCTTGGCTATCTGGGTATATATATATATAAATATGAGCCTGTTTACACCGCGTCGCATAAATGTATTCCTTCGCGCGCATAAACGTATATTCCTCCAGGAGAATAAACTCGCGTCTGCGCAAAGTGCTTCCCAGCGGTTTCTAACTCTTCACAACACAGCTGGGAAGCACTTTGCACAGACGCGAGTTTATTCTCCTGGAGGAATATACGTTTATGCGCGCGGAGGAATACATTTATGCGACGCGGTGTAAACAGGCTCTATATATATATAGAAGGAGTTTACACCGTAAGCCTTAAATATAAGCCTCCGCGAGCATAAACGGATATGCCTCCATGAGGATATACTTGCGTCTGCGCAAAGTGTTTGCCTGCAGCTGTGTTGTGAAAGAGTTTGCCTTGACCACGTGTTCGCGCAGGCGCAAATATATGCTCCTGGAGGTATATCCGTTTATGCGCGCGAAGGCTTATATTTAAGGCTTACGGTGTAAACTCCTTCATATATATGTGACGCGATACGAGAAAAGGGACCTATCGCCGCAAAGGAGAATTTTACAGGGAGAGCGTTTAAAGCGACGCCATGCGCAGAAAACCCGTGTATTTACGCGTGCATGCTTAACTTTCGGGCTTTATATTATTAACACTATTTAAGTTTTTCAACTTTTGATTTTTTCACGTAAAAGAGCAAAGAGTAATCTGTCGAATAGCACCATAATCTCAAAATCGATTTTTTTAACGATAGGTCCCTTTTCTCGTGTCGCGTCACATATATATATATATATATATATATATATATATATATATATATATATATATATATATATATATATATATATGGGACATTCCACGTCAACACGGACAGAGCTCTAAACAAAAATTGCTTTGATGGATTTAAACGTTCTAGGGCTTAAAAGATTTCTACGTTCATGTACTTTAAGATGCTGATGGGCGTTTTTTGAAAAATTCCATTTCCGATGCCAATAGAACTGTCAAAAGTCAAAAGGTCCAAAAATCTCAAAATACTTTTATGAATTAAAAGCAAAAAACGAGGTAAATAATTCTGTAACTCATTCTTTATCAGTTTTTAGGGTTCCCGAATATAAATCTAAAGTTTTTTTTAAAAATCCAAAATGGCGAATTTAATATGGTGGACAAAATTCAAATTTGATCAGATTCGATTAAAACTTGTTACTCGGGGGTTTTTAGGGTCGCTGATTACGAATCTGAAGTCACTTTTTGAAACTTCAAAATGGCGGATCCAAAATGGCGGAAAAAAATTTTCAAATTTGATCCGATTCCCTTAAAACGTGTTACTCGGGGGCTTTTGGGGTCGCAGATTATGAATATGAAGTTACTTTGTGTTTGAGACTTCAAATTCATAATCAGATACGCTAAAAACCACCGAGTAACACTTTTTAATTAAATCTGATCAAATTAAAAAATTTGATAAGCCATTTTGAATTTCTACAAAGTAACTTCATATTCATAATCTGCGACCCCAAAAGCCCCCGAGTAAAACGTTTTAAGGGAATCGGATCAAATTTGAAAATTTTTTCCGCCATATTGGATCCGCCATTTTGAATTTTTAAAAAGTGACTTCAGATTCGTAATCAGCGACCCTAAAAACCCCCGAGTAACAAGTTTTAATCGAATCTGATCAAATTTGAATTTTGTCCGCCATATTGAATTCGCCATTTTGGATTTTAAAAAAAAAACTTTAGATTTATATTCGGGAACCCTAAAAACTTATAAAGAATAAGTTACAGAATTATTTACCTCGTTTTTTGCTTTTAATTCATAAAAGTATTTTGAGATTTTTGGACCTTTTGAGTTTTGACAGTTCTATTGGCATCGGAAATGGAATTTTGCAAAAAACGCCCATCGGCATCTTAAAGTACATGAACGTAGAAATCTTTTAAGCCCTAGAACGTTTAAATCCATCAAAGCAATTTTTGTTTAGAGCTCTGTCCGTGTTGACGTGGAATGTCCCATATATATATGTGTGTGTGTGTGTGTGTGTGTACATGTATAGCTTACAATGAAGAAAAATGGCATTTATTTTGTTTCGCTCATTTGTCCTCTCTCATTTTTTTTTATTATATATCTAGATATTCAAGAATTGACCATAAATTTTCGCGTTTATAAATTGATAAGATAAGTTTATCCTAATAATTTATATATAAGTGCAAATAAAATATATATCACATTATGTGAATAATTGTTTGTCTCTTGTTTTTATAAAATACAATTTATACCTAAATATTAGGGGAGACTGGGGTGAAAAGTTAAACTGTCAAAACAGTTAAAATTCATTATCTTTCGAACGGAAATAGTTAGAGCATTGCAATTTTAATTATAGAAGGGTGTTATCACCCTAAATAAATGTCCGGAGTTATTTGACATTCTGTTCATTTTTGTGGTGTCCATATTTAAATAATTTTTTTTCCCTACTTCTGAAAATTTTTTCGTAAAAGAAAATATTAACTCTTAAGTATATTTTTTGAATTTATTCTCATCGCGATTTTTTAGGTCCTTATTTGGGTCCCCTGACGAGATATCTGAAGGTATTTATGCTAAATATCTGTAGTCAGATTTTTTATATTTGTTTTTCGGTTTTTTGGGTTTATTTGTTTAAAAATGATTTATTTGACATTAGGCAAGTACTCTGTCAAAAAACAAGACCGTTTACATAAAATATACCAAATTTTTTTTTTTTTTTAATTTTAATTTATTAACTTTATAACTGTTCTAAAGCTTTTTTTAAAGAAACACAGATCTTTTATTAACTAAATTACTTGTTTATGTATACTTTAACTTATCTACTACTTAACACCTATCAGAAAATAGTTTTAGTAGGCTAGAAATAGAATTTAACATTTTGCCCCAGCCATTTAACTTTTCGGTTAATATTATATTTTCTAAAAAAATCATTTATGCAAAATTTAACTTTTCGCCTAAGTCTCCCCTACTTTAGAATTTTTTTTACACTTGGAGTTCAAATAAATTTTCCGATTTTGAAAAATGGGTTCTTAGAATTGGTATTGAATTTATGGTTTTTTTATTAGAGAAAAAAAATTGTTTCTCTCTCTCTCTCTTTTCCTTCAAAATTATTGTTGAACATGAGCACTCGGCAGGATATAGTGTTTAAAAATGTATTTTGTAAATGGAAACACTTGTGCTTATTATGAATTTTAAAAGCATGTTTTGTATTAAAAATGAAAGAAATTCTAGAGAAGGCAATGACAGTGGAAAAAACTTCTGAAAAATGGGGACACTTGAAGCTCCTTATTTTCCAGGAACAAACAAGTTTTGTGCCAGGTTGTGGTACCTTACTTATAGCTTTATACGCTATTCCTTTTTGTTGCAAAGAGCAGGATCCACATGATGAGCTTTTTACTCTCAGGAAAAGTACATTTTATCTTTTACTTGCACTTTATTTCATTATTTGTCAATATTTTATTTATAGGAAATACAAAACGAATTAGCAAACGAAAAATTAACAAGTCCTTATTTTTGTCTTTCTTTGCTTAGGGGGCCGTACACATAATACGTCACGCGATTTTGGACCCTTTTTAACCCCTCCCTCCCCCTATGTCACACTTCGTCACAAATCTTGAACCCCCCCTCCCCCCTACGTCACGTCACACACGTAAATTTCACTGTAAATTTTATACATTGGACAATGTATATTATATCTTACACTCTAAATTATTTAATCGCAGTTAAAAATACCTGATTTAGAAGCAAAAAGTCAGTCACTAATTCAAATAGTAATATTTTTTTTCTGACAATTAGTTGAAAATAACTGATGTTTCAATACAATTGTTTTTGATTGATTCAATTAGTCACGTTTAACTACCTACATAGCACCGAAACTTTCCTAAAAATTTACTAAAGATTTACTCGCAATTAAGCTTTGAAATATTTAAATGCAAAGTTTAGTGAAAATTGTGTAAAGATTTAAATATCCCACTTCAATAAATGCTTAGCGCGAAACTTTCCTGAAAATTTAAGTTAAATTTTCAGGAAAATTTTCACGAAAGTATAGTCGAAAATGCAATTCAAATCGACGCCCCCCGACTGTAAAATGTTTATTCGAATCTCCGTGCAATAAAATGTTAACTCAGAAATTCGTGCTGTATAATTGTTTTTAAAAATTTCATGCAATATAATGTTAACTCAAGTTGCATTCAATAAAATGTCAATTCAACCACCAGTGCAATACAATGTTATTTAAAATACTAAAATTTTTATTTCCAGCCTTTAAATTGTATGAGGTTAAATTAGATTATTAATTTATTTATTAAATTACTTAAATAGATTGAAGTTGCAACTGTTGACAGCACAATAATATTCGTATAGTTCCTTATTTATGGGTTAAGTTTTTATAAAAAAAGTCAGTAATGCAGAATGTTGAATAAAAGATTATTTTTTTATGGTGAAATATCTGCATAGTTTTCCACTCTTTAGACAAACAGTTTGGTTTTTCTTCAGCAGACCAATTGGTTGAAAAAAAGAGTTATTATATATGTACAGCGTTAAAAACTGCTACAAAATGGAAAACTAAATTCAAAAAAGGGACTGTTAAAATAATTTTAATATTTTTAAATATTTATAATTTTAATAAAAATAGTTTTCAAAGTTAGAATTAAATAAATTTTATTCTTTCATTTTCCTAGTTAATTTAGTATAAGTAAAAAATATTTATAACATAACTTTTTCACTTTCGCAAGAAAAATTCACTAATTATGTTTTTCTTTAACCTCATATAATTTAAAGGCTAGAAATAAAACTTTTAGTATTTTCAATAACATTGTATTGCACTGGTGGTTGAATTGACATTTTATTGAATGCAACTTGAGTTAACATTATATTGCATGAAATTTTCAAAAACAATTATACAGCACGAATTTCTGAGTTAACATTTTATTGCACGGAGATTTGAATAAACATTTTATAGTCGGGGGGCGTCGAAATGTTCAGGAAAGTTTCAAGCTATATTTTTAAGAAAATTTGACGATAGACATTTATTGGAGTGAGAAATTTAAATCTTTACACAATTTTAAAATAAACTTTGCAAGTAAATTTTTCGAATTATGCAAGCAAATCTTTAATATACAATATTTAGAAAAATTTTGGTGTTTTGTGGATAATTTTTCAGTTATTTTTAACTGATTCAGAAGCAAAAAGTCAGTCACTACTGATTGTCAGTTAAAACCATGATTTTTAACTGATTCAAATTAAGAGAATATATTATTTATCATCATATTATAAATAATATGCGAATAGATGTTAAACAGGTACATAATAGATATTAAATAGTTTAAAGCATTTTTAACTTGTTTTATTTAGAAAAAGTGACATTGTCACATATAATTTCTTATAATCTTTGAATTTAAAAGATTGTGACGTAACACATGAGTTCACCCCCCCTCCCCCATGTCACACTTAGTCACAATTCTCAGACCCCCTCCCTCCCCCTAGACGCGTGACGTATTATGTGTACGGCCCCTAGTTAATTTAATTTTTAATTTAGTTTATAAAAATTATTACTATTTTCCAAGTTGTATTACTTTAGGCTTAGTTTCATTATTTTGTCCTTCTCATATTTAAAATATAATTACGAGTCATTAGAATCGAAACAGTAAACTTCTAATTACGCAATTTAGTTTCATCTATTAATCATGAATTATCAGTTTCTCATCAGCAAAATTTATGTATTAGCTAATTACGATTAGGAGAAGCAATTTCCGATTATTATTAGCACTACAATTCTACTTGTATCTTCCGATTGCAAAAAAACACCAAATAGATATTATTTCGAAAAATAAATATTCGAGAGAAACAAATTTTACGAAAAAAAATCCATGTATTAATTTTTCATTTATTCTTCCATTTTGAATTAGAATTTTTGTCAATTTATGAAACAATGAGATAATATTTTCCCTGCAAAAATTATATGATGCAAGAACTCAAATAATAATTGAATGAGAAGTCATAAAACTGTTTCTGAAAATTAGAACAGAGATTGTTATAATAGTGTAAGGCAATTTCTGTTACGGATTATCTGTTCTCTTTCGCTCTCCTCTCTCTTCGAGTTGTTAGTTGAATAAAGTTGTTGACATTGTAATTGAAAGTAATACTCTCTCGCTTTCTATTTTGTGAGAAAAACGGAAACAAAAAAAGAACATAAAAAAATAATAGATATGATGAATTTCTAAATACTGAATAAAGTTGTAAATGTGATACAACTTGAAAAATATGAATTATATCTGGAAAACTACGTATACAATTATTCCCATTTGACCCATTTTCTTCAGATATATTTTCTCTTTATCGTTATATCTAGACTCCTTCGCGTACGAATAAAGCAATCAGACTCCATAAACATGGACCCTGATAAAAATATACACTGTTATAATAGGGCATTCCACGCCAAGTCGAAAATCATTTTGCTTTTGCGTCTTAAATTTTTTTAAACATTTTTTTTCTTTTAGTACTCTTTGAAATGAGCTATCTTGACTTTTTTCAAATTTTTTCATAAAGCGGTTCAGGAGATACAAATTTTTGAAAAATGACGTTTTTTACGTAAATTTTTTTTTAAACGCTTATAACACGGTCAAAAATTGATCAAATTAGACGTTTTTATAATGAATAGTTTTGTTTTCACATGTAGTATTTAATAAAAATATTTTTAAAAAGTTTTTAAATAATTTACGATAAGATTTTACAATTTTTAAAATAAAATTTCATTTTTAACAATGTATGTATCGATCAATTTTTTTCAAAATTTTTAGTAAAAAACTAGTATTAAATTAATAATTTTTAAGTCTTGTCCGATTGTGGGTAAACGATGGGATCTATTTATTTTAAAATTTTTAATTTTTATATACGCAGTGGTGGCCAAATGCCTAACTTGCCATTTGACAAAATCACACAAATTTTTTACAGCAAATGTGTTTTCAGACTGAGTCTCTCCAAACTTAACCTTCTTTCTGTGTAAAATTGTGATTTGATCAAATGGCAAGTTAGGCCTACCGTTTTCACTGTGTATATAAAAACTAAAAATTTTCAAATAAATAGATCCCATCGTTTGCCCACAATCGGACAAGGCTTAAAAATTGTTAATTTAATACTAGTTTCTTACAAAATTTTTTTAAAAAATTGATCTATACATACATTGTTAAAAATGAAATTTTATTTAAAAAATTTTAAAATCTTATCGTAAATTATTTTAAAATATTTTTATTAACCCACGCCCAAAGGTACAATTTTTTGTACCAAAGTTTGACACTATATTTTAACATATAAACTCAACAAAAAAAATTCCGCAATAATAATTTCTTATTGGCCAAAATCCACTGTTTCGAATGGCGTTCCAAAAAATTTTATAAATTTATAAATAGACAAATTACATATGTTTTTTAAAAAAAAAAACATAAAATTTTTAAGTTTTTTTTAGTTTTTCCAATTTTAGTACAAGTATTCGTATTGGAACACATCTAAAAGTCCTAAATAACGCGTCAAAATTATATTCCCTATCAGATAGGGGTATTCCGAAAAATTTTTTCAAAATTTAGGACACAAAATGGCGACTAAAGTGAATTTTTACTTACAATATCGTAGCCATGTGAACAAAAACGCAAAACTTAATAGATTTCTTTAAAATTTAACAGCTAAAAGTTTTTGATGTCCCTGATCACGAAAACAAAGTCAGATTTTAAAAATTCAAAATGGCGGATCTAATATGGCGGGTAAAATTCAATAGGGTGAATAAAATTGTTAAAAACTAATTGGATTCACTTGAAAATTGTTACTCAGGGGTTTTCAGGGTCACTGATTACAAATTCAAAGTCAGATTTAGAAAATTTAAAATGGCGGATCCAATATGGCTGATGGCTTTTCTAAAAATGGATCAGATTTGCCTGAAACTCGTTACTCGGGGGTTTATGGGGTCGCTCATTACGAATCTTAGACCCATTTTTTAAAATTCAAAATGGAGGATTCAATATGGCGGATAAAATTCAATAGGGCGAATAAAATTGTTAATAACTAATTTGATTCACTTGAAAATTGTTACTCGGGGGTTTTCAGGATCGCTGATTACGAATTCAAAGTCAGATTTAGAAAATTCAAAATGGCAGATCCAATATGGCAGATGGCTTTTCTAAAAATGGATTAGATTTGCCTGAAACTCGTTACTTTAGTTTATAAACAACTTCTGTGAAATAAAATAACACATAAAAAAATTAATATTATGCAAGAATAATTAATGCTGTAAAAAAACGAAATCCAATCCAGTTTTAGAAAAGCCATCCGCCATATAGAATCCTCCATTTTGAATTTTAAAAAATGGGTGTAAGATTCGTTATCAAAAACGAAAACCTGAAAACCCCCGAGTAACAATTTTCAAGTGAATCCAATTAGTTTTTATAGTATATTAAGCAACAAGAGGATAAAGGCAGCCATTTCTTTACGGTGATTTTTGTGACACGAGTGGAGGTCGCGGGCGCCCACGACCTCCACTCGTGTCACAAAAATCACCGTAAAGAAATTGGCTGCCTTTATTCTCGTGTTCCTTACGATATTTTTTATTCCTAATGCACAAAAGCGGCGATTTCAGATAGCAGACTACAGGGAGTAACAGTCATTCACTTGTTCGATTTGTCTGAAAATGGCGGCCGTTTTCTCCCTTGGGCAAGAAAAATGCATGTGAACAGCTAATTTTCTTGCCCTTGGAAGAACACGGCCGCCATTTTCATACGGTCGAAGAAATGAATGACTTTCCTCCCTGTCGTCTGCTATCAGAAAGCGCCGTTTTTGTGCATGTGGGATAAAAACAATTTTATTCGCTCTATTGGATTTTATCCGTCATATTGTATCCGCCATTTTGAATTTTCAAAATCTGACTTTGGATTAGTAATCCTATTACTTTCAAAATAGAACTATTTTCTATAAAAGTTTTTTTACAAATTAAATTATTAAAAAAAAAAATTCAATTCAAATTAATGTAAAATTCAATTGTTGTCGAAAATATAAGAAAAAAATATTTATGTTTTTGTTTTTAAATTTATGGTACTTCGTCGGCTGGTGATAAATCAAATTATATGATGTAAAAATTGTTTCCAAAAACATGATTTATCTATAAAAATTTGTTTGGTACGTGATTCCAAGCTTTGTTCCAGAACCATTTTCTTAATTTTAGATTATTTCTAAAAACCAGTTTGTCTATAATAATATCTTTTTCCTAATTTAGTTTTCCTAACTCAATTTTCTTAATTTTTATTTCCATAAGTATTTTTTTCCGAGCAATATAATTATTCCTAATTTAATTCATGTTTTCCAATTTGAATTACTTTCATTTTAATCCTTAATTAAAATTATTGGGAAATTTGGAACATTTCATAAATTTAGGAATTTTTACTTAGGAATTTTCTTTTAGAAATTTGCATTTTAGGAAACTCATTTTTACGAAATTATTAAATTAGGAATCTAAAATTAGGATAATCAGTAGGGAACCTCCCAGGTTCGATATAAAGAGTGAAATTCACATTTAACTCTCCGTCACATACCTAGGGAGGGATTCCCTCTACGGTTTCAGTATTTTTTAAATAACTTTTGTTTTCCTAATTGCAAAATAAAATCAGTTTCTATACCTTTAGACAATTTACTCCTCAACACATTTCTAAAAAAACATTTAGTTTAAACATAATTAATATTTAATTACGAAGCTTCAAAGCCAGAAAAAACTCGAAAAAGTGAGGTTATTTTAAATAAAAAAATCAAGTTTTCAAAACATTTTTTGTTCCACTGTTGGTTAATGACAAAATTATATTATAAATATAATTAAAATAAATTACTAGGGTAAGTGCGGGTATAGTCGGACAGTACTAGTAGTCGGACACTTTCGTGTTTTTTGGCAAATAAATAATAATGCATTGTGATAATTACTTTAAAAAGTATACTGGACGAATGTGTGAAGTTTATATTTTATTAAAATAGTGTTATTTTCGAAAATAATTAAACAAGAAATATTTTATTTAATGTTTTAAAAATCATGGTGTCCGACTATAGATACAACCATTTTCGAGTAGCGCGATGAGTGGCACAAAGTTTTGTTGATAATTAATCATAAATATTAAAACGTATAGGGTTTAAATATTATTTTAATAACTTCTAATATGCTTTAATTCCATTTTCCAGCAGATAGCAATTTAAAAATTATCTTTTTCACTTTATAAATTCAAAATATCTGACAGATGTCCGACTATAGAAACAAGGGAAAATAGTGTCCGACTACTAAAGCATTCGTAATTTTTTATTAAAATGTTTATATTTTATTAAATACTCAACTATTTGTAACAAATTTATATTATTTTTAATCCTGAAGAACTCCTTTAATTAATAATGTGCTTATAAACACAGTAGATATTTTCTATTTCAAGAAAAAAAGCATAATTTAAGATTGTATCCTTAAGTGTCCGACTACTAGTGCATTTACCCTATTTAATGATTTTTTTGCTTATCTGTTAATGTTACATTATTTTTACATGTAAAGTGTAATTCCTTCGAAGATGTGCATTCGTGTAATTAATTTTTATTTTTGAGACCGAAAATTAATTTTATTAATTTTATAATTTAGAATAATTTACTACATATTTGTAAGTTTGAGTTAAAACTAAATTTTTGTTGATTCCTTTATTTATGTTGTAATGTCGCTTATTTTACAATGTGGTGAGGGATTCCCTCTAAACGTGTGTAAAATCGTAATTTTTTCTAAGATGTGTGACGGAGGGTTAACAACTCTAAAAATTTTTAAATAAAAATTTTCAAGTGAATGCTGTAAAATTCAATATCTTTGGTCACTATATTGGGATCCGCTTTTTCAAATTTTGTAAATGTGATTCTAAATTCAAATTTAGCTATCCCAAAGCCATCGAGGTAACTCATTTTTATCTAAACGCGTCAATTTCCCGATTAATTAATTTCAAGCAAATATGATTCATTTAAAAAAATTTTGTTCGTCGTTTAGACCCAAGATTTTGAATTTTTCAAATCTGACATCGCGAATTCGTAATCGCAGCAACCCCAAATCCTGAGAACAGCCACTGATATATTCAAATCAAATCTGTTATAGTATTTTTTGTATATATGACAAATATAAAGTCTTATTTTTTAGTTTTCTTTATCAATTTATTGGCTAAATATTGCACTAACGCGTGTTGCCAATACTTGCCCAAGATTGGGTATAGAAACTAGTAACACGAAATTTAAATTTTAAAAAATAAAAAGGTGAACTAAAATGAATAATTCTTCAATTAAAAGTAACTTAATGTTTAAATTCAGGGCTGATAGGATTAGTTTCTGTATTCAAAGCCTAGGGATAATATTGGCTTGATCTTGGCATCGTTGCTCCCAAGATGAGTAAACAAACTTTTCAAATACTTATCCTTTTCTTCGCATTTTCGAGAAATATATTGAATATATTTTAGTACGAAAAAATAATGAGGAAAATTTCCTCTACGTATGAATAGCCTTTTACAAGGTAAAATGTATAGGATATTTATGAGGGTGACAATATGGATGGTTACATGAATTAGGCCAGAAGCCAGGCTGTCGAGGCTTGCACTGTTTGGCTATGCACTTTATTTTATATAATGGTGCGCCTCAAACGTGGAGACCGATAAAATTGCCTGCCTCTCGCAATAGTTTACTGCAAATTGAAGTGGATTATTCGCAGAGTCGATTTTCATTCAGCGTTTTTTCTCTCTCTCTTTCTCTTTCACCCGCGAGAATTTCCTAGTAGCAGCAGCCACGACGCAGAATATAGGTATTTGGCAAAAGGGATTTCGAGTGGAAGTAACAGTAATCCTCGCGATTCCTTTTCGAATGCGGCCCCCTCAAGCTCCGTAGGATTCAGCAACCGGCTTATGTGGGTTATGACACTCGTATCTTCGCTTTTGCGAATCACCTTCTCAAAAGCATCCCCCTTCAATATATATCTATATACATTCATTCTCATTCCCCCTTTTTGCTACTTTGCGGTAATAGGATTAATGAATCGAGGGATTTGTTATATTATTAGTTGGATATTCATTAACGAACTTACTCTCCAACTCCTCTATCTCTCTCCCTCTCTTTCACTATGTCTTTTTAAGTATATTATCTGACCTTCTTTCAAGATTACATACTCCTTGTGGAAAAATGTTTTCTTCGTTCTTATTTTTCTCCCCCTAGAATATTTATTTTCTATCCAAATGTATTTCACTAGTACCGACTTTCATTTCATCGAAATAAATTTTATTCTTTATTCTAATTTATTTTGATTAAAGTAAATTTGATCTCAGATGCACTCCCAAATGAAATAAATTTGCAATTTCAATACATTAGCCAAACAGAAATTGTTTTCTGGCTTAGTGCTGGCCAATAATGGTTCAATACTGGCAAGTAAATGTTTCAGAATAATAGAAAAATAAAATTGTTGGATATTTTCTGTGCTGGTTTCATAATAATTTATTGCCGCTTTACCAATATTGAAAGTTTAATACTATAGTGCTATCCTGACGCTGTACCTACTGACCAATAATGACGCCATACTGCCAAGTACAGATTCCGCAAATAGTAGAATTAAAAATTTGTCAGCTATTGTTAAAACTGTATTGTAATATTTGTTCAGTATTGATTTTGCTAATACTGAAAGCGCCGTACTGGTTTAATATTAGCTAAGTTAGACAATCATGGCGCCATACTGGTATAGTATAGTTTTCATCCTTTCTTAAAAAAGACATGGAGTGGAAAGGTCGAATGTATCGAAAAGTATCGAAGTAAAGAATGGGCAATGAGAATGTAAAATCTTAATAGAAGAGTGTTTTTAAAATTGTTTGTACATGTGAAGGTGGCGCTGCAGTCGTATGTTATTTAAAAAGAGCGCGAATATATAAATTTTATTTTTGTTAAGACTCATAATAAATCTTATTTTGCATTGTCAAAAAAACGTCAACATTTCAAATATAAATATAAGCAAATTATTAACTGAAAAAATTTGAATATTATAATGCCTGTATTATAATTAATATTATTATTAATGAAATAATGGACTTAGACAATGGACATATAAAAACTAGCACCGTAGACCGCAGCTTGCGGCCGTCGGAGGAGCTAGTATAATAGTAGAATAAACAATTTGTTAGCTATTGTCAGTACTATAGTTCAATATTAGTTCAGAATTGATTTGCTAATGCTAAAAGTATTAAAAAAATGGCGTCTTACTGATAAGTAGTTTCCATAATAATAGAATTAAAAATTTGTTAGCTATTGTTTACATTGATTCAATATTAGTTAAGTATCGATTTGCTAATCCTGAAAGGGCAATACTGGTTCAGTACTGGTGCAATACTGTCAAATAATGGCAAGTACAATTTCCATAAGAATAAAATAAAAAATTTGTTGGCAACTCTTTGTATCGATTAATTATTATTGGTTTAGTATTGGTTCGCTAATATTGAACTAGTACTGATTCAGTATTGGCCAGTACTGGCTCAATATTGACAACCATCATTAGCGAAAAAATAATGGAATAAAAATTTATTTCGATATCATTGTCAACAGTTAGTACTGGTTCAATATTGATTTTTTAATACTAAAAGTGCAATACTGGTTCTTTACTGACTCGGTACTGATATTAGTTCGGGTTCACTACCGGTTGTCCAACCTTTAAGAATAACTTCCATGATACCTGAGAAATGTTTAATAATAAATGTTATTAAATTAAACTAAACATTTTTTTTCGTTACAATAACATTTTGCTTTGTTCTTTAATAATTTAAGCTTACAGAAATAAAGACTGTTTCACTTTACTGTCGCAGAATAAATATATATATTTGGAAAGAAAATTGACTTTTCCCAGTCATTTTATATAGAGACAACAAAGCAGAGTATCTTGTTTCGAGAGATTTTAATTTTCACGAGGTGGAAAATATTCTGTTCCAAAAAAAAACCCAAATAACACAAGAGAGTTTGTTAGTTCATGGGTGTAATGTCAAAGAGAATACCGTAATGCGAGAAATATAAAAAAAAGCAAAAAAAAACAGAATAACAACGAAGAAAAAAAGGTAAAAGACCGAGTGAAACAATTGTTTCGTTGAAAGTATAATTTCACATGGCGCTTTTCGAGAATAGTTTGTTGAAATTTCAACGAAAGTAAAACAAGAAAAAGAGTCAAGTGTTTGCTTGGAAAAAAATTGAAAAGACAGGGTACTGTTTATTTTACTAAAAACTAAAAAAAGGACTACATAATGAAATAATTTTCTAAACTTTGTCAAATATCAAAAAATAATCTGAAATCCAAAAAAAATTTTGTTGCAAAAAGAATAGAAATAAATTCTAATTTTATAGGAAAAAAATCCAATTTCCACGAAAACAAAATTCAAATTAAAAATAAACAAGCTTGAAAATTGCCTGTCAATAAACATAAAAATTTTCCGAAGATATTGTACGTGTACACGACATCGTACGTGTCAAAAAGTTGTGCGTTTTTCTTCTAAAAGGAAAATCATAAAGTTTGCAATTTTCTCTGACGTATCCTTTTTAAGACGTTAATTACACAGTTCTATAAGAGTTAGGCATTTATACTCCTTCGAGGAAAGTTGAAGACGTCTCTAAACGAGCGTGATTAAATTGCAAAAGCTATTAATCTAGGTCTTCAAAACCAACGCCGTTCATTTATGACCCTGTATTTAATACCTTCATAGCGCTACATCCGTCGCGTCGCGTCTTTTGCAAACGTTGACGCTGGCTTTTGCTTTATCAACTCAAAAGCTGTTTAGATTTAAGAGAAACTTTAATATAAGCTCAACTTCCTTCGTAATATGCTTTAAATCTTTCATCAAAAAAGAAAAGAAAAAGAAACCCTTTTTCCATGTAACAAAGATAAATATCTGTCTCCGTGAGTACACCAAAAAAGGAGAAATTGCTAATTAAGAACTTTTCCTGGTAAATAAAATCCTAATTAATATCCCACCAACGTGAATAACAAAACTTTTTGTAAGCTTAGACGGCAAAAAGATAATATTATTTTACATCAGAGAGATATTTAAATATTGAGAGGAAAATTTATTTAAATTCATTAAAATTACTTTTTCCAAAGCAAAATTAAATATGAGATTCTAATTTTAGTTAGTATTTTTTATTTCTTGATCATTACTTCAACTAATTAATTATTTTATAAAACCCTAGCGATTTCACTGTGGAAATGTCAATTATTAATAGTTCAGAAAAATGTGTTTTTATTTGTCAAAAACGATGACAGAACTTTTTAAATGCTTATAATCATGAAAAAGGTAGACAATAATAGTTTCTATAGTTCAACCCAAAAGTCTTATCACTAAATGTTTTTTACAGATATTTGTTCACTGATGAAATTTAAAGATTTTAAGCATGGAATGAAAAAAATGCGCAGTCATAGATACAAAATTTTAGCCATTAATGTGCCATTACTGGACCAATGGTGGGCCGTTTTTCTAGTCTTGGCATTTCGCACTTGGGTAATTTGTTTTTCACGTAACTCCCTTGTTTCTAGAGTTTTATAAAATTATAATATGTGAATAAATAAAAAAAAATTTCTTCACAAATTAAGATATTAAAAATTTTGTTACATTCTTTTCTTTGAGGTCTAGTGAATGAAGGCAAAAAAAGGCTTTCTAATATATAGCGTTTTAAAGTACAAATTTTCATCTTCAAAATAAAAAAATTATTATCACCCTAAAAAAGTAATCTTGATTTGATGCGGATTTCGCTGAATTGAATGCATAATTTTCTCTTATGTATGGTATTAAAAGTAATAATCTACACATAAGAGGATTTTCCTCTCACATATATTATTTGACAATTATGGTTATGAACTAAAAAAGAAAGGAATTCTAATGCACCAAATTTAATGTTTTTAATAAAATATATATTATTAATGAATAGTACTTAATAACATTAATTAATAAATTTATTTGTTTATCTACTTTTTACATGAATTCAATGTTTTTGATATCAGAACCAAAAAAAAATTGTTTTGTTTTATTATCAAGCACCAAAGAATACAAATATTCTACATTTAATTGGAATAGGTACTTTTTTTTAGAGGGAAAATTGAAAGGATATTAGAAGATGATTTTTCCTCTAAATATGAGATTTGTTTTTTAGGGTGTAATTTTACTGCATCTGTTCAAAAGTTACAGCATTTAGGGCGTGTTCCACAACTGTATTAACCAGAGATTATGTCGATGAACTCTGTCTAATTACATTACTAAACCAAGTTCGCCGACTTAAACTCCGGTTAAAAAAAATTGTGGAACCGTCTCTTATAACCCTACTGAAAAAGAACGACTGTAAATACGAGCGTAAATATGACTGTGAATACGACTCTAAATACAGGCCTTAGAAGGGTAGTGTAATTGAAACAGCAAATACAGCCGTATTTAGGGTCGTATTTACGGTCATATGTGAATACCATTTTTTAAAAAAATATATTATATATACCCCCACAGCACCGAAACTTTCCTAAAAATTTATTGAATATTTACTTGTAATATTCGGCATATTTAACTGAAATGTTTAGTGAAAATTGTATTTTACACAACTTTTAATAAACATTGCAATTACATATTCCGAACATTGCAAGTAAATATTTAATAAATTTTTGAGGAAAGTTTCGGTGCTGTGGGGGTATATATATATATATAATGAAAC
Source organism: Leptopilina heterotoma (assembly GCF_015476425.1). Classification (NCBI taxonomy): domain Eukaryota; kingdom Metazoa; phylum Arthropoda; class Insecta; order Hymenoptera; family Figitidae; genus Leptopilina; species Leptopilina heterotoma. The sequence continues at coordinate 209,833 of NW_025110923.1, read as the reverse complement.
ATCATTAATTATTATTAATTTAATATATTAAATATAATATTGCAACTAAAATAAATATTAAGAAGAAAGCTATCAATAATCCGAATCAAATTTATACAAACAAATTAAATATCTTAAATAAATCTCTATAAGCTCTTAGATTTCATATGTATCGACAGCACAGCTGCCTGAATACAGAAACCTGCTTAATCTGAAAAATATTTTCGAAATTAATTAATAATTTCAAAATTATCAAGGAATTCGGAGAATCTCGGGGTGCATATAGCTCAGTGGTCAGAGCAGTCTACCGGCAATAGAAAGGTCGTGGGCTCGTATCCCACCATGCTACCGTTTTTTTCTGGATTCTTTGATAATTTTGAAATTATTAATTAATTTCGAAAATATTTTTCAGATTAAGCAGGTTTCTGTATTCAGGCAGCTGTGCTGTCGATACATATGAAATCTAAGAGCTTATAGAGATTTATTTAAGATATTTAATTTGTTTGTATAAATTTGATTCGGATTATTGATAGCTTTCTTCTTAATATTTAACTGCCGAATGATAAATTCACTTTCTATAATTAAAATAAATATTATTTAGGGTAAGTATTGAAATACGATTTATTCTTATAATAAATGCATAACAAACAAATATATAAATGTCACTTCATTTTAATCACAAACACACATATACACATGGTACAATTATTTAATACAAATTGTAATTTTTATTATTTTTATTATAAGAGAAAAAATACTTGTACGCACAATAAAAACACTTGTACATTTTTCAACAGCTAAATAAAAACCACAAATGACGCGAATCACATGTAAGTAAGCACTGTTGTAAAAAAGGTTGGGTCTATTGGGATGGGTAGTTGCACGTAGCTTGAAATATTAATACTAAATTTGTTTGTTTTTAAAATAGTGATTAAACTTTTTAATTACATTTAATTCATAAATATACTATTATTATTTCTGTTAGTATTATTATTATTATTACATTTATTATTAATATTTAAAGTTACGTGCAACTACCCATCCCTATAGACCCAACTTTTTTTACAACAGTGCTTACTTACATGTGATTCGCGTCATTTGTGGTTTTATTTAGCTGTTGAAAAATGTACAAGTGTTTTTATTGTGCGTACAAGTATTTTTTCTCTTATAATAAAAATAATAAAAATTACAATTTTTAATAAATAATTGTACCATGTGTATATGTGTGTTTGTGATTAAAATAAAGTGACATTTATATATTTGTTTGTTATGCATTTATTATAAGAATAAATCGTATTTCAATACTTACCTTAAATATTATTTATTTTAGTTGCAATATTATATTTAATATATTAAATTAATAATAATTAATGATGTTTCATAATATATATATACACTGAGAAAACTGGAGAGTTAAATTCAGAGTTTCGAAAAGTGTATGTTTCCTTTGCTTATGAAGAGAGTTGAATAGTCCTTCTAAAATAAATTTTGAATTGATAATGGAAATCTACTTGTATATTCTCTCCCATTATATCTGAGGGTTAAAAGTTGCGCAGAAAATGTGTACGATCTGATGCGCGCGAAATTATTTTTCTGACATTTTATGTATTTAATTTAGGGGTTAGGTTGCCATATTTATTCATTTCGCGCCAGATAAGGAAGGGATTTCTCAAGATGGTTAATTTGTCCCTCTGTTATAAACTCATTTTCCCTCCAAGAGAAATGGCACGAATATCTGTCAATGGTGTATTTGAACATTTAGATTGTTATCCAATACCTAACTCTCAAATATCAACGATTTGTCCCTTCAGATGTTTAGTCCAATACTCCAGTTTTCTCAGTGTATATATATATATATATATATATATATATATATATATATATATACCCCCACAGCACCGTAACATTCCTAAAAATTTATTAAATATTTACTTGAAATGTTCGGAATATGAAATTGCAATGTTTATTGAAAGTTGTGTAAAGAACAATTTTCACTAAACATTTCAGTTAAATATGCCGAATATTACAAGTAAATATTCAATAAATTTTTAGGAAAGTTTCGGTGCTGTGGGGGTATATATATATATTTTTTTTTTAAAAATGGTATTCATATATGACCGTAAATACGACCCTAAATACGGGCATAAATACGGCTGTATTTGCTGTTTCAATTACACTACCTTTCTAAGGCCCGTATTTAGGGTCGTATTCACAGTCATATTTACGCTCGTATTTACAGTCGTTCTTTTTCAGTAGGGAAATTTTAAAAATAAGGAGCCAACATTGTTTTGAAGAGAACAAGGAGATGTAGGTACTTAAGTAATTATGCTAGTTTCTAAATCCATTATTTCCTAAGAAAATGTTACAATTAAATATTGTAAGTAGGTATAACTATTTTATTTGAAGATAAATGAGAATTAAAGTTATACTCTTTTTTTATTTTTAACTTCTCATTGTTAAACAATAAATAAGTTAAGGCCTGGTTAGGTCCATTCTAGTATTTATTAATGAGCATTGCCAAATTAAAACCTCCCTTGACACAATATTCATTCTAAACATAACATTTTGTCGATTTCTACACGGGAATTTTGACGAGATATCATATAATAAATGTATTATATAATGGTAGTATCATATAATGATTATAATATCTAATGTTATTTGAATGAATAAAAAAAACTTTCGTAGATCTCATTTTCCCGAGATGAACAAATTACTGAACAGATTCACGGATATTAAAAGTAAAAAAGACAATATTTCGTTTATAACTGTACTAAATTTGAAAGTAAAACTCTGTATCAAGTATAAATTATAAATACAACTTAACCTCAAAAGATAGCGAGTTTATACGAGACTTATTTATATGTATATATACTTTTTCTCCGACAACGACGTGAAAATGCTATAAACTAGATCTTCAAGTTGACACAATGTTTGAGCATAAAAACACTTTCTGGCTTTAAAAAAACTCGACGTACATTTTAATTAAATAAACATTTTCCTTTTGTTATTTTTTAATCCATACTGTAGTTTTGAAACTTTATTGTTATTTTATTATTTAGTGGCATTATACTTTTTAATTCTGTTTTTTACTATTTAATTAATTGTGTAAATGATTGGAATTAACTTTAATAGATTTCAACGAATAAAGAAATTTACTTTTAAAAATTCTTTTTTAATCTAAGATGAAAAATTTATAAACATGCAATTGCATTGTTAATTACAGGTAAAAATAGAATTCATGGTAAAATTAAAACATTGAAAATTAAAATTAATAGCATATTAGTCTCAAAATGTTTCAAAATTAAATCTTTTTCATTAGTGAAAAAAAGTGTTAAGTTTGAAATTTATTTCTGCAAAGATATTTTCTGTTGTATGTATGATTTTTTTAAACGATTCTCTATATGCTCTGAATTTTTGAGAAGAGAATATTATCACAAGAATGATCGTATACGAGGTAAATTTTCACTCACTCGCTCAAGAAGGAAGTTAGTTCAAAAAGAGAGAAGATTGTAGGTACAACTTGAAAGTTTTGGGCCCATGGCAATAAAATACACGCCTTAATTGCTTAATTTCTCACAGCTAAATCCGCTAAGGAAGAACAAAGAAGGTGTACACCCGTTACTTTTCCTTCTTGCTTTAAAGCGTGATCAACATTACTTCAAGGTGACACATTAATTATGTCCATGCATAAATTTCCAGTGAAAAAGGAGATGAACGAGCAATATATGTGCGGCAAAGATCTTTATTTCCTGATTTACGTTAACAAGTCACTCTAAAAAATTTACTCTCAGCTCAAGAAAAGTATGTACGTATATATGCAAAATTCATTCTGAAATTTCTCAAGCAGACACAGTTATGAAACTGTTACGTAGTTACGTAAGAATGAAAACTTGTGGATTCTTTCTTTTTATTCCATAACTATTCAATAACAATTTTTTTATTTTTGCTTTTTATTCCATAACTATTTAATAACAATTTTTTTAACGTTAATACTGTAATATAGATAATATAGTAGAAGACAAATATAATACGCAATATTGTAACAGAAAAAAATTTGTGACGTCAGTTTCAGAACATTTTTGTTACAGTAGAGTAACAATGATTTATAAACGTAACAGTTCTGTAATTTTCTTGGAAGTATCAAATTTATACTAAAGTGGATCAAATTGATGCTAAAAATTTAGATTTTGGTATCAGTTTGTTGCAATTTGATATGTACTTTTAAGTTAACTGTTACGTATGACTTCGTAACTATATTTTTAATTTTATTATAGGTACTTTCAATAATTTTTATATTATATAGATTCATTTAAAATTGGGAATTTTGTAATTAAAATTAAGTACTTCAATAAATACATACAAAACATCCACACCATTCACACTAAGACAATTCAAACAATCTGTCAACGAAGATAACAAATTTATTCTTTATTATTTATTATTTAAAAAATAACTCTGATTTGTTTTTCTTCATTTCATCAATATTTAATGTTATTTTATTTTATAAATTTGAGAATTGATTAAAGAGTATAGACAACACCCATATTTTGAAACGAATTTAGAAATTTCAAAAGAGTTATTTTCCATTAAAAAGACTCAAACTAGCTTTAACTAGAATAATAAACGATTTTAAACTTTGAAAAGACTCAAACTGTATTGGTAAAATATTTCAAGAAAAGGACACATATATGTTAACAATAAAGGATATAGATAATTGAACCTATATCACATTTTAGGAATTTGCAAACTTGCGAAAGGCTTGCCTGGTAACAATGAAGACTGGCGAGCCGTGTACACAGGCATCCCCACTCTATCGATTTGATATAATTTCAGTGTATTATTCATACCTTTGATTGATTTAACTAATGAGACTGAATTTATTCCTCCCGCAATACAGTTGCGTTATTTATTATATTGTTTCTCTCCTCTCTAAATTTGAATCAGTTAAAAATAACTGATCTCGATTACGTTTAATTTTGTAATAGGTTGCTATTTAATTAATTTAAATATATTTTTATAGTTCAATTAATAATTTCATTAAAAAACTTGAACAGAATTATTTTTGTTTTCTTCACGAAGCAGACATTCATCTTTACTACTATGTTTAGTTCGATCGACAAAAAAAAAGTTGAACGTTGTTTTGTAACCTTCACTAAATATTTATTTGTCATAACTTAAATTTTCTTACTAAATGCGTAATAGTACAGCCCACTATAACTCTTCTCTCCGTGTGTAGGGCTTTATATGACGTTAAACTCGCCCCGCGCGCATTGGCATTTTTTTCAAAATTGTCTGTATCCTACAAATTTTATCGGATTTTCATGGGCTTGGTCTTAAATTAAAGGGGATAAAATTTCTAAGAGATCCCACTAAACTAATTTTTGAATTTTAAATTGTTTATATTTTTTTTGTTACTCAAAGTTAACATTTTACAATATTTTTAGAAAAAATCATGTTTACTTTTTTATTTTTTCATTGCAGATGATTAGAATCAATTTTAATTAGTCCAGCATAACCACCAGACAAATAATAATGAATAATAGAATTTATTTAAATTGTTGCAAACAATGTTAATTAACAAATAGATAACTTTGGTTTTTTTTTATAAACAAAAATTTTTTTGTTTCAGATATATTTATATTTATTTGGGTAGTTCTACAAACGAGGGAATATATGTTGTCCAAGGTTGTTTTTTACATTAATTTAAAAAAAAATAAAATTATTTTTAATGGGTACTGTAGTGCTTAATGATTACTATTATGCCTCAAAACGTTACCCGGTTTCAAAAAAATTTTTTTGCAAAAAATAAGCATTCAAGTGCTAAATTCTCAGTTTCCTGGCATGTCCCAATGTGAAAATGAAAGTTAATAAATTATATAAATATTATTTTTAAGCGATTAAATACAAATTTACACTTGGATAATAATTTCAAATAGTTGTACTTCACAAAGATTTAAATAATTGTTACAATACTTGATATTTTATTAAAAAAATATTATCTTAAATTTTGTCCCTCGAATTAATTCTCAGTTTCCTGGCATCATAAAAAACGTTAAAATTATTCAGAATTTTTATTCCGATTAATTCAATATTTTTCACAGTGCTTAGTAAAGGTTAACTAAATATGATATCACTTGCATTTTACTTAACTTGCAGTTCAATTAACTAAAATTTTGTACTTTGTGATCGAAATGGGCATTTGGTCAGACAAATTCTCAGTTTCCTGGCACGCATTTAAAAAAAAAATTCCGAATTTTGTTATTAAGCCTTGTTTTTCAATTTTTTAGACGAAAAATGTCCAAATTCTCAGTTTCCTGGTTCTCAGTTTCCTGGCACTTTCTGACAGAATACACATGTGCTTAAGATGTAAAATTTAAAATTTTATTTTTTTGACTGGCCACTTTTAGGTAACTTTCACAATACTTTTAACTTGAATTTAACCTACTTTTTAAAACCTGAATATTAATATACATAATAAATAATTAATAATTAAATAAATATAATATTTATATACAGTATAGTAATTTACTTTATATTGATTCAACATATTTACTATATTGTATTAAGAATCTTTCAATGAAAATATAAAGATTAAATATTTCATAGAAAGGCTTTGTATTTTAAGACAGTATTGTAATTTATTTCACATTGATCCAAATTTTATTCATATTTGTCTTTATTTTCTTTAAACTTTATTGTAATTGTTATGAATATTAATTTGAGATACAGTATTGAAACATTTTTAAAAAGTGACTCTTGTTCAACTTTTTAATACAAACATTAAAATATTCTTTAGACTTTTTCTTTCCGTGTATTTGAGGAGCTGGATCAAAGAACCGGCTCTTCGCTCGGACCGCAAGCAGTGAGCGCCTCTGGGCCACTCACTCCTACCCGACTGGCATAAGCGCGTGCGGTCCGAGCGAAGAGCCGGTTCTTCGATCCAGCTCCTCATTTTCCTTTTATATGTAGGGGAGACTAGGTGCAGTTGTTACAATTTTGATAAAATTAGTCACAGTGATTAGAGTTTAACTCCAATTTGTTTGGTCATACGATTAAATCAAAGGTATATTATCTAGTTTTAAAGGCCATAATTGATTTAGCTCTGTATCTATTATTTAATTAACTAGAAGCATTTGAGTGACAGCGTGTAAATTGTAACAATTGCACAAAGTGAATGTCGGTTGTTACAATACCAAGAATCATTTATAACATTTCTAAATTGAAGACAAATAATATTTTATAACAATTTTTAGTAATTATTTATAATTTTTGCCATAGAGATGGCAGCATTAATATTGTTTCAAAATGAAAAAGTTATTTTTTCATTAATTTTGAAGTCGAATTTAGAAAAAACATGAGATTTTGCATAAAAAATGAGTGTGATATATTACATTTTTGACAAACATTTTACATTTCAAACGAATCTGCTGAATTTTGAAAAAAAAATGTGCCAAAATTATTAACAATGGTTTCACTTGCAAACATTGCGACACATACATGGTCTGAAACTGCATAAGCATTAATTTTGTTTTAATATATCAGAAATATTAAATACATTAAAGAATTTAGAATAACTTTTTCAAGGTGACACTATCCTAACATATTTATTTCTCTATTTACTTCATTTGAATTCAATGTTTTTGACATTAGAACCTCAAAAACAGAAAAAAGATTATATGACAAACAGTGTCATGTTGCAATACCTAAGCAAGTGCAATAGAACTGGCTATTCTAATCAAATCATAAAATTCTAAAATAAAATAATAATAGGGGAGAGTAGGGCAAGACGGGGTACCGGGCCCTATTTTACAAACGAATTAACCAATCGCGATTATATTTTACATAATACTGCACCGAGACAATAGTTTCTTGTTTACAAAACCTAAAAGCCATGAGAACAAATCTTTTATCTGTTTTACTAAAAAAACTGTTTTCGACGATTTTCTTGTCATTTTTTCACATTTTTTAGGAGGCGTTTATTATTTAATAATAACAGTTAATGAACTGTATAAATTTTTTTCTAACTGCACGGAGAGAGAATATATATTAAATTTTGTAAAAATAATTTCAAATTGGGGAAAAAGTGCGACAAAGCGAAATTTTGATATAAAAAATACTAAACTTTAAAAAAACTTGTGTGAAATTTAGTATAATTATATCAAATATCAAGAATATTAATTAAATTCTAATATAACTTTAGTAAATTTCACAAAACTTTTTTTAAAGTTTAGTATTTTCTATATAAAAATTTCGCTTTGTTGCACTTTTTCCCCAATTTGAAAATATTTTTACAAAATTTAATATATATTCTCTCTCCGTGTGGCAAGGGTTACAGAAGAAGGGGAGCATATGTTTTTTTTCTTTGTTGAATCGTAAATTGTAGTAATTAATCGTTTTCTTCAATTTCGTAGGTGGGGCAAGATGGGGTAGGAGAGAGTGGGGCAAGACGGGGTACACAAATTAAGCAAAAGAAAAGAGAAATAAGAGAAGTTAAGAAAACTACTAAAATCAAGACTGAATAAAATAAGAGTGACCAAAAAGAAAAAAGCTTGTCAGGTTAAATCATCAATTAGCGATGGTATAAAGTGGAAAATACACCTGTCTCTATTGTAATGGTTATTATTTAGACTCAAATGAAGGCTGGGCTGCTTTTTTTGTCTGCGGCCAATGGGCTCACTGCAGTTATGCATGAAGATAAAGATGCAACCTTTACTTGTAAAATTTGCCGACAGAAATAGGTTGCTTTTTTAGTACCCCATCTTGCCCGCCGGTGGGTCAAGATGGGGAAATTTGCAATTTTTTCCATATTATTAATTTTATTCTTTTTTAAGAAACAGATGGCCTTTGTACACCTTTATTACGAAAGACTGATTCCTAAAGATGGTTATTAAATAAAATAATAAAATATATACACTACCGTCGGGAATTATCGGTACGGCTGTACGCGCACGGCCCAAAAACATACCAATCTTTAAATCACGATTTTTTTGTAAATACAAATGTCAGAAAATTAACAAATATACCATTCGAAAGATAATTAAATTCTACGATTAATAATACATAACTGAAAATTTTAATAATTTATACAAAGATTGCAGCAGTCGACAAATTTGACAAAAAAATTTAAAAAATAAAATTTTTTTGGAAATTTTTTCAACCCCTGCACATTTTTTAAAAATTGTAGAAAAAATTTGAAACTTATATAGGTGTGATGATTCAAGTCTCATCTTTAATTTAAGACCCAAAGAGTTTAAAAATCTTATTCGGTTCGTGAGATATTATTATAAACGTCCGAGTATATTTTTTGACAAATGCAGTGAATTAATCGATTTCGAACGGTTTTTGGCTGAAAATGCTCTGCCGTTTATAATGATATCTCGCTAACCGATTAAGATTTTTGAACTCTTTTGGTCTTAAATTAAAGATGAGATTTTAATGATCACACTTATATAAGTTTCAAATTTTTTCTGCAATTTTTAAAAAATGTGCAGGGGTTGAAAAAATTTCCAAAAAAATTTTATTTTTTTAATTTTTGTCAAAGGGCCTAGCGGAGTAAGCATGCAAAATCTGCCCCCGCTCAAAAAAATTTGAAATTCTTGTTACATGTTAGCAACATTAAGATAAAATTTTTCACCAAAAATTTTTTCAAAAAATGTATTTTTGTAAGAGTTATGGAGGGGGAAAGAAAAATCAAAAATTTATTTTTTCTCGAAAACCACTGGATCGATTTTAATGAAATTTATATATGTGTTTTATAAATTAATAAAAGGAATTTAAAAAAAAAAATTTTGCCCGAAAAAAACCCCAAAAAAAAAATTTTTTAATTTTAAAAAAAAATTTTTTTGTCTTATTTTAGAGATACTACTTTGGAATTTGTACAAAAAATTCTCCTAAATGTGTTCTTTTAAGAAATATTTTTGTCGATTTTTTTAATTGGGTACCACATAGTTAAAAAAATTAAAATCCTAGGTGGCGCATCATTCCGGCTGAAGCACAATGTATCCAGTAACTGATTATTTTTAAATTTCCTTGAAATTTAGTAATTATGCGTTTCTGGGGTCACTCAGTACGAATGTAATATTAAATTTTCAAAATTCAAAATGACTTGGTACATTGTGCTTCAGCCGGAATGATGCGCCACCTAGGATTTTAATTTTTTTAACTATGTGGTACCCAATTAAAAAAATCGACAAAAATATTTCTTAAAAGTACACATTTAGGAGAATTTTTTGTAAAAATTCCAAAGTAGTATCTCTAAAATAAGACCAAAAAAATTTTTTTTGAAAATTAAAAAATTTTTTTTTGGGGTTTTTTTTGGGTTTTTTTCGGTCAAAATTTTTTGAAATTAAAATTAAAATTAAAATCGATCCAGTGGTTTTCGAGAAAAAACAAATTTTTGATTTTTCTTTCCCCCTCCATAACTCTTACAAAAATATATTTTTTGAAAAAATATTTGCTGAAAAATTTTATCTTAATGTTGCCAACATGTAACAAGAATTTCAAAGTTTTTTGAGCGGGGGCAGATTTTGCATGCTTACTCCGCTAGGCCCTTTGTCGATTGCTGCAATCTTTGTATAAATTATTAAAATTTTCAGTTATATATCATTAATCGTAGAATTTAATAATCTTTAGAATGGTATATTTGTTAATTTTTTGACATTTGTATTTACAAAAAAATCCTGATTTAATGATTGGTATGTTTTTGGGCCGTGCGCGTGCAGCCGTACCGATAATTCCCGACGGTAGTGTAATCGATAATTTTCGTTTTTTTGTACTTTATACATTAAGTACCCCGTCTTGCCCCACTCTCCCCTACATGAAATTTGTTAATTCTATTGGTCAATTAAATTGTAAATTAACTTTTACTATTTACACACACATGAACTCATATACAAGACATTCTTACATAAATTATTCGAACTCAGAATAAACTCATTCTGTTTATATATGAACTCAATATAAATTTGCAATTAATATTGCAAGGTAATTGTAAAGAAACTATTGTAAAAGTAATTATTTAAAATATTTATATTTGTCAATATATATGTAAAATTATGATTTTATTACATTTCTAATCTTGGGGTTTATATTACTTGACTTTCAACTTTCTTTCTTTACTTTTTACTAAAAATACCGTCTATCCGGAATCGTTGAATTAATATTGATTTAAGAAGGGGTCCACTACATTTAAATAATTTTATTGTTTCCAAAGAGCAATTAACTTTTACTACGAGATGGTTATTTTTGAGTCTTTTTGATTAACTATATTGGTAATACTGTTAAATCTGTATTTCTCTAAATATGACTTTTAATATAAATTAAACATCAAATTCATCATTAACATTAACAATGAGTTGCCGAAAATTTGTGACTAAGGAGTTAAAGAACTGAATTGAAAAAAGGCAGTAAAAGATACGTAATAAAACAGTAACAAACTGTTCCTAGTACGTAACAAAACTATAACAAATGGGTAAGAAGATAGTAAAAAAATAGGTAACAATAGGAACAAAGAAGTAACAAGACAGTTACTAATATGTAAAGGACACAATAAATAGGTACCTAACAATACAGTAACAAGCAAATAATATTGAACAGTAACAAATATGTTGTAAGACAGTGACTAATAAGTAACAGGGCAGTAACAAACATCAGAAAATAGGTGTAACGAAGTGAATCGTTATACTTACTCTACCTAATTTGCAATGTGTGGGAAAAGTATATTATAGTATAGCGAGTTGTTCGTTCGTCACTTTCTCATCATCAGTTTGTCCTGTTTCTTGTCAAGTCCCTTGTATTTGTCCTTGGTACAACGACTTGAGAGCTGTGAAATCTGAATTTGAATGATTTCCCGCATGGTTAATAGTCAGCGAATGTCACATGACCAATAACCCTCTCCCAGAATATTTTAGCTGCTGTTCAGTGGGGATAAGAAAGCAGAGTTTTCCTAACTTTTCGATGGAAAAATTAGGAAACAGAATGATGCGATTGACGAATGTCGTCGAGAATTATTTTAAGAATTTTCTTTTAGTTTGTTTGTTAAGGAATTTGTGTTTAGTTTTTATCTTATTGTAAGAATATTTCCACTTAATTTAGGTGTGGAATATTATTAGTGCCTATTTAAGTAAATTTCTTAAATTTAGAATGTAATTTTTTCAGTGAGTCAAGCCAGTAACTAATAGGTTACTATTAAATTTAACAGTTGCGTAAAGATAATTATAATACAAAAAATTGTTACGATAATACTATACATGTAACAGTTACAGAATACATGTACCTCAAGTTAATGTGTATCTATGCTCCATAAATATATCAAAAAGTGAATTCAACTTTAAAATTTGCATGTCATATTTAATTTTCAATTAATCCAAAACAATAATAATCAAAGTAATAAATAATTGTTATTTAAGAAATTTTCCTAATATAATAATCAAGTAGACGTGAATCTATGAAAATTACTCCTGTTGTATAGTCCGCAGGTTTACCTGTGAAGGATCATAACTCAAAACAAGTTAAAGCTCCAGAGTGTTTGAAGTTGTCGGGAGAACTTTGAAAAGAGGATCAATTTTGCTCCGCCTAACTGTTTAATAATTCATCCATGAAATACGATTTACACTCGTGATAAAATATACTCTGACCTGATTTTCATTAACAAAAATAATAAAAAATTTATCTAATTCTGATTTTGTTTCAAATTAATGTCCATTTGAAGATTTTTATTTTTAACTTATTTATTATATTAATAATAATAATATTAGTAAAAAAAAACGCTTAAAAACTTTATATATTTCAAAATCATTGGTATTTAGTCAGATTCATTTAAAATAGTATTTTTCATTTTTTATATAACACATTTTTAAGTTTTGAAACATTAATAACTCCCTTATATTTTCCAATAAAAGGTTAGCGAATAGGTCAATCGATGCGTTTTCAAATATTCTTGAAGTTACGTTATTTTTAAAATTAGGGGTGACTAGGTGCGGTTGTTACGCTGTGCAGTTGTTGCAAATGGAATATCTCAGAAACAGTTAATTATAGAGATTAGGTTCCAAAGGGAAAAATGTTTAGTTTTTATGTACGACCTTGGTGCAATATGTTTAAAAATTATATACAAGCTTTATAATTAAAAAATAGGCCCATTGGTTTTTAGAGGCCAAAACTAAATATTTCTCTGCTTGGTATTTTTTAAATAATTAATAGACCTTTATACTTAACAAAGTAAATTTTTTAATATCATTTCTATGAGGATTAAGCTTCAAAAAACTGCCTTGGTTGTCCATATTTAGCGTATACTTTTTTAATAAAGTGATTTATTGTAAAAAATGTTCCTGTTGTGAAGTTGTTACAAGTGATAGTAAGAACGGATATTTTTTCCAAAATTCAGCAGATTCGTTTGAAATGTAAAATGTTTGTCAAAAATGTAATCACACTCATTTTTTATGAAAAATCTCATGTTTTTTATAAATTTGACTTCAAAATTAATGAAAAAATAACTTTTTAATTTTGAAACAATATTAATGCTGCCATCTCTATGGAACTGTCACGTACTATTACGTTGAGCCAAAAATTATGAATAATTACTAAAAATTGTTATAAAAAATTATTTGTCTTCAATTTAGAAATGTTATAGATGATTCTTGGTATTGTAACAACCGACATTCACTTTGTGCAATTGTTACAATTTACACGCTGTCACTCAAATGCTTCTAGTTAATTAAATAATAGATACAGAGCTAAATAAATTATGGCCTTTTAAAACTAGATACACTGAGAAAACTGGAGTATTGGACTAAACATCTGGAGGGACAAATCGTTCATATTTGAGAGTTAGCTATTGGATAAAAATCTAAATGTTCAAATTCACCACTGACAGATATTCGTGCCATTTCTCTAACAGAGGGACAAATTAACCATCTTGAGAAATCCCTTCCTTATCCGGCGCGAAATGAATAAATATGGCAACCTAACCCCTAAATTAAATACATAAAATGTCAGAAAAATAATTTCGCGCGCATCAGATCGTACACATTTTCTGCGCAACTTTTAACCCTCAGATATAATGAGAGAGAATATACAAGTAGATTTCCATTATCAATTCAAAATTTATTTTAGAAGGACTATTCAACTCTCTTCATAAGCAAAGGAAACATACACTTTTTGAACCTCTGAATTTGACTCTGCAGTTTTCTCAGTGTAATATATACCTTTGATTTAATCGTAGGGTAATGTAACCTTGAGTGGACCGCCTAAGCTTTTTTTCGAAAAAATTCTTTATGAAAGCAAATTAATCGGAGGTTTCTATTCCAAGCTTTAGTTTAGATCCCTAGATAAGTGTTTATACCATAATAGCTTTGATTTTTTTTATTTGAAAAAAAAGAAATTGACTTTAAAAAAAGCTAATTTTTAAAGAATGAAAAAAGTGTAACCTTGAGTGAACCACTCCTAAAAAATTGAAAAAGTTATTCTAAATTCTTTAAGGTATTTAATATTTCTGATATATTAAAACAAAATTTATTCTTATGCAACTTCAGACCATGTATGTGTCGCAATGTTTGCAAGTGAAACCATTTTTAATAATTTTGGCACATATCACATCAATATCACAAAAAATTAATAAAGAACATAAAACATAGTTTCAAACCAATTTATTGTATATATATATATATATATATATATATATATATACTGCCGTCCAAAAGAAAAAGATACATAAGCGACATTACCATCAATCCGAGAAAATCAAAGAAAATTTTTTGCCTCCGGAACTATAATTCAAATTAACTTTTTTAAAAAAATTTTTGATCAATATTTAATAAAAAAATATTCTGCTTCTCATTATGTAAAAAAAATTAATTTTTTAAACAATTTCTATTGTAAAATGGACATACGGGTTTCTAGTAGTGATAAATACAGACGAATAAAAGCACAAAGTCGCTTATGTTTTATTTCTCGGTAAACTTACTCGAACTGAGCGGTGTCGTCCAGAGGAAAAAGATACATAAGCGACTTAATATAAAAGAACTAAGCCTGTGTAGTACAATTATCGCTTCTCTTCTTCTGTAAACTCGACTCACTGTCAGACCATTTTACAGAGGAAAAAGATACATAAAGACAGTCGAAAGAAAGTCGCTTCTTTTAGTCTGTAAAGTCAGCTCACTCTCAGGCTCCTTTACCGAGTAAGAATATACATAAGCGACTTTGTGTATCATTTTGTCCTATAAGTTGGTGACGTATGCAGCGTCGTTTACCGAAATATGAACCCACAAAGTGTTTTATGTATCTTTTAACTCTGTATTTCGTCACTTTTTCCATTTTTGTAATTTTTAAACAATCTTTTTTTGCAATAAATAATTAAATATTTTGATTCTTTTTTACACAGTTAAATGCAGCTTTTTTTTGTGAATCCAATGATACCAAAAACTCAATTTTTTCAAAAATGTCGCTTCTGTATCTTTTTCCTCTGGACGGCAGTATATAACTGACATTAAAAAGTGGAAAAAATAGGCAGTCTACTCATGGTTACAAATAGTGGTCTATACTCATGGTGACATGCAACTTTTTATGGCAACCACCACAATTTTTTTTTGAGTCAAAATTATCACTTAATTAAACTAAGACAATCAATTTCAATGTCCAAAGTAGTAGGAAAAAATAAGTAACCTTTTAAAACTTAAATTTTACACTACTTTTACACTTCCGAATCACTTTACTTATAGAAAGAGCGACTTTTTTTTGGTTTGTGTTCTTAAAAACGCGTTACATCAAACGATAACGTATATATGTTTATCGCGGAACTTAATTTCTTACGGTTTCTAGGTGCGGTGCTGCTATTCGCACTATTTATTTCACGTTTACTCTGTCAGATAACTTAAAAGCTCAGGCGGTCCACTCAAGGTGACATTACCCTATGACCAAACAAGTTGGAGTTAAACTCTAATCACTGTAACTGATTTTATCAAAATTGTAACAACTGCACCTAGTTTCTCCTAAATAAAGATTTAAAGAATATCATGCAAAAAAAATCAAAGTTTTTAAAAATTTTCCAATTTTAAAATATCAATAACTCTGGATAGATTAAAAGTAAAATGTTCGCTAATAGAAAACAAAATTCGTCTTGAAAACTTCTTCAAAAGGAAAAAAATGTTTCTATGTATCTAAACATTTTTAAAAGTTATGGTCCTAGGTGGAATTGAGGGAGCGACAGTCGGTAGTCACTACCGGGATTTTTTACCGGGAATATTTCCAAGAACCACTACTGGGAGATTTTTAGGGAAAAGTTGCCAGAATTACTACCGGTAGTAATTCGACAAAATGTATTTACAATATAATTTGAAAGTAGGGTCAGTCCGGGGTGATAGCCATACATTTTTTAAAGGATTGTAAAAATTATAAAAAATCGTTTTTTATATAAACTATTATTGGTAATTCTCGGACATTCCAGGAGGGATGGACAATACTTATATTTTTAATAATTTAATATTTAATTGTTTACATTATTTTTTCTGCTTTTGACTATTTATCATGGAATACAGTACAGTTTTAATGTAGCCAAAGATGTCAGATACTGCACTGAATCCAATATTCATTGAATGGCGTTTGATTGTAACTTTCGCCTCTACTTACAAATAGATCACCATCTCTGGCATCAATTAAAAGATTAAAACAATTATTTTGTTAACAGAGATTTTTTTAAATTGTTTTTCTTTAATATTTCTTAAGCATAACGTAAAGAAATGAAAATAAAAAAACATCAGTGACCATCTCACCCAATACTACATGACAAAAGTAAACATCAAAATATTAAATAAATAATATAATTTCTCCTTGAATTTTTTTCTTATTTCAAAACATGGGCTATGTACTATAGTCAATGAAACATGAAATTAAAAATTATGTTAAAAACAACAATATAACAATAAGAAATCTGAATTTCTCAAATTTTTTTGAAACAATACAAAAAATTGAAGAAAGATTACACTTACATTTGTATTATTTTTCAACAATTATTATTTACATTTATTTTTAGTCTCAAAAGGATGAATATAAAGTGATATTTTTTCTACAAATTCTGTAAAATATTTCAATTTTCCATCCCTCTCGTATGGCCATCTCCCCGGAGTTATCCTACAGTTTTAACACATTTTTTTAAATAAGTTATGTGCAAAGATTTTCACAAAGTTTCAACCCAAAATATTCTTTTTTTTAATAAGAAATAATGTACGAAACTACTTTTTCTCCCGGATGACCTCAACTCTTTTCAAATTACAAAATTTTAAGGGTTTGAGATTGCAGCGAAATGTTTAAATTTGTTTATAACTACATAATGGAAACTTAACTGCAGCTGACAGTGATACATTATGTAAGAAATTTCGAAAAGAGAAAAAATTTGTTTACGTTTTAATCACCTTTAGAAAAAATTTTTGGTGAACAAATTCTATAATATTGTGTAAAAAAATCTGCGTAAAAAATAAATCGTGTAAAAAATTCATAAACAGTTTTTATGTGACAACTTTATACGTAGTCACAAATAATCGTATTATTATTAACCATATTTTACTTGAGTATAAAAAATAAAGTTTTACCTCTTTTATATAAACAGTTCTTTATACTTTTATTTACTTATTTTATTTATTATTATTTTAATTTAATTTAATAATAATGTTTGCAGAAATTTATTTTTTCCTTTTTTTTCGTGTCGTCTGTTTTTGTATTAAATAAAGAAATTTCTGTTTATTTAAAATTTAAAATTTTTTAAGTTTTATTTATATTTTTTTAAAAGAAAAAAAAGAAAATTACAATTTCATCTAAATGCGCGTAAACCCAAAATGCGACTGAAATCAAATAAAATGATTAACAGAGAGATGAAGAGGAGTGAAATGCGTTCATTTTTATTATTTTGCTGTGAGTGATCCATCAACTATTTTCCATGACGTGCGAAAGGTTAACTCCCCTCGACAGAGATAAGGAGAATTTAATATTAAGATTTTTATTATAATTCCATTTGTGTCAAAAGCTATCAGATGTTATATTTTAATATTTCATGTACATTATAATTTATTAAAAGAGTACAATAAAAAACATAAATCACTCAAGTTTATAAAATTTAAACTTTTCTTTAATACTTAATATTAATTTTAATTAATATAATAGTTAATAATTAAAATGTTATTACAATTCAAATTATACAAATGATTAGTAAATTATTATTATCACTATATAATTTCCAATAAATGTGTAGGTACTGAGTCTTATTTAAATGTTTCATTCAATTTATTACTTCATTTTCTGAAAAAATTGGTTGTCTGAAAAAAAATTATCCTTTCTTTGTAAACAAATTATTAACTCGATATTGTTATATTACGGAAAATATAAAATAATTATAAATGCAAATATGTTGCTTTTATAAATAAACTTATTTTTGTGCATATAAGTTGGAGAATAATTTATCTTTAGGTTCCGACGATGAAATTACTGATTTAATTATTGTTTATGGAATACAAGCATATTAAATTTTCTGCCGTAATAAGTAATTATATTAATTAATTATATTTTTTATATTACATATATTATATTTATTTAATTTGAGTTTATTTAATTTCGAAAGAGATTTTTGCAATAAAATTATCGGATTTCTAATAGTTTTATTAAAAGATTAAATTTCTTTTCTAAAAATAATTATTAAAATTATGACGATATACTCAAAATTGTTTATGTGTAATCTGGAATATAATTAATCTTCTGCTTCCGATTTGATTAAATTTGAGGATTTATTTATCGTTTATGAAATGCTAACATATAATTAGGTTTGCCTTGCAACTGGTAATTAATTGCAATTATAATTATTCAATTGTAATTTTGTAAAAAGCAAAATTTCGATAATGTTTTTAATTAATGGAATGTGTTTCATTCTATAAAATTTATTAAAAAGGTAAAATTTGTGATTTTCATTTTTCATTTTTATTAAATTGAAAATAATAAATATAAATTGAATATAATGTTGATTTATCAATAAATTATAATTTCGTATCGAAAAATTAAAGACCACTGCAATAATATTAAACATCGGATTTATTACATTGGTTTTATACATTGGTCCTTTAAATGAATAATAGCTTCAATTAACTGCAAATTTTAATCACTTTTATGTTTTATAACTTCAATTATTCGTTGGTTTTGAATTAATGTCACTTTTCAGTGAATACTGTTCAAAAACAGTGGCATTTTCAGTTGACGCTCGTATAAAATAATGACAGGTTCAATTTATAGTTGTTTTGCCGCAAGTACTATGGTAATTTACAGTGATTATATACAAATAAAACAATAGTTAAAAATTGCCATTTTTAATATTAATACTCCAATAAATTTATTCATAAATTTTAAGTGTCCATAGTTTTAGTTAGTTTTGGTTTTTTAAATCTATTTTTTATTTTGATTTCCGATCGTTTTTAGGGTTCCGTACACCTACGGTGTATCGGCGGAACCCTATTGGTGAGACTCTTGTGTCCGTAGCCAAATCGTGTCCCCCCCCCTAGCGGCTAAACTATTTGACCTAAAGAGCTCAAATTTGGTCCAGATATGTATTTTCACTCGTAGATTACAGGAAAAATATAGCGAATCTGATTGGACGTGATGGGCATAGCGTTGTCAAGGAAATAACAAGATTTTTGGCCAAAAATGCATAAAAAGTGACCATTCCCCCCCTTAACTTCTAAACTATTCGACATAGAGAGCTGAAATTTTGCATGCTGGTGTATTTTTACTCGAATATTACAGGAAAAATATAGAGAACTTGATATGTAATGATGGCCATAGCGTTGTCAAGGAAAAACTAAAAAATTAAAAAAAAAATTGTTTTTTCTAACTTTTACATTATTTGACCTAATGAGCTGAAAATTGGTATCATAGTGTATCATTACAGTCTGACGACAAAAAATTTTTATTTTTTTTTAGTTTAAACACGTGGCATTAAATATGCGAGTACAACTCGCACTTGTCCAATTTTTTTACTTATTAGATTTTCAAATCATATTTTAATAATATTTGTTTTTTAGTTTATTAAATTTTATTTTGATTGTACGTCGATTTATGTACAATTTATACGAAAAGTTTTAATTTCAATTAAGAATAAGTTCACGTGATTATTTGTTTATATTTGTTAATTAATAGATATTGTAAACAATGGGAGCTTTAAGGTTCAGAAATAGCTTCAATTGAAGATGATTTAGTGTGAAAAGAAATAGCGTTCAACAAAATATTAAATAGTTAATAAATTAAACCCGTAATTTAGAAATATTCAATTGAAGTTATAGTATATTCTTTTGCGCTTGCGAATATTTTAAATCCTTACTTTTGTCGAGGGATTTTTTCACTTTCGGGAAAATGGATTTTTAAAGTGAAAAAAGGACTTAACAAATACTGCGGTCAATTGAAGTTTTTTTTTAAAGTGTGCTTTTCAAACTTGAAATAGAAACGCAGCCAATCGATTTTTAGTATTTGCTATTAATTTTGCGATGAATCAAAGTTTGATTCCATTTACGTATACGAGACAGGAATGATGTATCAGCATTAATATATATGTATCCCTGCGTGTATATAAGGTGAGGGTGTTAGATTATGTGAACTTCCTTGCTACTCGCTCATTATTAATATCTACTGCGCGTACAAGCATTATATTATAGTTTCACTGGCAATATTCCAATTAGGTTTGCAAGTTTACCAAGCGCGATATGGAAATTTGCTTTTTCAGTAAATTCATTCACGCTGCTTGAATGGAGTTACTAAAGCGTTCTCTCTCGCTCTCTTTCTCTCAACTCTCTTTGAATACCAGGGACCGCGAGCGATGCAAAAAAAACAGTTGTTAAATTTAATGCCAACCTTAGTTGTGGAAAATCCAAGCACAATTTAGCATAACGGCCATATTTATGGCATTATGTGTCACTTGATGTATAATGAAAATTTATAAAATTCTTTTTAACACACGAATACGTAATCACTTCCTTACGATACTGTATTTTGTCCTTTTTATTATTAATTACATAGATTCGATTTAAACCATATTTATTTTTCTGATCACCTCACTGCTTTCTATATTCCCTTCTTGTTTTTTTATATATGGGACAAAAATTTTATTCTATTACAAAAATAACGAGTATAAAAAATACGATTTCTAATTTTTTTATAATAGAGTATGAAAAATATTTTTCTATTTTTATTACTAGAAAAAATATTATTTCTACTCTTTAAAGAAAATTTTTTTTATAATAAAATTAGAAAAAGTATTTTTTATCCTTTTTGTTGTAATAAAAAGGATAAAAAATACTTTTTCCAATTTTAATATAAAAATTTTTTTCACGTGTCAAAAAAATTTCACGGAGCATATTTTATGAATCTATGTAGGTGCTATTTTTTTGTCATTCACTGTAAAAACTGTTTTTCTATTGTTCTTGACACATGTCTTTTATTCACTTTTTACACAAACGTTTTTTTTTATCCAAATATTTTTCTTTCACTGTTTTTTTTTATTTTTTTGAGAAGCGTTTTTGAAGCACTTTATTTTTAGTGAAACGTTTTACAATATTTTTTAAGCATCACTTTCTTTTTTTAGTTTCTATATGGAAACATTTAATAAATTTTATTGCTGCTGTTTTTGATTTAAAGCGGAATTTTATTTGTTTTATTTTTTTCCTTTTTGAAAACTTAAATTTTCCATTGTTTAGTGGTTTTTGTTGAAACCAAAAAGTAAAAAAAAAACAATTGAATCGATTGAATTTTTCTAAGTTTTTAATTAAGTTTCTCGAAAAATGTAAAAGTGAGATACCTAAACGTTAAAAAAAAAAACTGTAATTTTACATCAGGTTTTGAATATAAAAATTTTGCTCAAATGTTAATTTTGTCGCCCACTTTTTTCTTAAAATATTAAAAGAACTGCTCGTTTTGTTGTTTTTTTCTCCTATTAAAAAATTCACTTTTTTCAAAAAAATGAAGAACTGGCTAATGATCAAATTCTACGAAATCATCGAAAACTGTAAATTCTGCAATTTTTTCTAAACTTAATAAAATATTTTAAAAGTTGTTTTAATGTTTAAAAAAATATTTAAAGTTGAAATAATTCCGATTTTTAAGTGTCTTTTTTTTCAATTGCTGGTCCTTTTTAGGATGATAAAAATATTTAAAAATTTACCCCAACAGTTTGTCAAATTTGTGTAATCATTGCTTATAGTTTAAGAAACTAAATTCAGACTATGATGTTTCTCAAAAAATTGTTTTTTTTACCTTTTCGTTAATATTTGAAAAATAAAAATTAGATTTTTATTGTTTTTGGAAAACAAAGTCATTTTTAATTAAAATATTATAAACTTAAAAAAAGACAATATTTTTAATTTCCAAATTTCCGGAATTTTTGTAGCAAAATTGCAAATATGATAAATTTATAAATCAAAGAAATTTAAAAACTGTCAGTTACAAATTTCTTTTTTGATATTATAAATTTACGACTTTTCCACCAGGAAGAAATGGAAAAAAATTTCTTAAAACTTTTTAAAGATTTCAACTTTTGAGAAAATTTTTAAAGAACTTTGTTTTAAAATTTTCTTTAAAAAAATATGATTTTCCTGTGGAATGTAATCAACGTTTCTTGTAATGACAAAAAATTTTTTATCAAATCCCCCCCCCCCTCCCCGAGAGAATCGAGTAGGAGAGAAAAAAATTTCAAATTCAACTTGTTGAAATGCAACGATTTAAATGCTCCCTGCTTGCAAAATCGACGATTGAATTGAATTGATTTCGCTTCGGTAAGCGGAGTGCCGGTAGCGTGCGCTTTTATCAGAAACTTTTGGTTCTTCTCTTGCAAACTTAAGCGATTCACGCAAAGAGTCGCCTCCTGGTAAAGGATAGGACCAACTTTGTGAACCAGATTTTCAACGAATCGAATCACTTTTACTTAGGAAGACACAATCTCTCTCTCTCTCTCTCTCTCTCTCTTTCACTCTCTCTCCCAAAGGGAATTCAAATGCTTGACTAAATTTTAAACCGACGCTTACACTTTTACCACTCAAAAAGAAAAAAACCCAATTTCAATTTCAATTTTTTCCTTTGAAAAAAACACTTCACAATTTTTTTTGGATTCCTTACCGGTGATAACGAGGAAAAGAAGAAACGTAAATGCGTGCCGTTTCTTGACGTTACTTCCCATCGTGCGCTCTTAACAAACTTGAAACGAGCACGCGATACACGATTCACCAAATAAAGAGGTTCATTTCACTGGTAATTCTTGTCACCACTTCCGGGACCGTTATGACGGTCCATTTAGAGGGTTTTAGAATAAAAATTTCCTGGGACCACTGTTTTTACTTTTCACATATATGTACAGAAAATAATTCTGTAAATCACAATATTGTAGATATGAAAAATAAAAAAAAAAATTTTCCACTTTTTATATAAAAAAAATTTTTTTGAATAATTTTTGACAAAATTTTTTTTCCTTTTTTTAAAACTTTTTGATGTGGAAAATTAATAGACTTTCTCAAATCGAAAGATGAAGCGCTCTGAGAAAACTAAGTTTCTCCCGACGTTCGAGCGGCTACTGAGCTCCCGCCGCAAGCGCATCGAGCTTGCAGTGCGTCGACGCCAACATAAAAGCTCGGCCATTTTAACGCTGGTCGCGAGAGAAGCGCCAGCATAGGGCTGCGCGAGCTTCGCCCGTCCAGCCGGGTGATTGATTGGCGCTGAAACTTCGCGACTGATTGAATCTTTTTTACGTTTCAATATCGATACTCCTCTCTCTCACTCTCTCTCTTGCTCTCCTTTCTCATGTCCCCCAACTCTCTTGAATTATATATATATATAGAACATTGGAAAATCGGTTTGGTCCTAGTTTTCTGATATGGAAGATCACATCAGAGGATAAACGATTTCACAATCAGAAGTCTTAAGTTGAGTCACTGGAGGTCCATAAAATTTGAAGACATTCAACTTTAGTGGACAGCATCATAAATAATGAAAAGCTAATAGAAGAAGTTTGATGTAAATTTTTGATAAAAACTTTGAAAACTAGAACTTGCGACATATTTAAGATGGAAATAATTTTTTGATTATTTTTCAAAACTAGTTGGAAAAGTGAGTGGAAGATTTTTTCTACAAACAGTGAGAATTACTTTCAACTTTCGATACTAAACATACAAGAATTCTTATTCTTTTGTCTACCTATAACGTACTTTTGCTACTCATTTTAAGAATTAAATTTAAATACTTATGTCTGACTGAAACGTTGTTTTACTACTGAAACTGAATAAATAAATGTTAGAGTTATTTGACCAGGCAGAAATTTCCGTAAACAACCGTAGTCAACGTCCGATCCACTACTAATATAATACTGTTTGACAGTACTGACTTTCCGTGTAACTTGTACTATTAGGAACTCCGGCATTTTACTGGCTCAGTACGTCCAATGCGTATACTAAAACTTTAATCTATTATTTAATAACCCCCACAGCACCGAAATTTTCCTAAAAATTTATTAAATATTTACTTGCAATATTCGTCATTTCATATTTAACTGAAAAGTTTAGTGAAAATTGTGTAAAGATTTAAATGTCCCGATTAAATAAATGTTTAGTGTGAAAATTTCCTGAACATTTAAATGATATTTTCGCCTAATTATAATTATAATTAGGCGAAGATTTCATTGAAATGTTCAGGAAAGTTACGCGCTATTTTTTAAATTTTTTTGGTCTAAGTTTGACGGCCTGCATTTTCTAAGAAAAAAATTACACGTTAATGCTTATGTGTAATTCTTATAGTGTAGCAAATGACAATTTTTTAAAAATATCTAAATAAATTATAGGCTAAACGACTTCTAAAATATCTTGTTCTTTTCAAAATTTTATCATCTTTCAAAAAATGAACAGAAAACAATTTTAATTTTAATAAATTTTATGTTTTAAAACCTTTTCATTCGCCTGAAAATGGATGGTCTCTCAATTTTGACCGGTAGTGTACTTGTAGTAATTTTTAAAAAAATAGGAAATCGTCTAACAAATTTTTACTATTGAAAAAATATAAAAATATTTTTGTATTGATTAAACTCTCTTTTTACTACCAAAAATAAACTTATAATAGGTATATTTTGTTCAATTTTAATAACAACAATTGTTTTCGTTTAACAATAATTATACAAAACTTAATAAATTCACATACTTGGTCTGACTTAAATTTAATTATACTACTATTTAAAAAAAAAATTAAAAATTCATTGTCGGACTAAAATATACTTTTACTACTAATAAATAAAGAATTTTAATTCTTTATTAAAAAAAAAATAAATTTAATTAATATTAAAATAATATTAATATTATATTATTATATTATTATTATAATTATATTATAATATTATAATATTATTATTATTATTATTATTATTATTATTATTATTATATTATTATTATTATATTATTATTATTTTTTTATTAATATTTTATTATTTATTATTTTATTTTTTTTTTTATTTATTTAATTTTATTTTTTTTTCTTTAATTTTATTTAATTTTTTTATTTTTATTATTTATTTATTTTTTTTTATTTTTATTCTTTAATCTTTGTCTGACTTAAACACGCGCTTACTACTGAATATAAAGTTACAAGAAATACTATTTTTCTTAAACGCAATTATACTACTGATAATATAATCCCAATATTAAGAATTCAATGTCTCACTAAAATCTAATATTACTACTGTCAGAAAATGAAAAAATTTGAAAATATTGCCTGATCAAATAAATATTGTCAGACTGATAAAAACTTATACTGATAGTAATGTAAAAAATTAAAAATTCATTGCCTGGCCAAAACTTAGTTTTTTCTACTGGCAAATAAAGACGCAAAGTTTTAATCTTTGTCTGACTTAACAACGCACTTATTAGTGTGACTAAATCTCAATCACTATCACTATTTATTATCACTATCAAGAGAAAGTTAAAAAGTTAAAAATATTTTCTGACCAAAATCAACGTGAATTATTGATCCAAAAATTACAAAATTTATTATTTCTTGTATGATCAATTTGCAATTTAATATTAATAATAATAAAATTAATACATAAAAAATGCATTGTTTAACTAAAATTTATTTTCACTACTGAGAGAAAATTAAAGGGTTAAATAATATTTTTTGACCAAAATAAACAGAAACTACTGCGGTTCTAAAATTACAAAAGGCAATACTTCTTTGCAGACTAAAATGCACCTATACTACTGATAATGAAATTACAAACCTATAAATATATTGCCTGACTAGAATTTATTTTAGCTACTAAGAGAAAATTAAAAAGTTAATAAACATTTTCTGACCAAAATAAACATAAACTACTGGTTCTAAAATACCAAATTCACTAGTTTCTGTCTCACTAAAATGACATTATACTATGAGTAGTAAGTGCATTGTCTGACTAAAATTTATATTCACACTAAGAGAAAATTAAAAAGTTGCATAATATTTTCTTACCAAAATAGGCATTAACTACTGGTTCAAAAATTACAAAATATCCAATACTTCTTGCCAGACTAAAACACAGTTATACTACTGAGAATAAAATTAAAACATAATAAATACATTGTCTGACTAATACTTCATTCCACTACTGAGAGAAAATTGAAATGTTAATAAACATTTTTTGATCACAATAAAAACGCAAACTACTGGTTCTAAAATTACTAAATCTAATACTTCTTGTCTGACTTAAACGAAATTATATTACTAATAATAAAATTACAAAACATAGAAAATCCAATGTTTGACTAAAATTTATTTTCACTAATGAATGCAAATTAAATAGTTTTAAAAAATATTTTTAATTAAAGCTAACGTGAAGTACGAATCTTAAAATTACTACTAGAAAAATAAAAAAAATGTTTCTGATCTAAACAAACGTAAATTACTATTCCTTTGATTATAAAAATTTAAATTATCTGATTAAAACAGTAATTCACTGATTCCATAAAGCAATTAAATTCAAAGTTCATTGTTTAACCACAGTGTACTGACACTGTTGTCAGAAAAATTACGAAAAACAATATATTTATTCTCAAACTGTAACTCTCTTTACCAATGCCAAAAAATAAAAGTTCTAAAATATTTTATGAAAATAACCTACGTGTATACCAATATTCTAAAATCAAAAATATTAGTTGCAACTTAATTAAACTTTTACTTTAATAATCCAATAAATATTTAAAAAAAGGAAAAAAAAATTTTTAACTGGTGCGAATGTAAAATATTTAACGACACATTTTACAATCTGATAAAATAGAAAAATTTAAAGTCAACTTTCAAGTTATAAAGTAAATTTATAAACTAATTTTCTGGTTATTTATGGTGACCCAGATTATAAGGAAAGAAAAAAATGTTGATGATAAGAAGTTACGTTGTAAAATACTTACAGAACATTTTTCTACTTATAAACAACCCTGCACACTTTCCAAGAAAACACTCTCGTAGTTTCATGAACATTACAAGTTAAATATCTGGAACATTAAATCAATTTTATACTATAAAAAAAATCTCACTGGGCTTGTTGTTAAAAAATGCTTTATAAATAATAGATTTTAAATCCTTTGGAAAATCCCTAAAAACCACTGTCGAATCGAAAAATAAAATTTTAGAAATGTTTAATATTGAAGCGGAAAAAAAGGAGTAGATGAAAAAATATTTTTAAAAAACAGTATACCTACCCTTAAACGGGTATAAAAATTTATTTGCAATCAGGCCACTGTGTATGGTTTAAAAACCGAAGTTTTTAATTTTTTTAAAGGTGATAACTAATTTTAATTTATCAACTTTTAAGAAACCATAACTTTCGAGTTTTCAGCGAATCCGGTAATTTAAAAATTTTTTTTGCCATATTGGCTCCGTCATTTTCGATTTTTAAAATCTGATATTAATTTTGGATTCAATGACCACAAAAACCTTAATTTATGACTAAGTAAAACTTTTACACCATACCATATTTCCTCTATATGTAAAAGAAGATGACTTACTGAGAAAAACTAGGAAAAAAATTTTTCGTTTAATAAGATTAAACAATAAATAATACAACATTTTTTTTCTAAATAAAGTTAAATATTCTATTGTTAAGAGACAATTAAAAAAGTTGTAAACACTCTGTAGTAGAAAAGCAACAAATTTTTTTGTCGTAAATAATAAGTAAAGACAATTTTCTTGTATCAAAGTAGTAATAAAAATTTTAATGACAAAATTGTTGAGTTCCCCTTTTTCTTGAATCTTCAGGAGGCGTGGCATCCAAACATTAATTAAAATGAAGACAGGAATACGACTAATCGCAAACCATTATTCTTCAAAAGCTTATAAATGTAACGCTTTTAGATGATCTCTAAGTCAACTTAAATAAGATAAGATGAATTTATATCTTAAAGATATATTTTCTTCTTTTCGACTTGTATTTAAAAGTCCCTCCGTTTTTTAATATATATATATCACGAAATTTTATATATAAAGCAAGAAATGTATAATGTTAAGTATACACGAAAATTTTTTCCCTTCTTTTCATCCCTCTTTACGTTCCACGCGCTCTGAGAGAAAATGGTTTACTCTATTTCCCAATAAATTGAGTTGTAAAAAACGGTTTTATTGATAACACAAAATTTTATACCCAACTAGCACCAACATGTTCTTAAGACGTCTTTTGGAAGCTTTAAAAACTTTCTGAACTTCCTTTAAGAACGTTAAATTGTTTCTCGTATAAAAGTAGAGGTGGAGAATGAACTTAGCAAGAGGAGAATAACGAGAGCAGGCTTGAAAAGTTTCGTCCAACAAAAAAAAAGAGAAAAAATTTATAGTCTCATCAGTGACTTTTTATGTAACTAAGGACACAAGATTAGACACATTTATTTGACAGTCAGATCTACTTTTTTCAGAAATATCACATCACACTGTTAAATTGTTTCAAGGGAAATAAATTAGTTTTTTGATAACATATTTTTACTATGCAAAAACTTTTATATGGAACTTTTTAAACAAATATTTAATAAATAAAATCTAAAATGTAATTTATAATAATACAAAAAAAATTAATAATTTCTTTATTATTTAATTAATGTTATATAATTATAATTGTAATTATTATAGTTTATAGTTTATTACATTGTATATCGAATAATTGTGTTTGTAATTGAAATATAAGTTTATTAATAAATAATCTAGGCGTTTTACAATATAAATAATTAGCATATTACTTGATTATAATTCAAACGTGAATTCTATTTTAGTGATGTAATTAACTGCCTCTTCTTCAATGAAGATTATTCATGAAATCACTATAATAAAGGCAGCAATGCATGACGAAACGTTGAAGGTATTTTAATCTATTCCCCTTTCACCAATTTGTTGACAATAATTAATATCATGTAATTAGATTGCCAAAAATTACATTAATTTAGACGCAAACAAATATGAATTTACTGATTAGAAATATAATAAACATATTTTAACGAATTTGTCAATTTTTCTAAGTGGTTGCTTCCCTTTTGTTCTCACAACAAAGGGGAAAATTAATTTTTATTGTAACTACGAAAGAAGCAATGCTCCACTGCATTATTATTCAGTTTCAAAGACTTTCTCCTTATATTATAAATTATAACCAATATTACCCTTTTCATTAAAGCAAAAAATACTTTAAATATGAGACACGTGGTCTTATAGGTTATAACACACAAAAGATGTCAGACATTTTTGTCGCTTTATTTCGGTTAATTAGTTGAACCAAAATAACCGTTTCTCAAAAAATAATTACTTACCAGTCGTTTGTAATAAACCATAAAGTTGTTTTTCTAAATTAAGAACTCTCTTTTTCAATTCTGTTTTTCCCATCTTCGAAATATAGATGTGGTCTTATCGGCACAAAGTAAAGGAATGAAGGAATGAGAATTTCAGATTTCTTATTGATATATTGTTATTTTTTAACAGATTTTTTAATTTGAAGTTTTATTGAGTAGTACATAACCCACGCTTCGATATACACAAAAAATGAATGGAAAAATTATTTTATTTATTTAATATTTTGATGTTTACTTTTGTCATGTATTATTGGGTGAGATGGCCATTAAAGAAAAACAAATTAAAAATGTCCGAGAACAAAATAATTCATCTAATTGACACCAGAGGTGAAGATATATTTGTAGGTTGAGTCGAAAGTTACAATGAAACGACATTGATTGAAGATTGGATTCAGTGCAGTATTTGAAATTTTTGGCTACATGAAAACTGCACTGAATCCCATGACAAATGTTCAAAATGTGACCAGAATAAGAGAAAAGTAATTGGAATGATTAAAAATTAAGTTCAACCTAAAACTAAACAAGTTGTTCATTTTATGATCATTTAGCTTCCTCAATATTATATATACCACTTGCTTAATTTTTTATTATAGAATAATTATTTTAAAGTATTAAGATAAAATTTCAAAAAATACAAAATTTGAATCTTTTGTTAAAAATAAAAATATCGATTAAATTTATAAATATTGATAGAACTTATACTTTTTATACATGAATCTATTCCTTAGGAATACAATTTTCATAAGAATTAATAAAAATTTTAATAAAGAAAAAAGTTATTTCAAAAAATACAAAATTTGAATTTTTTGTTAAAAATAAAAATATTGATGAAATATATACTTTATATACATAAATCGATTCATTTTTATGTCAGGAATACAATTTTGACAAAAATTAATTAAAATTTTAAAAAAGAAGAAAGTTATTTTAAAGAATACAGAAATCAATTTTTTTCAAAAATTAAAAAATTGCTAAAAAATTTTTATTTTTAGATATTTTTGAAAATCCTTGTGTCTGATTTTAGATATTCGTGACCGTAATACACATACCAAATTTTATCAAAATCCATCAAAACGTGTAAGAGAAAATTTGTCCACAAGAATCGGGTGACTTACACACAAACACACACACAAACATCCGGACATTTGTTCCTCTCGACGAAACATATAGGTATACTACACTTGATAATTTGTAAAAATAATTGATTCTCAAAAATTCGGAAATCGACATCACTATAAGGCTTCCTTTAAGAGGAAGCAAAAATTATTAATATTGGCTATCTCTCCCAGACATGCACTTTTACAAAATGTAAATTTTGAGATTGTTCCTATGAAAATATTTTATTTCATTTTTCGTTACTTTAAAGTTAAGTGTCCAGTGTTTAATTATCAATAAAAGTTAAGACAAAAATAGCTTTTTTATAATTTTTACAGTACCTACTTTAAAAAAACTATGGCCATTTCCCTTGGACTTATCCTATTTTTAAGAAATTGAAGTTTGTACTTTATAAGTTTAAACTGAGTAGTATAAAATTATTCAAGTCAGACACAAAGACAAATTAATTTATATATTAGTTTTTTTGCTACTGAAACTAAACTAAAAACTTTTAAAACTTGTTTTGTCTGACTGAACTTACCATTATACTACTTATACATATAGTAAGTTTTTTACAGAATTTATTATAATTAAGAATCAACTTACTTTAAGAAGTTTCTTTTACTACTTATAATACAGAATTTTACTTTTTTTGGCTGACTATAATGAATTTAAATTCTTTATTTTTTTTAAAAAGTACTTCCACTGCTCAAAATATAATTCATAAACTCACAAAGTTTGTCTGAATAAACCGACTATTACTACTTATTTTTTGAGTTCAAATCTAACACAAATTTTTGTTCGTAATACAAATTTTATTTGACAGAATTTCCATTACGTCGAATTTTAATTTATTTAATTTTTCATTTTCCAGAATTTTTATTGAACAGAATCTCATTTAGACGAATTTTTAATAGACATAAAAAATACTAAAGAGAATTCTTTTTTAACCGAATTTCGATGTTTCTGAAATATGAAAATTTGGTCAAATAACAATTGTATAAAAATAAAATTTCTATCATATAAACATTTTGACAAATAGAAATTGTACTAAACGGTAATTATGTTTAATTAAATTCTAGTAAAGTGAAATTTATTTAATTTAGAAAATTGATTAAATGGAATTTCTGTTAAATAATCTTTCTGAGAAATCGAAATTATAGCAAATGAAAAATTCGATAAATTGAAATTCGGCGTAATGATAATTCTGTCATAAAATTTCCATAATGAAAAACTTTTATTTTATAGAAAACTACACTGAGAAAAAAGAAGGAGCGTTACAGCACATTTTCGATTCATGTTGCGCGACTCAACCCTGAATTCTTCTACACACTTTCTGGGGCGTGCAGCACGCCCCAAAGAGCGTGTAATACGCTTCAAATACAGCTCGCCTCGACTCAGGGGTCCGCTGCACGCCCCAGAAAAGTGTCTAGCAGAACACAGGGTTGAGTCGCGCAAAATGAATCGAAAATGTGCTGCAACGCGCCCTCTTTTTTCTCAGTGTAGCTGTCGTACCCGTCTTCGACGGGTTTTAGTTTCTACCAATACATTTAACAGTGTGTCTACCAATTTGGAAAATAAGGAAATAGCTCAGGAATTTAATTTGACCGGAAAAGAATAATAATTAGTTACCATTTGCTATTTCAGTAGGAAAATATTACTATTTGAATCAGTGATTGACTTTTTATTATCAAATTAGTTATTTTAACCAATTCAAATGCAGAGAACAATATTTGTCAATTTGTAGTACTTTAATTAATGCATTACCGACAGATTAGCTCAGTCGGATAGATGCCTCGCTTGGCGGTCGTTTAAAGGCCAAGGGTATAAGTACCCTTGGTTCGCGCCCACTTGGCTTGGTATTTTTTCGGCACGTGAGACAATCTGAGCGGGAGGTTTGACGTCGAGGTATAATGATGTTGTGGCGGCAGCCTAATGTTCGCTTCGCTTGCCATAGAATTGGCCTTTAAGTTTTCCCTCTTTTACCTTCATGAAAATGACTAAATGAGAATATAGAAGTACGAATATGATTATCTCTTATTGTTTCGTCGAGTGTAGAACATATATTTTGAGTTGAGTGTAAGCCAGATGGCAAATTGTTAATTCTAATAAAGAATGTTAATGAAAGTTAATTCAATTATTTGGTCTCAGGGAATCTGACCAATTTTTGGTATTTTACCATCCAAATTTCCCACAATGTGCACCGTCGATTATTGTCCGGTACACACCATTAGAACTCGACTGTCGATAAACCGGTTGTACTCAGGAGAGGTTTTCTACAGTTTCCCTCTTCTCTGGCGAGAAAACCCATTGACAGGTGGTCCAGGCGTAATGCGAGTACTCTTAATAAAGTCGGCTGTAGACGCAAAATTAGGTTAGTATATAGAAAATTTCTAAGTAGAATGGTTATGCTTAATCCAAAAAAGTATTTCTCGGGGACTCTTGTCGAAGTGCGTAAGGCCAATAGGGCAGGAGTATAAAAAAAAATGCATTAAAAATTTATCAAATTTCCCACCCAGTTTTTGGAGTTATAGTAGAGTCTAATTGGAACTAATTGTATCGCAAACGTTACGACTGCTAAAACCTAACATAAGACCTATATTTTAGACTGAAAGTAGGGCTTAAATTTTGACCCGGGTCTGTTTTAATAAATATTATACATCAATAAAAATTAAAGTAAAAAGCAATTTTTTAAAAGCGAATTAATATAATGAAACTTTTTCTTAATTTGATTGGAAAATTCACAGCTTTTTCCAGTTTTTCCCGTTTGGTAGTTACCCTGTTAAATGTATTAGTAGAAACAAAAAACTGTCGTAGACGGGTACGACAGCTAGTAATATAATCTATATTTATATGAACTTAAGAAAGAGTATTTTCATAAAATAAGTAAATTTTTATAGCCATTTGTAGATTTATTTATGGATAAAATCAAGTAAATTTAAATTTAACAAAAAAAAGATAAACCGTGAAAAATTTGGACAAAGCAAGAAATTTTGTTAAAAAAAATAGACACCGTGTTAACTTTTGTCTTTACATTGCTCAAAACATCTCTAAAAGTTAAATCTAGAGTTAAAATAAAAAAAACGTTTTAACATATAAGTTTTTGCCTAGTGGCATATAATATGCTTGTATTGTATCACAGGTGACTTACAATTTCTTGACATCCTGCAATATCATTTTAATCATAAAAAATTTGCATTTTCAATATTTCTGAAGTTCTTGAAAATATTAGATTAATTTGATAAATAATTCTCAATTACACTATTTTTACGTCAAAATAATAATCAGAGACTCCAAAAATACTACTGAATTAAACTTTATAGTAATTAGTATCGATTCTTTGATATTGAAAATATTTTTATATTTACTTATAGGATAGTATTTTTTGCAAAATTATGCTAAAATCTGACTAAATAACATATAATATTCAATTTCAGAAAGTTTAAAAGCTATCCATTAAAAAATGTAAAATTTAGAAATTTTCCATTTTTTGAAGTTTTTGAAAATATTTTTATATTTACATCTTAGTTATAGGATAGTATTTTTTGCAAAATTATTCTAAAATGGGACTGAATAACATGTAATACTCAAATATAGAAAGATTAAAAGCAATCCATGAAAAATGTAAAATTTTGAAATTTTCGATTTTTTGAAAACATTTTTATACTTACATATTAGTTATAGGATAGTATTTTTTGCAAAATTATTCTAAAATGTGACTAAATAACATATAATACTCAAGTATAGAAACTTTAAAAGCAATCCATGAAAAAATAAAAAATTTTGAAATTTTCGATTTTTTTAATTTTTTGAAAAAATTGAATATCTCCCGTTCTAATAAATATTTTTTAAATCTGTAAATTTATAAACCTTCTTTGGGTCAATACCTAATAACCTACCAAGTTGGACTTAAATCGATTTACATGTTTTTGTGTGATTGGGGTACAAAGTTTTTGTGACAGACATACGTACATACATACGCACAGTGGGAAAAAACACGCTATTGGACAAATTGATTTTTAGACCACAATTTTTAACCGATTCACAAAAATTTTTTTTTCAATTAAAGCTAATAAAATTTTGCATAAAACGTACGTTTTTTATTTAAGAAAAAAATGTTCCGTTAATTGTTTATTAAATGTTAAATAAAAAAATGAGAAATTTTTTTTCTTTAAACAAATATTGTTGCTTATGAAAGCCTTTTATATTATTAATAATTACCAAAAACATTATAGCCATGTTCTAAAAATTTTTTGAGACATTAACTATTTTGTTTAAACAATTTTTGCTTTTGTTATAAACAAATAAATTAACAAAAGCTTTTTTTAATAGGGTAGAGTGGGGTAAAAAAGCCATGGTGTAAAAAAGCCATTTGAGTTTTATTTAAAAACTATTAAGCCGATTTATCAGCTGTTTAGAATATAAATACTATTAGGTAATACGCAACTTTTGAATCTAATTTGAATGTTGTACCTAGATTAATATTGTTTTTATTGTAATTTTAATTTTTTGTTGCTTTTTTGAAAACATTTTGGTGAACTTTTTAAACATATTACAATCTGATTAAGTGAGCGAATAATAAAAGTAAATGTTTGTACATAAGGAGAAAAGTATACTGAAAACGTATACAATGTTAATTTTTGGAAATTGAACTGAATTAACAATTTATTTTTGCTTTTTTTAATAACTGGTCTTGGGTCTAAAAAAGCCAGGGCAAAAAATCCATTGAATATTTTGTGAAATTCACTTGTTTTCTATTTAAACTAACCTTCTTATTTTACAAAATTTCTCGTGTTTATTTAATAAAATAAATTAAACACGACGAAAAAGTAGTTCAAAGTGCATTTAAAAAATAAACAATGAATAAACGGTTGCAACGAAATATGTTATCTGTGGTGAAACTTAAAGAGAACTTCTAAAAAAGGTACGAAAAATTGGCAGTGCAAATCGAAAACAGGTAAACTTAATATAATTTTCAATTTTGCTTGCTAAAAACTCTTTCATAATTATTAAAATATTTTTCAAATAAGACTATTTATCATATAAATAAAGGAAAACTATAAAAATACCTAAATTGATAACATGTTTTGCTAAATTCATAGCGTGGCTTTTTCACCCCACCAGGTGGTGCAAAAAAGCCACTTACAGTGCTTTTGTAAAACTCTTATAACTTAGTCCTTTCATGAGATAAAAAATATTTTCGTCAAGAATTTTCAAGCTTAATAACTAAACTTTCAATAACAATTGGAAATTTGAAAAAAAAATTTTAAATACAGATTTTACAGCATCAAAAGTAAAAATGTGGCTTTTTTACCCCACTCTACCCTATAATGTAAATTTAGTTACTAAATTTTGCATAATCTACTAAACTTATAATATGCAAGTAAATACTAGTTAAATTTATTGTTATAAACAATTACTTTTTGTTATGTTATAAACAATTTATTTATTAACAATTTTTATTTTTTTAACACAAAGTTAGTTATATTTTTAAAACCAATATTATTATTAGTTACGATTTACAGGAAGTATTTTTTACTCTCATTTATTATTGTAACATTGTTTAAACAAAGCTTAATTAACAATTGCACCGTTTCTTTATTTTTAGTTGTTTAAGTCTCGTTTTTTGTATATTTCCTTGTATATAATAGTACATTGTACAACTAGTGGCGAAAGTGTGATTTTTCGAGAGTGAAGTTTGCTGCTCTCGCTACGCTCGAGCCGCAAACTTCACTCTCGAAAAATCATTCTTTCACCACGAGTTGTGCACTACGTTTTCTCCAACGCCTTGCGAGGAAAGGTTTCTTCGTGAGTTTTGTATAATTTTAATTAAAAATGTTCTTATGTTTAATATAATAAAAGACGAATGTTTTGAGTGGGGAAGAAGTTAGATACAAATTAAATCTCGGTCAAAGAACAAGAAAAAAGAATAAATTCATGATTTACTTTCGCCACGCCAAATTTACTTTCGCCACGCTAAAAATTACTTTCGCCACGCCAAATTTTACTTTCGCCACGCTCTTCAGAGCAGTTGAGAAAAGTCCTACTTTCGCCACACTTTTCTACCAAGAAAAGTACTCCTTTCAGAGCAAGTGTTGGAGAAAGTAATTTCTTAACTTGTTGTCAAATTTCACATTTGTTAATAATTTGAATTGTTATTAACAATTGTTAAAAAATATTAAGGAGAAATTTTTTTTAAAACATAGTGTGGGACCCAATCAATGACCAACTATACAAATAAGAAAATAACTATTTGATTCATACTCTCTTAATTTGAATCAGTTAAAAATCGTGGTTTTAACTGACAATCAGTGACTGACATTTTGCTTCTGAATCAGTTAAAAATAACTGTTTTTAGTGAAAAAATAACTAATTTTCAGTAAATAATAACTGAAAAAATAGTTAAACTTGACTAATTGAATCAGTCAAAAAAACATTTACTGAAACTTCATTACTTCAGATATTTTTAACTGAAAATCAGTTATTTTTAACTAATTGTCAGTAGAAATATTACTATTTAAATTAGTGACTGACTTTTTGCTTCTAAATCAGTTATTTTTAACTGATTAAAATTTAGAGAGTAAGAAAATAAAAAATAGAAAACAGACAATGTTGAATTGAAGACTGATTTTAAATTAAGATTTTCTTTTTATTGTGTAATTAAAGTTAAGATTTGTACACTCAACGTGCATTCGAAATTATCCTCGCTGATTCTACTCTGTTTTTATGATATTCAAACTATGTCTTAAAAAAATTTTCTCCTTAGTATTTTTGAACAATTGTTAATAACAAATGTGAAATTTGACAACAAGTTAAGAAATTACTTTATATACAAGGAAATATACAAAAAAACGAGACTTAAACAACTAAAAATAAAGAAACGGTGCAATTGTTAATTAAGCTTTGTTTAAACAATGTTACAATAATAAATGAGAGTAAAAAATACTTCCTGTAAATCGTAACCAATAATAATATTGGTTTTAAAAATATAACTAACTTTGTGTTAAAAAAATAAAAATAAAAATTGTTAATAAATAAATTGTTTATAACATAACAAAAAGTAATTGTTTATAACAATAAATTTAACTAGTATTTACTTGCATATCATAAGTATAGTAGATTATGCAAAATTTAGTAACTAAATTTACATTATATTAAAAAAAGCTTTTGTTAATTTATTTGTTTATAACAAAAGCAAAAATTGTTTAAACAAAATAGTTAATGTCTCAAAACATTTTTAGAACATGGCTATAATGTTTTTGGTAATTATTAATAATATAACAGGCTTTCATAAGCAACAATATTTGTTTAAAGAAAAAAAATTTCTCATTTTTTTATTTAACATTTAATAAACAATTAACGGAACATTTTTTTCTTAAATAAAAAACGTACGTTTTATGCAAAATTTTATTAGCTTTAATTGAAAAAAAAATTTTGTGAATCGGTTAAAAATTGTGGTCTAAAAATTAATTTGTCCAATAGCGTGTTTTTTGCCCCACTGTGATACGTACATACATACGTACATACATTAAATTTTTTAAGAATATTTTTGGAATCCCTGATGTTCATAATAAATAATCATGTTAACATTTTGAAGTTTTAAGCAATGTACCGACAGACATCTGATTTTATTAATAAGGATTAAAAAAAAATTATTTAAAAAATCAATTTCTAAATTTAAAAAAGTTTGTTTAGTATCGTAAGAAAAAACTTAAATTTCAAAATTTAAGAAATAGTTAAGTAATGTTACAGGAATTATGGCTAAATTGAGATAATGTTGTCAATATTAAGGGGACGTTCTCCCTACGGATGCCAAAATCAACACAAACTTTGACAATTTTGCGGGAAACGGTTATAAAAATAGTTAAAAAGTTAAACAAATGACAAAATGGCGGACAGATTAACAAAATTCAAATTATAGTATAGCAAATATTAAAATAATCAACACTACAACGTAAATATAAATAAGAAATATTCTAATCACAAAAAAAATAAAATAAATAAAATAAATAAAATAAATAAAATAAATAAATAAATAAAATAAATAAAATAAATAAAATAAATAAAATAAATAAAATAAATAAAATAAATAAAATAAATAAAATAAATAAAATAATAAATAAATAAATAAAATAAATAAAATAAATAAAATAAATAAAATAAATAAAATAAATAAAATAAATAAAATAAATAAAAATAAATAAATAAATAAAATAAATAAATAAATAAATAAAATAAATAAAATAATAAATAAATAATAAAATAAATAAAATAAATAAAATAAATAAAATAAATAAAATAAATAAAATAAATAAATAAATAAAATAAATAAAATAAATAAAATAATAAATAAATAAAATAAATAAATAAATAAAATAAATAAAATAAATAAATAAATAAATAAATAAATAAAATAAATAAAATAAATAAAATAAATAAAATAAATAAAATAAATAAAATAAAATAATAAATAAATAAAATAAATAAAATAAATAAAATAAATAAAATAAATAAACTAAATAAAATAAATAAAATAAATAAAATAAATAAATAAATAAAATAAATAAAATAAATAAAATAAATAAAATAAATATATATATATATATATATATCTGTCTATCTTATAAAAAGATATCGCCGCCAACGCTGTGCGCCGCCGCCGCTGTTTCAAGACTCTGAAGTTGGCCACAAATCAAGTCATATGCGGCCAACTTCAGAGGACAAACATAACCTCAAAATTAGGTTTCAAGGTCATATGCGGCCAACTTCAGAGGACAAACATAACCTCAAAATTAGGTTTCAAGGTCATATGCGGCCAACTTCAGAGGACAAACATAACCTCAAAATTAGATTTCAAGGTCATATGCGGCCAACTTCAGAGGACAAACATAACCTCAAAATTAGATTTCAAGGTCATATGCGGCCAACTTCAGAGGACAAACATTTTTGGTTTCAAGGTCATAAGCGGCCAACTTCAGAGGACAAACATAACCTCAAAATTAGGTTTCAAGGTCATATGCGGCCAACTTCAGAGGACAAACATAACCTCAAAATTGGGTTTCAAGGTCATATGCGGCCATCTTCAGAGGACAAAAATGACCTGAAAATTAGGTCTCAAGGTCATATGTCCTATCCCGTCTACCCCTAATCCTAAGTAATATGTCAAACATATCCTCAAAATCCCCTCTCTATCTCCACTTACAGGTCACTGGGAAAATAAATAATAAATAAAAATAAAATTTAATAAATTTATTATAATAAAATATAATAAAAAATAAAATAATATAATAAATAGTATAATAAACTTTATTAAAAATTAGAAATTATATTATAAACCAATTTTACATTTTACGTAAACTAAAAATTTGTTAAGTAAATGAAAGTTAGAATAATTGTAATTAAAGTTTAATTATATGAGAAATTAAATTACTTAATTTTCTTTGCTAAAAATTAATTCGCTTCCTAATAGCAATTTGTCTAATGGCAAGTATTGTACTTTTGAAATATATTTTATATCAGTAATATTGTTCACCCTTATGAAAATACTGTCGTCATCTGAAATGTATAATTTGATATGTTAAAAAAAGAATAAATAACAAATATTATTAAAATAAAATATTAATAAATCACCGCTTTCTGTGAGAAGTCCAATAACATTGAGTTTTTGGCCTTGTTCAAAAGTGATTTCTTCTGTTACATTGCTAATAGATACTACTAATTTTAATTTTCCATTTGTTATGCTACCAAAATATTGAGTAGATTTTAATTTATTAATAATTATAAATTCATCTCTTAAATATCCATCAATTTCGATCCATTGATTTAAATTCACTAAAATTTCCGATTTATCGAAATTTATTTTCTTTATTTTTCGATCAATATCAAAAAGATTAAATTCTCCTAAATCCATTATTTTAGTAAATTTTTTAAGCAAAAATTCATATTTCATTGTTCCTTGATTATAAATTGATGGTGGTTTTGCAGTCAAATTTTGAAAAAGCATTTTCTAAAATAAAAAAATTAGTTTCTCAATAAAAGAATTAAATTATCATTAAAAACGAAGTTTTTAAAAAATTTAAAAGTTTTTTAAAATTTAAAATTAAATTTAACTAACTCTATTAGGTTGTATGATTGTAGAAAAATGAATGGCGTCTTGGTCCCAACAATTACAAGATACAGTAACGCCATTATTATTGTTCACAACAAATTTAAATAAACTGTAATTTTTTGAACCATCTGTTGTTGTAGAATTTTTTAGTTTGTCCACTTGCTCAACATAGCAAACAACAGATCTGTAATTAAAATTTTGTACTTTTTCATAATTAATTATATAATTTAGTTAAAAAAAATATTTAAAAAATAAAAAAATTTAATTAATTAAAATAAAATTTAATTTCTTCTATCAAATAAAATTTGAACTTTTTCATAATTAATTATATAACTGAATAAATTTAAATTAAAAATAAATTTATATTTATTTATTTATATTTATATTCCTTTTGTAGAAATGATTTTATTGATTTTATTTTGTAATGAGAGAAATAAAATTTATTTAAAAAATTCTGAAACCGCAGAGGGAATGTGTGACCGAGGGTTAAAGTAAAATTTATGAAAAATTTTATACTTAATTTAAGTTAAAAAATAAATTTTGATTTAATTATATTGTTAAAAATTATTACTCACGTAAACTTATCATTAATTTTAATTTTGTTTTCGAGAAATTCGGTTGTTGTAAAAGGTAAATCATTATTTAATTTAATTTTTTTATTTGAGGATGAAGATTTGTTAAAATCATCTTTTCTTTTTCTTTCTTCTGACATTTTTGTAATATATGTTTACTTTATTAATTTATTTTATCCAAGTATTTTTGTTTATTTATCCAAGTATTGTTGTAATAAATATTGTTATAATTAATTTATCACTATTAATTTTGAATGTAATGAAAAAGTTCTTAATGACATTTAAATATTTGTTATTGTTATGCACCTTTCATTTATTTAGATAACTTCATACCATATATTTGACAATTCGTCAATTGATACAAACGTCAAATGATTATAAATTGAAAGTAAATTAAATTAATCAAAAACACAGAAGATAAAATGATTTTCGAATTAAAAATAAAGGAATATATTTATTAAATTATAATATGCGAAAAAGAATGGAAATATAAAATTAAAAAATTAAAAAATATCAATACTTGAATGAATGCAAAATAATGAAACAATTAAACAATATTAATACTTAGATGAATCATAACAAATCATAATAAAATTACAAAATTTAAGTAAGTAATTGTGTATTTATCTTTTAATATTGTTTTAAGAAATTTTTAAGAAAATTAACTTTTTAAGAAATTCAACAAAATTGTTTGTTGAAAAACAAATTAAATTAAAGTGAAATTAAATTGTCTAGAATATACAAAATTTTTATTTCAATCTTTAATCTTTTTATTTTTTATTTTCATTAATTAACCTACAATAAATTAGGTTAATAATATTTACCAAGAAAAACTGCTTCCTGGTGTATATATTTGGAAGTGATTCCCGAATATTCAAGAGCACCAGGAAGACGAAGATCAATTGTTTTGGGCCTGTCAAAACACTGACTGCGGCCATCTAGATTTAAAGGCCAAC
Source organism: Leptopilina heterotoma (assembly GCF_015476425.1). Lineage (NCBI taxonomy): Eukaryota > Metazoa > Arthropoda > Insecta > Hymenoptera > Figitidae > Leptopilina > Leptopilina heterotoma. The sequence continues at coordinate 167,280 of NW_025110923.1, read as the reverse complement.
GAAGCGAACGACAGCGACCAATAAGTGGGCGCTCTGCAATACCGGCGGCGGATATCTTATCTCGGGCAGATAATAATAAATTGTAAAATAAAATAATAGTACGCCGGGGACTCACCAAAAACTATAAAGAAGCGTATGTGTAGCGACGCTCTCGTAGCCAGACACACGGCCATTTTTCGTCATTCTCGTTTTGATAGTAATCAAAGGCGCATCACGCCAATTAAATTAAAAAAAAAATTAAAAATTAAATAAAATTAATAATTAAGTGCAATGTCTGGACGAGGAGCCATGAGGGGTCGGCGTCGCATCGACGGTGAGTCCCAGTAAATTCAACTTGTCATTTTCTCGCCAGATTGGCAATATTAAAAATAAAAATTTTCGAACTTGTGAAAAGTGATGCTTGTCACCGCCTTGTCAAGCGGTAGATTAAATTGAAAATCCGGCCTTCTGCCGAATATAATTGTTAAAATTAAAACTTAAACTTAGAGTAAAATTAATTGAATAAAAATGATTTTGTTTAACAACAATTAAATTCTGTGACTGCGTAATTATTGTGTTGTCTCCTTACTCCCCCCTCTCCGCGGTTTTATTAGGAAATTAATTTATAATCTCCTAATAATTTTTCTGAACTAGCCGGCAAAATTAAAATTAAATTAATAAATCTTTTGGATATTTTAGTGCAAAATATCCTGGCGCTTAAATAAATCTTTTCTTTCCTAAAATTTAATTAAATCGTTAAATTCAAAGTGTAGATAACCTTCTTTCCTGACCCATTGTCAAAGTATTCTTGGATTTGGTATAATTAAAATTGTAAAATAATTAAAAATGTCAAATAAAATCGTTAAAATAATTCAAAAATAATTAGAAGCCAAGGAAAAGGTTATAAATGGCACCCGAACGTTTAGGCCCGAGAAAACACAATAATTAAAGATTAAAACAAGCATCAAATTTCGAAAATAAAATGAATTTAAATTTGAGTGAAAAATAAAGTGAGAATTCGTGTTCGAGCATGCTTAGAAAATTTCGCGTAATAAAAGCAGTCAAAATAAAGCTATCTCCTTGCGTCAAGGTCATGGAGGAATAGAAACACGACTTCTCACAAATTTTCTTCGTCCGTTCAATTATCGAGAATCATATTATGAAATAAATTCGTGTAAAAATAAGATTGATTTTTTTTAATAAAAATCAATCTTGTTGATAAATAGATAATAAAAGAAGGATTTGGCTGAGTCATCGCCGCCTTCTATAAAATTGCAATAATTGTGTGAAAATAATTGAATTGTGTAGTCAGTTCTTGATTACAAAGAAAAAAAAATTATTAATAAAAATTAATTCTCATTTTTTTTATAATGAGAAAGTAAATAAAATAATTTTTTTTACGCATTATAAAATCAGGAGAGGATATTCTCCCTGATCGCGTAGAATTTGAACTGATTTTAATAAAAATTAAAATCATAATCATAATAATAATTGAATATAATTTCATTATTTTTTTTAAGTTGACTTTATTATTCCTGTGACTATTCCTCTTTTGGACAGTGAACCGTGATTAATTTTTTTTTTGTTTGACAAAAATTATAATTTGACTATAATTGACAATTTTTTTTTGTTATTTTTTTTTAACAACTGTTTTTTTTTGTAATTAGGGACTGATGATGCAATTGTTTTGTCTAATTGGTTGACCATATTCTGACAGCTCGCCATTCGTCCACCTTTATCCGGTTCCTATCACAAATTCCGAATAAAATTTTTTTACAATGGCGGAATCTAATAATAAAATGTCCTCAATCTTTGACAATTGGTCTAAAGACCAATTAAAAATTTATTTGAATTCGGTTCTCGCGAATTCACATGGAAATTTAGAGACGTTGAAAAATCGTGCTTCGCGGTTTATGCAGTTCTCCGCGGGTGATAGAACAGTTCCATGGTCGCCTTCCGATGAATTACAAATTCAACCAAATGATTCCGAATTAGAATCAAATATCGACTCTCGCGAGGACACGTTAGATAGAATGAGGGAAATATCAAACACCCCTGTCTCTAAAGCGGTTGATATACCTTTCACGACGACGGTGTATTCCACTCAAAATTCAAATATCCCCACTATCACCACGAGTAGTTCAACTTATTCGTATTTAACGATAGGAACTACAGTAGCAAATTCGGTATCACACGCTAGGACGGGTTATCATAATCAGTCGGCTGATTATTCGGGTCGAATTACCCCCTCCAGCGACAAATTTGAAATCCATAAACCAGGTAAAATGGCGGCGGTTATTCGTAAATCGAATCTCGAATTTTCCTTTCCTCCTTATTACGAGAATTTATCTATCAAATCAGCTAAGCCCTTAATAGATTTTGAGGAGAAAAATTTCGATAATAATTTTCGACAATTGGAGCCAACAGAAACAAACGAGTGCCTGTTGACGCCAAGACGACCGGATATTATTAAACCAATAAATCAGACTAGAGAAGTTCTTGCGGCTAATTATGAGTCAGCACCGGCTGAACATTGGCCGAGCGATGTCAAGACTACTCGTCGAGATTTATTTGATTCCAAGGTAGGCGTAGCCCCGGCTGAGCATTGGCACAAGCCTGGGCCAGTAATTGATCCTCCTTTCGTTGAAAATAATTCTTATTTTGAACCCATTCAAACTAGGGAAGCTTATTTTAATCCTCAATTGGGAAGAATTCCTAATGATTCTTTAAATAATAGGCCCTCGGTAAATACTCCATTGATTCAGGTATCAATCGTTAATAATAGAAAACCACTCGATTCCATAGTCAGAAAATGGGGAATAAAATTCTCAGGCGATGGTAAGACGAGCGTAGAAGATTTTCTTGAACGCGTAGATGATGTGATGGAAATTTCATCCGTGACTAGCGATGAGGTTCTTCGTGCGGCAGTACTTTTGTTAGATGGCATAGCACTACAATGGTACCGCCTAAATAAATCTCGTTGGAATTCGTGGAATGAATTCAAATCCGCGTGTCGATTGCGATTCGGTGATATTAATTATCAGTGGCGTCTTGAAGAGCAAGTTGCCAATCGAATTCAGGGCTCTGGTGAAACCACAGCTGATTTCATCACTTGTATGCAGGGCTTATATCGAAAATTTAATCGCCCGGTATTAAATTCAGATATGTTAGATCGGGTTTATATTAACATGAGACCCGAATTGAAAATGAGTATTAAACGCCGAGAATTTAGTGACTTAGGCGAATTAGCACTGGTGGCGTCTGATGTTGAGAGAATGTTAGATTCTCTCAGAACTGAAAGAACACCACAAAAACCGGAAAATTCTTTCTTTCCCGAATTCGCATTTTCTGGTAAAATAAAAGAAAAATCTAGTCGCGAAGATAACAAGAAAGATACGAATTCTCTTCTTGATTGTCTTGATAAAAAATTCCAATCGTTTGCAAGTGAACTGGTCAAGTCACTTTCGGTTAATAAAGTAAATTCGAATTCGAATAATAATAAAAATAATAATAAGTCGGATTCGAATAAAGAAAAACCGAAAAAGTCTGACAATAAATCGGATAAACGTGAGAATTCGGTTAAGAGACAATTTCGTGAGCCTAAATCTCAACCTCCTTGTTTCAATTGTGGTAAGGATGACCATGAGTGGAATAAATGTCCGCATCCATGGAAGAAATTCTGCCATATATGTGGAGAAAAGGATGTCACGAAATATACTTGCGAATCGTCTTACTGTAAGGGAAACTAAAAATGGAGATCAACCTTAGGGTCGATGATCCTCCTAAATTAGTTCCACAGACCCTTAATAATAAAGTAAAAATTAAATCGGATAAAACAAGTTTAACCGCGAATAAGAAGGCTCGTAAAATTAAAATAGTAAAATCTCAATTGAATATTAAAACTTTAGCTGTTAAAGATTTTGATAATAAATCGTTAAACCCGACTAGTGAAATAAATAGTATAAATAATGAATTAAATAAACAAATCTCTGATAATCCTATTAATTGTAAACTCGAATCGGCTGATACTGAACCGCATAAAATAAATAATCCCGACTTAGCTTGTCAGTTCGGACATGAGGGAAACAAATTGAATAAATTAGGCGGTGATAGTACCCATTCAAGACCTTACATAAATATTAGAATAGGGAATTCAGAAATTAAAGCACTAGTTGACACGGGTTCAGCTAGAACTTATTTAGGTTCGATAGGTGAATCTATCATAAATTCGAATAATTATAAAATAAATAATGATAAACAAAGTAGCGTTTTATTAGCGAACGGTACTATTGAGCCTATTATTGGTGAAAGCACATTGCCAATAATTTTCGCGGGAATAACTAATAAAATAAATGTCCGAATAGTTCCAAAATTAGCCGAAAATTGTATATTAGGAATGGATTTTTTGCGAATGTTCGGAATAATAATTGATATTAATGATCAGAAATTGTGGGCATCAGACAAGCCAGTTGTTAGGGTAGATTTTGGTCAAGCCGAACCAAATACTGATGATTCGTGTGCAGGATTAGTTGAATTAACCAACAAGGAAAGAAAACATCTCGAGACACTTTTAAAAAGAATCATTCCCCCGGTTCCAGATAAATTACCCCCAGCTAAATTGGTAGAACATGTAATAAATACAGGTGATAATGCCCCAATTCATCAGAAAAATTATCGCATGTCGCCTAAAGTGTGCGAGGAGTTCATTAAATTAGTTAAAGAACTCATAAACATGGGAGTTTTAGAAGCATCAAATAGTGATTGGTGTAATGCAGTCGTAATGGCTCGTAAGCCGGATGGTACCTACCGTCTCTGTATTGATTTTAGAAAGGTTAATAATGTGACAGTAAAAGACTCATATTCTTTACCTTTCATGACAGAGATTTTGGATAAACTTAGTTCTGCTAAGTATATTTCCAAATTGGATCTAAAATTAGGTTACCATCAAATACCGTTAAGTGAAGAAAGTAAAGCAAAAACTGCTTTCTTTGTGCCTGGAATGGGGCTTATGCAATACAAAAGAATGCCTTTTGGTCTTTGTGGAGCACCGGCCACCTTCCAAAGGCTTATTGATAAAATAATAACTCCTGACATGAAACCTTTCGTATTCGCATATTTAGATGACCTGATAATCGCGACAGAAACGTATGAGGAGCATTTGGTATGGTTAGAACGAGTGATTAATAAATTGACAAATTCTGGTTTAACGCTTAATCCGGACAAATGTAATTTTTGTGTATCTGAGGCAAAATACTTAGGCTTTGTAGTAAATTATAAAGGTTTGTCAGTAGATAATGATAAAGTTCGCCCCATATTAGATTTTCCTCAACCAAAAACGTTGCGTCAACTTCGCCGGTTCATTGGAATCACTTCGTGGTATAGGAGGTTCATTAAAAATTACGCTCGTATATGCGAGCCGTTAACGCGATTAACTAAAAAGAAACAACCTTTTAAATGGACCGACGAACAAAATAATTCGTTCAATGAATTAAAAAAGATATTAGCTTCTCCCCCAATAATGGGATACCCGGATTTTAAAATCCCCTTTTGTATTCAAACTGATGCCAGTAACTTCGGTTTAGGTGCTGTAGTTACTCAAGTACAAGATGGTCAAGAGCGTGTAATCGCTTATGCCAGTCGCATTCTTTCTGATGCGGAGCGCAATTACTCCACAACTGAGAAAGAGTGCTTGGCAGTCATCTGGGCAATTAAAAAGTTTCGGTTTTATCTGGAAGGTTATCACTTCACAGTGATAACCGACCATAGTAGTCTAAGATGGTTAAAAAATCTTAGAAATCCGACCGGACAATAGCCCGCTGGTCACTTGAACTGTTGGAGTATGATTTTGAAATCATACACAGAAAGGGATCGATGCATGACATTCCGGACGCGCTGTCCCGAATGTATGAGGATTCGGATGAAAATAAAATCGCGGCTATCGAAGCTATTGATGATGATTGGTATAATAGGCGTCGCGAATCGATACTAAATGAACCACATAAATATCACGGGTGGAAGGTAGAAAATAATAGGTTATATCGGTATCGAAATAATCCCTTGCTTGAGGATCTCATGGATGACCACAGCGCGTGGAAGTTGGTAGTCCCTAAAGAAGACCAACTTCTAATAATGCGTGAGGCACATGAAAATCCTCAATCAGGTCATTTAGGTGGTCAAAAGACATATGACCGACTTTCTATAAGATATTTTTGGCCCGGGATGTTTAAAGATGTAGAAAAATTCGTGCGTACTTGCATTACCTGTCAAATGAACAAAACAGAACAATCAAAGCCTCGTGGTATAATGGGGCAAAGAATCATACAAGAGCCTTGGAGTGTCGTAGCCACGGATATAATGGGTCCGTTTCCAAGGAGTTCTAGAGGATTCGAATATTTGATTGTCTTCCAAGACCTATTCACGAAGTGGATTGAAGTGGCACCATTGCGTACTGCAAATGCCACAACAGTCATAAATTCATTTCGTGAAATGGTAATAAATCGATGGGGTACACCGCATGTATTACATTCGGATAGTGGTACCGAATATCATAATAATGCGATAAAAAGCTTATGTACCGCCTACCAAATTCATCATTCATTAAATCCCTTATACCATCCACAGGCGAACCCTGTTGAGAGAACCAATAGGGTTCTCAAGACAATGATTCGGTCATTTATTGGCGAGAATCACCGAAATTGGGATATTTTTGTGGGCGATTTTCGTTTCGCTTATAACACGGCGTTGCACAGTACCAATCGTGTAACTCCGGCGTTTCTCAATTTTGGCAGAGAGCCAATGCCCTTAAGGTCTAGGCGTCGTCTTGTGGAGGGGGAAAACGAGTTGCCAGTCGCTGATATTGCTGAATGGACAACTCGTATAACTCGATTAAATCATTTAAGAGAGAAAATTTGTCAAAATCAGGATCAAGCATTCGTCAAGCAGGCAAAATACTATAATCGTGGGCGAAGAGACTTACACTTCGAAATCGGTGATTTGGTTAAGAAACCCCTACATGTATTGTCTCGTAGGCAGGATCGATTCGCTAGCAAATTAGCACCATCGTTTCATGGTCCGTTCATGGTCGTAAAAGTAGTCTCGCCGAATGTTTATGAATTGTCTTCGACTGAAGGTCGGTTAGTTGGAAGATATCATGCTTCCCATCTTCAGCCATATTACGCGATCGAAGAAAATCTGGAATCATCTGATTCGGAAGATGAACGGAGGTTAGATCGAGAATTGTCGGAGATAGTTTGGTCGGATCCTGAACCTGAAGTAGAAAATTCGAATTCCGAAGTTAATCTAGAGATAGAAATAAATCCGGATATAATTAATGAACCATCTCGGCGCAGAAAATTGCGTAATCGTTCTTATTCGTATTAATTGGAATAGGGTTGTCGAGATGTCAGAAAGTTGAAAAATGATTTCCAGAGATGATTTTGTGAAAATTAAAAAAATAAAATAATTATGAGTAAAATTCGTTTAAAAAAAAAAAAAATAAATAAATAAAAAAATAAATAAAATATAAAATGAGAATAAAAGTTTCATCTAGTTTTGACATTGACAAATAAAAATTATGGTCCAAATAAAAATTTGTTAAAATAATTTAAAATTTTTTTTTAAATTACAAATAATCTTCATAATTTTGTAAAAATAGAGCAAAAATTTAAGATGGATTTGACCTTGAAAACTGGTCCAGAAAAAAAAATCATAAAAATTCTGTAAATAATTTTGTAAATTAATCTCTAAAAATCTGTAACGGAGAAAAACCGTTATTTATCTTAAAAGGACCAGTTTTGACCGTTATTTATCTTAATACAATAGAATTGAGATAAATAGGTCATATTTTTGCTCTAAATTAAATTAAGATTTTGATCCTGTTGGATGCTGCATAGATGCTGTATGAAACAGTTAAATTGATCAGGTCCATGACCTCTAAGCAAAAGTAAATAAATAAATTAAGATAACTGGATCAAATTTTATTGTAAATAAATTAAAGATTTGGATTAATTCAGAATCTGTAAATTAATTGAGTGGACCATATATTAAGAATTAATCCATGACCTTCAAAAATTAAATAAATAAAAACTAGTAAATTAGTCAATTGAATTAAGTTAAATTAAAATTTTTATATTATCTCTCTGGATCTCATAATAAATTGAAAATGAAAATTAGTATTTGTTTGAATGAGTTTAAATAAGGAATAATGATTGGATAGATTAAATCAAAAGGTTAATTTCTCTTAATAGCTGGAATAATTCGTCAAATCTGGGGTGAAGAAGAAGATGTCGAATGCCTGGTGGTTAGAAGTTTGTGGGCCCGAGGAAGATTCCCTTCTGAATCATCATCCTTCACTGAAGAGAACCTCGATTATTTGATCCGGCGAATCGCCGAATCCCCATCCATTCCATTATTAAGAGATGAAGAAAATTTACTTCCTAGACCTGATAGTCCAGTTAACCAGCCTTTACAGGCGGAACAGGTGGATCCTACCTTAATTCCTCGTACTAGGGAATGGTGTATGGAAGAAATGAGGAAGCAAATTGCTTCGAAGGCTAAAACTCCTAATTATTGGGGAAGAACTGAGGCTAGACGAGGACGCTGTGGATACTGTAGACAGCTAGGACATAGCTACCCTAATTGTTGGGAACGTCAACAGACTCAAAAAAAAAAATAAATAATTAAAATTCCTATTTTCTTTTGTTAAATGAACCCTTGTGAGGGAGGGTAAAATACCCCTCACTATTAAAAATCTTTAATTAAAAACTTGTTTAATAAATGTCAGTCTTTGACCTATGAACCTTATCCTTTCACCTTTTAAAAGTAAATTAGTCGAATAAAACAATAATTAAAAATTAAAGAGTTCGGAAAGTCGAAAATTATTAACTGAAATTTTTCGGTTCTTTTCTCACAATTAAATTAAATAATTAAATTATTAATTACTTATGAAAAATTTTGAAATAATCATAAATTTTACTTGATTCTCTTTGATTGACGTGAATTATATAAAGTCAATCTTATTAATTAAAAATAGTAAATGAAAGCTGATCTGGCGAGGGGTGAACTCGGTTTCTGGGCTCACCTACTCGACCCCTTGGGCCGAGTCTTGGCAGGGGAGAGTTGTGACGCGGCATTTCGCCTCGCACAATATTAAGTTTTTAAATTTCGCTAAATTAAATGTTTTTGATAGGAATTCTATCAAAACGAAAATCTTCTTATTTCCTTCCTAAAAACAAAAAAAAATAGTATTAAAAATTTTGAATTTAAACATTAAAAATAAACAAAAAAGATTATACCTCGAAAAATCAATTATTTAAATAATTGATTTTTGTGTAAAATAAACTTGCCAACTCGTCAGATCAAAAATAATAAATAAACTTGAAGTTGGAACATTTTCTGCCGTTCGTATGTTGTTTTTTTTTATGTTCCCGAGAATATTTTTCACCGATAATTCGCCGGTCCATCGCGAATTATTAATTGGTCATAATCAACAAGGGAAGTGCTTCCTGGTGTATATATTTGGAAGTGATTCCCGAATATTCAAGAGCACCAGGAAGACGAAGATCAATTGTTTTGGGCCTGTCAAAACACTGACTGCGGCCATCTAGATTTAAAGGCCAACGAAGCGAACGACAGCGACCAATAAGTGGGCGCTCTGCAATACCGGCGGCGGATATCTTATCTCGGGCAGATAATAATAAATTGTAAAATAAAATAATAGTACGCCGGGGACTCACCAAAAACTATAAAGAAGCGTATGTGTAGCGACGCTCTCGTAGCCAGACACACGGCCATTTTTCGTCATTCTCGTTTTGATAGTAATCAAAGGCGCATCACGCCAATTAAATTAAAAAAAAAATTAAAAATTAAATAAAATTAATAATTAAGTGCAATGTCTGGACGAGGAGCCATGAGGGGTCGGCGTCGCATCGACGGTGAGTCCCAGTAAATTCAACTTGTCATTTTCTCGCCAGATTGGCAATATTAAAAATAAAAATTTTCGAACTTGTGAAAAGTGATGCTTGTCACCGCCTTGTCAAGCGGTAGATTAAATTGAAAATCCGGCCTTCTGCCGAATATAATTGTTAAAATTAAAACTTAAACTTAGAGTAAAATTAATTGAATAAAAATGATTTTGTTTAACAACAATTAAATTCTGTGACTGCGTAATTATTGTGTTGTCTCCTTACTCCCCCCTCTCCGCGGTTTTATTAGGAAATTAATTTATAATCTCCTAATAATTTTTCTGAACTAGCCGGCAAAATTAAAATTAAATTAATAAATCTTTTGGATATTTTAGTGCAAAATATCCTGGCGCTTAAATAAATCTTTTCTTTCCTAAAATTTAATTAAATCGTTAAATTCAAAGTGTAGATAACCTTCTTTCCTAACCCATTGTCAAAGTATTCTTGGATTTGGTATAATTAAAATTGTAAAATAATTAAAAATGTCAAATAAAATCGTTAAAATAATTCAAAAATAATTAGAAGCCAAGGAAAAGGTTATAATATATATATATATAGTTTATTTACTCTCCCTACAATAGGTAGGGTTCGAGACTCCCAAGTACATACATAACAATCTTAACCTATATTGACAAAAATCCTTACAACTAAACATTCTCTTCATACAACTTAACCTAAAAACGCAACTCTCTCCACGCTCTCTACCTTACGCTCTTAACCTATCGCCAGTGCCGGGCTTCCGTTTCCAGTTCCTTCTATGCCCATGCTGGCTTCAACCCAATTCGCCCACCCTTTTTCCAAAAACCTGCTTTCTCACCTCCCTTACAGGCTCCAGTCATCCACTTTTATCCATCCATCCATCCAAGCAAAATCTTCTCACCTCATTCTCAGCCTATACCTGTCTATCACACTTTACACACTTCCATCACTCCACCCATATCCTCCCCCACAACATACTTTACCCCATCCACCCAAATACAATCCTTACCCATTCTTACCTGTTTTCCTTTCACTCTCTCCGTCCACGCTCTTTCTCTCAATAGCCATAGTATTCTTCTCTCTCTCCAACATCTATCCTCATCTATTCTTATTACACTTCCTTTCAGTCTTCCTTTCACCCTCATTACATCCATTTTCTCTTCCTCACTACCCAACTCCACCAACCATAACTTTGGAACCCCATATTCACCCCTTCCTAACGCTTGTACCATTTTCACTGTGACATTAACCCCCACCCACGCCAACACTTTTTCCACTGCTCTTTTACCCTCCAACACACCTACATTCATACCTCTGATCACTACATTCTTTTTCCTTTTTTCATTTTCTACTACATCCACTCGTCTTGACAAATCTTCCATTTTCCACTTTAACCTCTCATATTCACTTCCCTCAACTTTCTCAGTCCCCTCATTCACTTCCTTTATAAATTTTTCTAATCCATTCATTCTTCTCCACATGCTTTCCTTATCCTTTTTCCACTTACTATCCCATTCATTCCACATTTCCTGCAATTTCTCCAACCTCTCTTCAATTTCCATTATCTCTTTGTCCCTTGATTCCCCATCCTCACATATATCCATCAAATTTTCCTTCACTCTCTTAGCTCCTTCATCCATCGCGTCCTTCATCATCCATACTAATTCTAACAAATCCATGCAATCCTCAGACGTCATCTTTTTTCCATTCTTTCCTATTCCCCTTTCAAATACCCGCGCCTTTTTCTCATTCTCGCTAACACTACCTGAGTCAAACTCAGCCATTCCAGAAATCTACCTTATCACTCAAATGCTCAAAATTTTTCCACTGTCTCTCTCTCCTCTCTCTCACTTCAAGCAACCTAACCTCACAAAACACACTTCTCTTTTTTACCTTTTTTATCACTCACACAGTCACTACTCTATACCAACATACCTTTCCTTTACACTACCGCAAATTACACTACACACTCAGCAGTCTACACTACCCACCCTTTTTTAAAACCTTTATATTTCTCAAAAAAACTCTTAACTCTTTCCAAACGCGTGTACACCGAAACGGTACCGGAAACGGAAGCCAATAAATAAAATAAATAAAATAAATAAAATAAATAAAATAAATAAATAAATAAAATAAATAAATAATAAAATAAATAAAATAAATAAAATAATAAAATAAAATAAATAAAATAAATAAAATAAATAAAATAAATAAAATAAATAAAATAAATAAAATAAATAAAATAAATAAAATAATAAATAAATAAATAAATAAAATAAATAAAATAAATAAAATAAATAAAATAAATACAGTGTAATTAGGGTACAAAATAGTTTTAAGCCAATAATTGTCAATGAAAAGGACCAAATTTTTTTTTTAAATTTATAGTATTTACATGTGCAATTTAATCCTTCAATATTTATGATAAAATAAAAAAATATTTCTAATCCCACAATATTCTTTTTCGATTTTATGAAAAAATATTTTAAAAAATTATCAATTGGTTGATAAAAAAATCAATTGGTTAATTAAAGTGGTTTAATTTTAAATTATAAGCAGTAAATTAAAAACAATAAAAATTGCTATTTAGACATATTAATTTAATTTTTATTATTACTAATATAATTAATTCTGAATAAATAAAACTAATAATTTTTTAAAAATTTTTTTACAATATTATAAATTCAAACTAATTCTGATTAAGGTTCATTAAACGTAGAAAAAGGAAGTTAAATTAATAAATTATTAAAATATAATCAAAAATGTTCTATATAAATTTTTCTATAATATTACAGTTGTAAAAAAATAATAAAAACTAATTTTTTTAATAAATAATTTAATAGACATTTAACTCAATAAATAAGAATATTTTTAAAAACCTTTTTGCTTCTTTTATAATTTAATATAACAAATTAATTATTATTCAAATAATAAACAAACCTGTAAAAGAAATTTCTTGGTTTCTTTCAATTAGATTGAACTCCTCACTTATAATATATTCTTGTTAATATTGATAATCCTCCTTAATAATTGAGGGCTTTTTTAAAGTAATTAATCAAAATCGTCTTCAATTTTTCAATTAATTGAGTATTTTTTTTTATATTTATTTGATCAATATCAATTTGACAGCTCAAGTCATCGTTTTGAAATCAAAACAAATACAGCTGTTTGTCAAATTGGTTACTATGGTATCATGAAAATATTTTGTTTTTTATTAAACTTCTGTATTTTTAAATGAGTTAAGTGTTAATTGTCATTAATATATTTCAATGAAATTTCTATTTCATAAATAAATTAATTGTTTAGCTGCAATCTATTAAAACAAAAAAAAATTGAAATTTTTTTTTCGAAAAATATCAAAAAATGAAAAATTGAAAAAAATATTTTTTATAGTATATAACAGAAATTATTGTAAATTAAGTTAAAATGTGACTTGGTTACTATAATGTAACCGTTACAAAAAGTATAGCAATATTCAATCAGAAATAAATAATTTGAAATTTTTTGATTTTTCGAATTTTCCAAAAAAGTTTGGTTTCTACCGTTATAATTAATATTTTTTTAATCTGTAAATTGATATATTATGCTAAAATGTGACTAAATAACATGTATTATTCAAATATAGAAACTTTAAAAGCAATCCATAAAAAAATAAAAAATTTTGAAATTTTCGATTTTTTGAAAAAATTGAATATCTTCCGTTCTAATTAATATTTTTTAAATTTGTAAATTTATAAACCTTCCTTGGGTCAATACCTAATAACCTACCAAGTTTGACTTAAATCGATTCACATGTTTTTGTGTGATTGGGGTACAAAGTTTTTGTGACAGACATACGTACATACATACATACGTACATACATTAAATTTTTTACGAATATTTTTGGAATCTCTGATGTCTATAATAACTAATCATGTTAACATTTTGAAGTTTTATGCAATGTACAGACAGACATCTGATTTTATTAATAAGGATAGTTTAAATGAAAATTATAGTAAATAAAAATTCGCAGAAAGAAATTTCGGTTAAAAAACATTTATAACATATAAAATTCTGTCTTAAAAAAATTGATTTATGGAATAATAAGGCGTCTCAAATTTGTTTTATTTTAGTCTCACTAAAATTAACTTATATTACTATTTATTTTATGTAAGTATTACTCGGTCAGACCAAATGATTTTATACATTTAAAAGGGTGAATTTTAAATTCTGGCAATGAATTTCTGCCGATATTTCTTTCGATATTGTATCTTATGATATTTGAATTTAGCGGGAGGACATGGGTTGAAATTTTGTTTTTATATAATCGAGTGGGGTTTCTGCCGCGGGGTAATTAATAAAACCGTCCCCAGACGTGAATATTCCTCACTTATCAGAATTCGGTGGATTAATTGTTTTGTCTCGCTACATCTTTGCGTGTCGCCGACAGGTCGAAGGTAGAAGTTCAATTTTATACAGTTTTATATAATTTTATTTTATTCAACGTTTTATTAAAGGTCTTGGTTTTATTTTGTGTGTAAATTTAGAGTGTCGATTTTTTCTTTTTGAAATATAATTTTGTGGATCAAGGATAAGTGGGGAACAGCGTGCGGGGAGCCGGAAATAAAACTCTATTGTATATCACGAGTAACATTTGTGGTGAAACTTCGCGAGACTTGAATATTTTTGAAAATTAAATGAATGAGGATAAGGGTTCGGCTCACGACAGTCGACAGAAGGGTTAATGGACGAAATCTTCACACATCAAAAGTAGACTTTACCAATAGTATTAATTAAATAAGCAATTGCAGCATTATTGAAAGACGAGACCAATAGACGAGATAGAGAAGATTGAGCGAACTTACCAAATGATGCAGCGCAAATGTTGTCCCTTAAATGATATTGCTAGTGATGGGAACAAACACAATAAAACTAAAATATTTAATTATCTATAAAGCGCGTTACAACTATGCGTCGAAGCGCAATAAGCACACACACATACACGCGTTATTCCACGATTACAAAAAGAGATCTGCGTCTCGCAGATCTCTTTGGTGTACGAAGGCACGCTTCTCTCTGATGAGAATTTTCACGAAATCGTTATCGTAACAATAAGGCCATTCGTCTTTGGTCCGATGACACCCGAATTTATAATTCTTTTAACAACCGGTGGTCGCAGTAGCTATTAGCTAAATTAAATGCATAAGAAAACATAAATGATTATTTAATTGTGTTATGAAATAGAATAAAAATTAATAATTTATAAATTATTTAACCAAAATTTTTAACCAATAATAATTTGCAATTGCTCATTTTGGAGTGATAATTCTAAGTAATAGTCAAAATAATATTCGAATCACGCGCAAAATGATGATTTTGAAAATGTTTAAAAACAATTTCGCTGCATAAAAATTTCTAAGTTAAAAATCGATGTTGACTTACAGTTTACAAATATATGTAAAAATTCGTCGAAACAAGAGAAAACGAGAATTCGAAGTTGTTGTGGATTCGTTGTCCGGGATGGTTCATTGCGTCTTAACAGATGAATTTTATCCGTGGATTTAAATCGCTTTTTGTTAACCAGATCATGCGCTTTAGCTCCATCTCTCTGATGATCACGTATTGTTAGACTTTGATGCTCCAGCAGTACGAAGGTTTGACTTTCTGGTACACAATGGGTAGGCATCTTGGTAGTTGAAACAAAGTTGTAAACATCAAGAAAAACAGGTGACTGGTGATGAGACCGATGACACATCATAACAACTTTGAAATAATAATTTGCTCGAATGTGTTTAAGGAAATTATTTTCGTTTTCTAGTGTGAGAAACTGTAGATTGTCCCACATAATAAACTGGTGCTTACTATGATAGCACGTGCAAGGGTTGCATAAAAAACAGCAATATAAGAAATTAATTTTCCTTTTGCTGATAGCAATGAATTTCTGCCGAGTGTTGTAACTGGTCGGACATCTTCTTTAAATTGCGATATCGTGATGCGAAGTAGAGGATACATTTTTTTGTAGGCTCTTGGATCCAGGTGATGAGAAAACGCGCATGACCAAGGTTTCTAAAGAAGCTAAGTTCGGAGAAAACATGACCAATGGATAATGTCCTTGCTTTGATAAATCTCAAAAATAACATTTTATAGCCATTACAAATGAGATAGCTAATATTCTCTAAGCGGTGGTAATGGTTGTTACCAGTTGCTAACCATGACGCGTGCGCTGGTGCAGATGGGAAGAAGCTGTTTCTCGTTTTGTTTCTCTTGCAACCTAATCTACAATTTTTTTTATATTGCTTTGAAGGAATCTTCCGTTTTTTTAAATTACAATTTCATTAACGCGAACGTAAAAATTTTTAGAGTTATTATTTAAATTTTTTTTTATAAAATATAAAATAATAATTTAGCTCTATAGCTGAGAATTAAATGTCGAATCACGTCATAATCACACGTTGCGCTCTTAAGCGTTTTATTGTAATGAAAAACGTTATTTCTTATAACTGGAATAATAATTTTTTTTTAAATCAAGAAAATTAAGTATCTTTGCTTTATATCAGCTTTTAATAATTTCGCGTTGGAACATAATATATCATTTATAGTTTCTTTGTAATATTTATGGTGATTTAATTATTATCAAATTTTCCTTTAATTTATTTAATAAATGATACCAAAATATTTGTACGAGAGGTCTGATATTTTGACAATGTCTAAATATTAAATTACTGAATGCGGATAGTTTATGCATTACTATAAGCGCGGATGCAGTATTGAACCAATATACAAGAATTTGTCATTTTATATTATAATATTCTTTATTTCATTTTATTTTAAATTTTCGCGTGTAATAATCGTGCTATGATTTTGACGGAAAGGAAGGACGTGTCCTTATAACACTTTGCGTAAAGACTCGCCAGCTGTGGTTGATAAGCATGTAGTTGGCTTTGCTATAGGCGATGAACTAGGCAAAAGTATACTCGATCCTACCATACGCAAAGGGGTAATGTTGGGGAGATTCTGCTAATGTCTAAGTGTTGCGTCTCAGATTCGACAAAAGCAATATTCGTCGTCGCATTTTGGAGTTACTCGTGAAATCTCTACTAGATTGTAGATTCAGATAATTTCGCGTCATTATTCTGTATTTCTAACAATTCAATTTTCTGTTGCAAAAAAGCGCACTGGCGCTTGTAAATTAAAAGTTTATCAGTTTCGCTTTTTTGCAATTTATTATTTTTTGATTTAACATTTTTCACCATTTTGCATTTAGTTTTTACCATTAAGGTTGACTTGGAAACGATTTGTGCATGTTTGTAGCAGTCCCTATGCTTAGTGGGATATTGGAGGTGGTTATCGCTACCGAATCTGCAGAAAGGGTGGGAGGGAGGGGTATGAAATTGTCGGTATTATGGCTAAGACTATCGCTGTTCACCGAGCAACTCGAGGAATCCTTTCCCAAATTTCGCATTTTTAATTGCGCAATTTCTTCTTTCAAGGTTGAAAATTCACGAGTAAAATTTTCCTTTAAATCTGCTATCAATTCGCAATTGGAATTATTTATTTCATAAATTTTTGATTCTAAGGAATTTTTCAATTACCATAAAAATTGATTTTGTTCATTAAATCTATTTATTACTTGAGCAAGTGCTTGTTCCATTTTAAAGAAAAAAAATTTTTAAATAAATTGAATTTCTAAAATTTTTAATTTTGGGTATTTGTAAAAGTAAGCGAGCTGATATTAAACAAAGTACGTGTTTACGTTTTTGAAAGGTTCTCTGTGTTTACATCGAAGGATTGAATAAGAGATAATGCTTCAACAGAACACTTTAAAAGTTATATACAATATTTAAAATATTATTTTCGAATGGAAAATTTTTAGAATTTAGGCCTAGAAATACCTTATGGCGATTAACAAATCAAAATAAAATATGAAGAATTCTTAGAATCATAACACAGAATACAATGATAAATTTTTAAAAAATTATTGACGCTTTAATTTTTAGTATTAAAGTGAGTTTACTTTAAATAGTTAAATTACGATAAAAGTACAATTATTTAAATAAAGGAACAGATAATTTCAAAACAAAAAAAACCTGCCCCACGTTGGGCGCCATAAATGTGGCGACTTTCTTGAGATTTTAAATTTATTTTTAATATTAATAAACACGTGGGTAGGACTCGAGAATGAAACACACAATACGAGAAAAATTTCCACCAGTTACCAGCAATATTAAGACGGGCGCAGTGGTTTAAAACTGGAATTTACTGTTCATAATCAACTACAGATCACAATTCTTAACCGATTTTCAATTCTTTTTTTTAATTCTGTGACACGAAATCCTAACCATTGTATATATCCAAAAGTTTCATTTTCTTAAAATATATTATAATAAGTATTATTTTTAATTTTTATTGTGTACAACACCAAATTGCATTCTTCTGAGACGTGGCTGACCTGAACTCGAATTCGTGTGATCCAACGTGGAATCAACACCGGTAAGTTCACCATTGTTATCAACCTCGTTCGTCTTCACTTGCAACTGCTTGCTGAGCCGCCCCAAAGTGGTTTAAAACTGGAATTTACTGTTCATAATCGACTACAGATCACAATTCTTAACCGATTTTCAATTCTTTTTTTTAATTCCTTAGAACAAAATTCTTAAGAGAACTGTGATTTTCGATTCTTTATTTTTGTTGTTGTTTAATTGTTAAATAAACAAATATACAATGTAAATTGCACATTTTAACAAAATATCATTTTGTTTCTGCAGAAAAAGCTAAAATTAACTAGATATCACTCAGAAATGTTACAACTGCACTCATAAAAAAATAATAATGCAAAAACATTATACAATACATTATACAATAAATATTAAATACCTAATAAACAATTGTTTTAAACAAATTATCGTAGAAGCTACTGTATCAGGATATTAGGCTTGAAACTTGTTACTCGAGGGTTTTTGGGGTCTCTGATTACGAATCTAATGTCCAAATTTCAAAATTCAAAATGGCGGATCCAATATGGCGGACGAATTTTTAAAAATTGTCAGCATCTGCTTGAAATATGTTACTCGGGGGTTTTTGGGGTCTCTGATTACGAATATGATGTCCAATTTTTAAAATTCGAAATGGCGGATCCAATATGGCGGACGATTTTTTAAAAATTGTCAGCATCTGCTTGAAATTTGTTACTCGGGGGTTTTTGGGGTCTCTGATTACGAATATGATGTCCAATTTTTAAAATTCGAAATGGCGGATCCAATATGGCGGACGATTTTTTAAAAATTGTCGGCATCTGCTTGAAATTTGATACTCGGTAGTTTTTGGGGTCTCTGACTTATAAGTACTAACAGCATCTGATATCACTTAACACCCTTAATTGTGGAGCTATGTGCTTTATAGCCTAACCCTTATCAACGATAATTTATTACTTAAGCTTCATCATTTGCTTTAGTGGCCCTAAAAAGGGCGTTGATATTCAGTTTAATTTAATATTTAATTGATTATGCATTTCAAATATGCTGCTGAAATTTGTAGTTCCTAACTTGCTGCTAGGAGGATGCACTTCTCACAAGAGACATCAGTTACTATTCTTTATATAAAAGAAGAAGCTTTTACTAAAAATTCATTATTACAGGTTTGTATACTTTGATCGTTTTACGTTTGATTTTATGTTTCTATGTTCTGTATTTTGCATATATATGTCTTGAATTGTCTCGCTAGTATTTGTTTTATTTTCGTGATATAATTTTTTTTTTTGAGTGATTAAAATTGAGTCAGTATTTATACTAACTATTAATTAAAAATAGTATTAACTATTTTTAATTTATAAAAATCTTTAAAAATTGGATCAGTATTATTACTAACCCTTTTTTTATTTTTTAAATGATTGATATCTGTAAATTACCAAGTGGTAATAATTCGGAATAAATGGATGTTTTTAAAGTGCGTAAGAGGGTCTTGTGTGACTTTCTTATTGACAATAACAACAGTAGTATTTCAGATTTGGTAAGTTTCTTACAAACTCAGTACAGTATTAATCCTGAGCAATTAACAATTGTGAACAATAACTTGAAATCTTACTTCTTAGGTACATTTGAAAAGAAATGGAGAGAATGTTTCCGCATTAAAAATCGATTTGAAAATAAGTTTTACACATGGTTAGAATCAGATTTTGTTGTAAATTTTACAAATGATAAAGCTACAGGTGGAAGGAAACAATCGACTTTACCTTTCGAAGATGCTTCCGCGGGAACAAAAAGACGTAGATTATTGTCAATTGAAAAAGATTTTACGGAGATTGAAATTCAATAAGCATTCCTACGAAATTTACGCACAACAGGAAGAAATAAAATAGCTATTGTCATAGAAAAACTTTTAAATTCACCTGATACTGAAGAGTTTAATCTTTCAAATATGTCTGATAATAATTCCTATGTGCCTTACTCTCCAGAAGAAGCTGTAGCTTTATCGGAACAAGCCAGATTGTCCAAATATCAATACCAGGTCATTCAACTACAGGGTAAGGAAAGGAATGCTGACATTTATCCACCATATTATCAATTACTGAATGCTAAGAAAGAATGTTATCCTTCAGAAGTCCATGTAA
Organism: Leptopilina heterotoma; assembly: GCF_015476425.1. NCBI lineage: Eukaryota > Metazoa > Arthropoda > Insecta > Hymenoptera > Figitidae > Leptopilina > Leptopilina heterotoma. The sequence continues at coordinate 146,774 of NW_025110923.1, read as the reverse complement.
CAGAAGGAGGTGCCAGTATTTAGATTCAGTCTCTCGTTGATCATTCTATATATAGATTATTTAAAGACCCTAATTTATCTCTTCCACATTCAGAAAAGAATGAGAAAATCTATCTAAACATGGAATTTAAATATTGTATCGATGGATTGTCAACTAAAACAAACTACAACCAGAAGTTTTGTGACGAAAATTTGTCTGATGAAAATCTGCTAACTGCATCAATGGTTCCCGTGTGCTTAAGATTTAAGGGATACATCAAAAATTTTTTGGCAGAATCCTCATACTGCTTCATTAAAAATATGTATACCTATTATGCTGAAATTTGCTAAGGAAACAAAAGAAATGACAAAATCAGAGATTAAGAATATTAAATCTCAAATTAATAACCTAAAACCTATCACAATAACCACAGTTAATGCTGTAGACGTTATTAAAACTGACATGAAATTAACTATGGTGGATGGTAAGGTTTGCCAGGCACTTACGGACACCCCTTTAGCTTCTACATGCTATGTATGCAGAGCAAAACCATCACAAATGAACGATCTGTTGCGAGTAAAACAAATGTCTGAAAATATAATCTTTTTCGATTTTGGTCTTTCTACTTTGCACGCGCGGATCAGGTTCATGGAGTGTATTTTGCATATAAGCTTCAAGTTAAAAAATGGTGTGTAAAAATTGCTGAAGAAAAAGAAATTGTAAAAAAAACTAAGCAAAGAATTTGTGATGAATTTAAAAGAAAAATGGGATTGATAGTTGATCAACCACCTCAAGGTTCCGGTAACTTTAATTGCGGTAACACTTCTCGCAGGTATTTTGCAGACGTTGATCAATTAGCAGAAATAACTGGAGTTGACAAGGAACTGAATAAAAGATTTGGTCAAATCTTGGAGATGCTTACTACTAACAAGAAGATTTCTTCACAATTCTTCAATGATTTCACCTTTGAAACAGCAGAGCTTTATGTAAAACTGTATCTATGGTATTACATGCCGTCATCAGTCCATAAAATTCTATTGCATGGAGGCAAAGTCATGGACAGTTTTCTTCTACTAATTGGCGTTTACTCGGAAGAAGCTTCAGAAGCTCGTAATAAGGACATTAAGCACTTTCGAAATCATAACACAAGAAAAACTTCTCGATTACATACTGTTGAAGATTTGATTCACAAGCTACTAGTATCATCAGATCTGTACATTGGGTCCCTTAGACCTGAAAGAGAAACGATTGAATCTGATTTGGATTCAGAAATTTTGCAGTGGATCGATCAGTACGAAGATAAAATCAATTAATTGATAATTGTAAAGAGTTGAATGGTAATCTTACATAAAAGTATTTTAATACTGTGACGATGTGAATTGTCGTTCTTTATTTTGTCGAAATTCTGAATCGTCATGTCATCTGTCGAAATCATCCCTGAACCGTGATCGTTAATTGGTATGGTAATTTAGAAAGTCGGAACTGCCGTGTGACCCACTATCAGTGGTGAATGTGTGTCGCGCGGCTAGTTAGTAGGAGAGAAAGTTGTAGAGGGCAGAGCCGCTGTCTATTAGAAAGAGATAGAGAGAGGAGAGCCAGCGGAACGAGAGAGAAGAAGAAGTCGAAGAAGCCGAGCACGTGTAGGAAAAGCGAGAAACAGGTGTCAAGAGTTTTTCGCCGACATTTTTGAGTAGTTAGTTGGCCTACGAGTAATGTAGGAGAGTGTTCTGCGAGAAGTGTAGAAAGAGAGTAGAGGGTCAGATTATCAGAGAAGTGTGTGTTGTCAGAAAACTTGTTGTTGAGAGAAGAAGGTGTCGTTTTGTGAATAAAAGTAGAGATTGTGAAAAGTGGATTAATTGTGTGTTGGATTATTTCTCTTCCCTCAATTAAGGAATCCTTTGGAAGGAGCGTGCCGGAATTAGGAAAGAGAGAAATCAACGAGCGTCGTTGGGGTGAGTCAGTATCGTGCCAGTGTTGTGCCAGTCGTGTCTCGTCGTTGGCATTTCTGCTTGCCAATTTGTTCAGGCAGAATTTTCTCTGACGATTGAGAGCGTCTCAGAGGTGTTGTTGTTTGTCGGGTTGTTGTTAAAGAGTCGAGTAGTTTATTAATTGAGCTTAAAAATTAATTGGCGCCTGACGGCGAAATTTATTAAATTAAATTTCATATTATTATTATTGTTGAAAGCGTCAGATTTTGCTTGACGTTAAGCAGAAATTTATACTAAAATAAAATTAGTTAAAATCATACGTCACAAAATTTGGCGCCCAACGTGGGGCCAGGCCAGAACCGAGACACGACTAAAATTATTTATTGTGCCAGACTGAAAGTGATCATATTGAGCCGAATTGTATGGCGAGCCGAAATAAAAATTCAGAAGAGTCTGAATAAAAATATTTTGCCATTGTGTTGTACAATTGTGAGCCAGAATTCTGAATTTTCAATTTGCCAAAGCCGACATTTTCTTGTCAATAGCCGAGAGTTCAAAATTCAATAGCCAGAAGCCGATATTTTGAATTTTCAATTTGCCAGAGCTAGATAGATTTTTTTTTTGCCAAGAAAATTCAAAAATTCATTTGCCAGATTGTTTGCCGATTTATTTTGCCACTGCCAGAAATTATTTATTCATAAATTATGAGTAAATTACTGCCAAAAATTGTGTAAAATAAAATTGTAGAGTGCCTTTGCCATTAAATTTTAGAATTTATTTTTTCTTTTGAGACTGTAAAAACTTCCTGCCGTGAAAAAAAATTGAAATCAACAATTAAAATTTTTTTTTGTTTTGCTGAAAGCCAGTTTCGTGAGAAAATTCCGAGAAAAATTCCCAACAAACTTGTGCAAAATCAAAAATTTTCTCAAAATTTTATGCCAAGCACATGTTAGACCGGAAATAAAATTCGACTTAGTCACGTGACTGTAAGTAGTGCGCCGAACGGTCGAGAGAAACCACGCGCCGGGATATTTGAATTTCAGCAGTCGAGAGAAAGTTTGCGCGCGCCCGGAAAAGTGGCTCAGTAGTAGTAGTAATTGCGGCTACACAGAGAGAGAGAGAGAGAGAAGAGATAGTGGGAGAGTCGAGTCACCAGTCTGCCAGAAAAGAAAAATTTTGAAAGGGGGCCCTCCTTCAGTAGGTACGTCCTTGCTTTCAAGATAGCACAGGGCCGTGTATACTAATTGTGCACCCCCTTGAAAATTTAAAATTATTCGAACTTAGAAATTTTTTTTTGATTATTTTGAAATGGCAAAGGCAAGTAGCGAGATCCAGGACTACAAGAGACGCATGAGCGAACTAATTGAAATACCATGCGTAAGCCGAGCATGGGAAACAATTAGTCATGCAAATTGGTCAAGTAGTGACGAATTTACTGAGACACCAATTGTGTATCAGCGGGTCGTCACAAGTTTTGAGAGAGAGGTTGTTAAGAGCCGAGATGAGGTTTGCCCTTACCGACGGTGGCGACGTGCCATTTAGTGACAGATATGATCTCGGAAATTCCGATAAAATCTTTCTGGTCGAAGCCTTTTCAGAGCCGGAAACTGAAAAATTCCCATTTATCACGTATCATAGAGGTGGCCAGACATCATCGGCGGATGATGAGAAATCAGATAGTGGGGCGAGCCAGATTATTGAGCGTAGTAGTGCCAGAAAAACTCTAGGGAGTGGGGGAAATGAATCACGGAATGGAGCATCGTACAGTAGACCTAGTCCGACCAACGTTGTGTCCACACCAAATTACACACCCCCACCCCCAGTCATGTCAACAGCCAGTATGACGACAGTATCTTCCACCACTACCAGTGCTCAATTAAGTATGACAACGAGCACCGTTATGACATCGCCACACACCATCACGTCAGCCACAATGGCTCCAAATGTTCAGAGCCTCCGTGATTCAGTCGCGCGTTTGGGTTTGTCGCCAGAAATAAGAAGACTCATGGAGTATGCTGAGAAGACAGACCGCCAGTATTCTGGAGGGGGATGGGAGTTACAACAAAGTCAATGTAGGGCCGAGATTGGAGAAGGGTACCAATTGACCCATCACCAACAATCGCGTATCTTGTCCCCACATACAAAAACTCCTGTAGCCGAGACCTCACACTCACATCACACAAATGATAGAGTGAGGCCCACACCCGCCCCCAGGAGCCAGTCAAGCCGAAGTAGTGTGAGTGACGCTAGTGTCACTCATCAACGAGTGCCACGAAATGGAGAGCCAGTGAGAAAAGAGACTGAAAGAAGTGTGTGTAGTAGAGGGGGAAGAAAAAGAGATCATGTTAGGAAATTGGGTAACATTAGAGAAGAAGGGCAGAGAAAAGGGGAGAGAGAAACCAGACTGAATAGAGGACGAGAGCAATGAAGGAAGTAGTGACAGCGAGAGATTTAGCGCTAGTGTTAGAGTGAGTAGAGAGTGCCAAAGAGAGAACAAGAGGGTCGAAAGACCGAAGAGAAGTGAGTGGGAGAGCCGGAGATCAATCTTAGATGACTCTACAAGTGAGTCAGAATCTGAGAGTGATCTGAGTCAATGCCAGAGTAGTGGGGGGAAAAACAAAGAAATTAAGTCCAGTCGGAGGTCCAAAGTGATCAGAACACTGAAGGACTGGGACTTAAAATTCTTTGGTGATGACGACAGTGCCGAAGAATTCTTGGAGCGCTTGGAAGACTGTAAGGCTTGGTCAGATTTTTCTGATCAAGAAATATTGCAGGCGCTGCCAATCATCCTTCAGAAAACTGCCAGCAGTTGGTTTAGGTCGTTGCGCCGTGAAATTAATTCGTGGAAATCATTCAAGAGGGCGTTCAAGAATGAATATCTGGTGACGGTAGACGACGATGACGTGATTGACGAGTTGAGGGCCAGGACGCAAGGGAAAGGAGAGAAAATCTCACCATATTTGACCAGCTTTAGATTAATCTTAGATCATATGAAGCGACCTCTCAGCCAGAAGAAACAAGTCAAGATCGCCTACAAAGGTTTGACGCCAGCATACAGACGTCAATTAGACAGGTTGTATTTCGAATCGTTGAGTCAAATGGAGAAGATCCTTAGAAATTATGAGAAGGCCAGGGACTTGGACGAAAGATATACCCCCCCTCCACCTAAAGAGAAGATGCGTTTTCCTGCAGCAGCCGTGAAGGAAAGCCGATTCAATAAAATAGTGAGATCAGAAGCAGCGACGTCAGAGGAGGAGTCAGAGTCGAGTGGTAGTGACCACTCTACCAAGGAGATTAAAGAGACGAACGAGGCCAGAATAAAAGAGAAGCCAGAAAGTGTATGTGTAGATGCCATGACACTTATGACAACAGCCCAGAATTCAGCAGTGCAGAGTCAAGTAGCCAGTTCACCCCCACCACAAATCTTGCCAGGACCTATGCAAATTGCATTCCCAGCCATGTATGCAGGAAATGTGTCAGGAAGAGCCAAACCAATTGGTTTGCCAAATGTAGAACAAAATGGTTCACAAACGGCAACAAAGCAATTTATGGGAGTTTGTTTCCAGTGTCAATCTATGGGACATCGGGCCAGAGATTGTCCCAGGAGGATCTGTTTTCAATGTCAGCAACAGGGACATTACGCCAAACAATGCCCCCTGAGGCAAACTCAAGTAGAGTCATGCCTAGTGTGCAAAACACCCGGAATAAACTTCTTGAGCTGCCAGAATTGTGTGGCAATACGGACAGTCTTGGAGAGCGGTGCCTGGAGGGCATAGAGATGCCTTGTACACTTGGGCCACGACAGCAGGAGAAGAAGAGCCGAGAAAGAGAACTGTGTGAGAGCTGTGCCAGAACCGACCGAGTAAAGAGAGCTTACTTTGTCAAAATGTAGTTGAAAGCAATGCTGTCGAGCGTGGGACTAAAGGTACGGATGTGATCCCAGTACCTATAGTCCAGGGGAGGGGAGAGGCTGTGAGAGTCACAACTGACCCAACCCTAAGAAAATTTTTTTTTTTTTGAGATTAGAGATGGGAGAAAGCATTGTAGACAGAAAAATTGATAAGAGAGCCGAGTTTTGTGAGATGTGTGAGGTAAAAAGGAGAGCCGAGTTTCGTAAGTCGTGTGCCGTAGAGAGGAGAGCCGAGTTTCGTAAGCCGTGTGCCGTATAGAGGAGAGCCAAGCTTCGTGAGCAGTGTACCGAAGAGAGGAGAGAGACTCATACCAAAATTAACGAGCCAGCCATTGACATCGGACAGTAGTTAGTCATTGGTAATGACGGTCCTACTGGGAGTAGTACCGGTCATGGGGAGGGGATTGTGACGATGTGAATTGTCGTTCTTTATTTTGTCGAAATTCTGAATCGTCATGTCATCTGTCGGAATCATCCCTGAACCGTGATCGTTAATTGGTATGGTAATTTAGAAAGTCGGAACTGCCGTGTGACCCACTATCAGTGGTGAATGTGTGTCGCGCGGCTAGTTAGTAGGAGAGAAAGTGGTAGAGGGCAGAGCCGCTGTCTATTAGAAAGAGATAGAGAGAGGAGAGCCAGCGGAACGAGAGAGAAGAAGAAGTCGAAGAAGCCGAGCACGTGTAGGAAAAGCGAGAAACAGGTGTCAAGAGTTTTTCGCCGACATTTTTGAGTAGTTAGTTGGCCTACGAGTAATGTAGGAGAGTGTTCTGCGAGAAGTGTAGAAAGAGAGTAGAGGGTCAGATTATCAGAGAAGTGTGTGTTGTCAGAAAACTTGTTGTTGAGAGAAGAAGGTGTCGTTTTGTGAATAAAAGTAGAGATTGTGAAAAGTGGATTAATTGTGTGTTGGATTATTTCTCTTCCCTCAATTAAGGAATCCTTTGGAAGGAGCGTGCCGGAATTAGGAAAGAGAGAAATCAACGAGCGTCGTTGGGGTAAGTCAGTATCGTGCCAGTGTTGTGCCAGTCGTGTCTCGTCGTTGGCATTTCTGCTTGCCAATTTGTTCAGGCAGAATTTCCTCTGACGATTGAGAGCGTCTCAGAGGTGTTGTTGTTTGTCGGGTTGTTGTTAAAGAGTCGAGTAGTTTATTAATTGAGCTTAAAAATTAATTGGCGCCTGACGGCGAAATTTATTAAATTAAATTTCATATTATTATTATTATTGTTGAAAGCGTCAGATTTTGCTTGACGTTAAGCAGAAATTTATACTAAAATAAAATTAGTTAAAATCATACGTCACAATACATATATACAATCGACCCATTTTAGGGCCATACATGCAAACGATGAAGCTTACGTGACGAACTTATTCAATAATGAACGGAAAATACTTACCAGGTAAGTAAAAATCTTGTTTTATAATAATAACTATAAACAAAAATATTCAATCGGCCCTTTTTAGGGCCACTAAAGCAAATGATGAAGCTTAAGTAATAAATTATCGTTGATAAGGGTTAGGCTATAAAGCACATAGCTCCACAATTAAGGATGTTAAGTGATATCAGATGCTGTTAGTACTTATATGTCAGAGACCCCAAAACCCCCGAGTATCAAATTTCAAGCAGATGTCGACAATTTTTAAAAAATCGTCCGCCATATTGGATCCGCCATTTAGAATTTTAAAAATTGGACATCATATTCGTAATCAGAGACCCCAAAAACCCCCGAGTAACAAATTTCAAGCAGATGCTGACAATTTTTAAAAAATCGTCCGCCATATTGGATCCGCCATTTTGAATTTTGAAATTTGGACATCAGATTCGTAATCAGAGACCCCAAAAACCCCCGAGTAACAAGTTTCAAGCCTAATATCCTGATAAAGTAGCTTCTACGATAATTTGTTTAAAACAATTGTTTATTAGGTATTTAATATTTATTGTATAATGTATTGTATAATGTTTTTGCATTATTATTTTTTTATGAGTGCAGTTGTAACATTTCTGAGTGATATCTAGTTAATTTTAGCTTTTTCTGCAGAAACAAAATGATATTTTGTTAAAATGTGCAATTTACATTGTATATTTGTTTATTTAACAATTAAACAACAACAAAAATAAAAAATCGAAAATCATAGTTCTCTTAAGAATTTTGTTCTAAGGAATTAAAAAAAAGAATTGAAAATCGTTTAAGAATTGTGATCTGTAGTCGATTATGAACAGTAAATTCCAGTTTTAAACCACTTTGGGGCGGCTCAGCAAGCAGTTGCAAGTGAAGACGAACGAGGTTGATAACAATGGTGAACTTACCGGTGTTGATTCCACGTTGGATCACACGAATTCGAGTTCAGGTCAGCCACGTCTCAGAAGAATGCAATTTGGTGTTGTACACAATAAAAATTAAAAATAATACTTATTATAATATATTTTAAGAAAATGAAACTTTTGGATATATACAATGATTAGGATTTCGTGTCACAGCACGACTTGAGTCGAAGACCTCGCAAATCTTTCTTATATACTCTGGTCGTATTTCGGCGGCACGCGGTATTTTTCTGTCGTCTGCTAGAGGAAGCATAGACGACACCTATATTTCAAACGCGGGAATAATTTGAAATAGCAATTAGTAAATTAAAGAATTGACGAATAGAAACCACGTGTTAACTAATTAAATGGAGATTGATCGCGTAACGATTTAGTTCGTTACACTCCCTCCTTCTAAATCGCGGTTGCTACTCGTCATTCTCAAGTTCAACCAATTGTTTACCATCTGTTCGTCCGTAAAAACAAAGATTGTTATTAAATTTTATTAACATAAATCAATATTTGGAACTGAAATAAGTATTTTTTTCTTCCTTTTTTTATAAGTTACTCCCAATCAAAAATTTCTGTCAAATGCCAGTATTCACAACTGGCGCAATATTGCACCAGTACTGGCATGCCAGCAGTTGGCTTGCCAGTACTGGTTTAGTACTGGCTTCATTAAAATTTCTGTACTCCGCCAGTACTGCCCTTTAAGACTGGTATGCCAGTACTGTGCCAGTATTGCGAAAACAACACTGGCAAACCAGTACTATGCCAGTACTGTGCCAGTCTTGCTAACACGGTAAACTGACAATAGTCAGTTAGGAACTAATTAATGGAAATTTATGCAGTAATTTATAGAAATTTTCGCAATAATTCGTAAAGATATGTTCCACATAAGTTACAATTAAAAACTTTTATTTTAGCAATTTATGGAAAATTTTGCGGTAATTTATAGAAATTTTCACAATAATTCGTAAAGATATGTAAAGCAAAAATTACCATTAAAATTTTGAATTTCAGTCATTTATGGAAATTTTACGGTATCTAATTTATGGAAATTTATGCGGTATCTAATTTATGGAAATTTATGCGGTAATCTATCAACATTTTAACGATAGTTTATAAAACTATGTAAAACACAAACGAGAATTTAAAAAATTAACATCGGTAATTTATGGTAATTTATTGAAATTTTCGCGGTAATTTATGGAAATTTATAAGATAATTTATGAAAATTTTGAGGATAAATTTTTAGCTAAAAAATTTAACGTTGGTAATTTATGGTAATTTATGGAAATTTATTAGGTAATTTACTTATTTGGTTTTTTTGAATTTAGTTCAATTAAATAATAATTTAACTTCATTACGCAGTTAAACGCTCTTTATTAATTGTAAGTGTAAAAGGTGTCAAAAATTAAAATTTATTCTCCTGTAGCTTCGATAGGGTAGTGGTTAGAGTGTTAGGCTAGAAGTCCGTAGGTCGTGGGTTCGATTCCTCGCAGTATCAAATTTTATTTCGTTATAGGTTTGCGTTTATTCTGTGTTGTTAAAATTAATTTGATTAAAAGTTAAAAGTTGGGGATTATTACATGTTTGCAAATATAAATTAATTTTTTTTTATTATATTAATATTGAATTTAAATAAATTTTCCACTAGATTGGAAAATAGACGGTTTGGTCTGATTCAGGCCAGTGCTAGAAGATTTTTCTACACGGGTACCAAACCAGTACTGAACCAGTACTGGCTGCCAGTACTGCGCCAGTAACATCGAACCATTACTGAAAAGCGTTATCATTTCAGTCAAATGACAGTACTGGGTCAACCATGGCGGCCAGTACCCCGCCAGTACTGGGCAGTACTGGCGCAGTACTGCGCCAGTTGTCAATTTTTGCTTGGGCTATTATGACAACTTGCAACTGCTTTAGCCCACATAGCACAATAGTATGAGGTAAGGTTATGTTGAGTACTAATCGTAAGGCTCATAAGGTTACACGATATTGCTGTGGTAGACCTGAGGTGAACTAAAAACTTCCGCCATGGAGGTAAGGTTACATGTTAGGGTGTGGTGACTATATATGATAAGGCCATGGTAACCTTACACGTTAAGGTTGAGGTAACGTTACATGTTAAGGTTGAGGTAAGGTTACATGTTAAGGTTGAGGTAACGTTACATGATAAGGTTGAGGTAAGATTACATGTCAAGGCTGAGGTAAGGTAATTATTAAGTTGTAAGGTTGAGGTAAGGTTGTGATAAGTTTACAAGTTATAGAAAATATTGAAAAAATAATTAATAAATAAATATTCAATTAAAATGTTAAGTTTGTTGCTCTTCTCTATTTTGGAAACCTAACATGAAGCAGAAAATTTTGAAAACAAATTTGGGGGGACTGGGATTCGAACCCGGGATCGACGTGCATAAACCTATCATTCTAACTAACTGAGCTAAGTAGAGAACTGGCAGAAGGAAAATTAATGTTGCCTTTAGGGTGAACCAAGAAGATGATTAACTCCTTAAAGGCAACATTAATTTTCCTTCTGCCAGTTCTCTACTTAGCTCAGTTAGTTAGAATGATAGGTTTATGCGCGTCGATCCCGGGTTCGAATCCCAGTCCTCCCAAATTTGTTTTCAAAATTTTCTTCTTCATGTCAGGTTTCCAAAATAGAGAAGAGCAACAAACTTAACATTTTAATTGAATATTTATTTATTAATTATTTTTTCAATATTTTCCATAACTGGTAAACTTATCACAACCTTACCTTAACCTTACCTCAAGCTTACAACTTAATAATTACCTTATCTCAACCTTGACATGTAACCTTACCTCAACCTTAACATGTAACGTTACCTCAACCTTAACATGTAACGTTACCTCAACCATAACGTGTAACCTTACCTCAACCTTAACATGTAACGTTACCTCAACCTTAACGTGTAAGGTTACCATGGCCTTATCATATATAGTCACCACACCCTAACATGTAACCTTACCTCCATGGCGGAAGTTTTTAGTTCACCTTAGGTCTACCACAGCAATATCGTGTAACCTTATGTGCCTTACGATTAGTATTCAACATAACCCTACCTCATACTATTGTGCTATGTGGGAGTGAGGATAAAAATAGCTATTTAGTGAATTATACACACACATTCATCCACACATTTGTTTTTATTATCAAAATAATTGAGTTTTTATTACATATATGGAATGCTAATTACATAAGCTAAATTTTATTAACTGTTGGTAAAAAAAAAGAAAATTATTATTATTATGTATTATTTTAGTAAACACTTTGGTTTAAAGAAAAGAAAATTATTTTCGTAAGGCGAACATAGTTAAACAATTGGTTGAACTTGAGAATGACGAGTAGCAACCGCGATTTAGAAGGAGGGAGTGTAACGAACTAAATCGTTACGCGATCAATCTCCATTTAATTAGTTAACACGTGGTTTCTATTCGTCAATTCTTTAATTTACTAATTGCTATTTCAAATTATTCCCGCGTTTGAAATATAGGTGTCGTCTATGCTTCCTCTAGCAGACGACAGAAAAATAGCGCGTGCCGCCGAAATACGACGAGAGAGACTAAGAAAGATTTGCGAGGTCTTCGACTCAACACATTATCTCTGGATTTTGGGCCCGTTGACGAAGGAGATTTGAATCGTGATCGTGGACCTTTTTTGATTATACGCAAACTTGCGACTGTATCTTCTTGAGGTTGAGTCCACAATAGGCACTTTTCTTAAAGCGATGCATACCATCTACATCGATTTCTATTGTTCGAACAATGGAAATCGACGTAGAGGGTATGCATCGCTTTAAGAAAAGTGACTATTGTGGACTCAACCTGATGTGAGACATTGAGCACTACAAAAAATCATGACAATGACCATTCAATCGACGCTTTCCCGCTTCATTTAACCGACCAATCACCAACTAATAAGTTTTTCATATTTTATTTATTTTATTTTGCACAACTCATATATCTATATATTTCCGTTACTCGCATCATTTTTAAAAATTGTCCTTATAATTTATCCACCACAAAAATATCCTTAGTCAAATATAAATCCAATCCAAAAAACTCCCGTTTATCGAATTGTATAAAATTTGTTTAATTTATTTTACGTATTAATTTGTATTTATTTTTGTTTCGTGTATTCATATTCTTTTATTGAATTTTATAAGCCATTCGGATAAATTATTAAAATTATCAATTTTCAATTAGTTATTTGTGTTTTAATTTTGTTTATTAGATCACATTTCATAGCCTATACTGTATCGTGTCTCTTTATTTTTTATTATGTATAACTTTGTCTAAAGCTTAAATATTTTATTTAATAATTTATTATTTACCTATATCAAATTCGTTACACATTCTTTAAAATCAAATAGTACAAATATATTTTAGACAGACAGAGAACAAATAGGTAAAACAAATATAAAGATATTTGTCTACTTTTCTAACTAGTAGTGAAAGTAAATTTTAGTCAAAAATCCTCATCAAAATTATTTTAACCAAACAACATGAAGTTCGATTCGACATTTAAATAACGTGATTTCTCTTTCTTTGTAATACCATTTTGTTGAAAACAATAAAAAATAATTTGATTACAGAAAAAAAGAGAACCATATATATGTTGAAGTGAAACAATCGAAAAGCTGTCGAAGTTAAAGTTTGCAGGAATGCAAGTTTCATCTTAAATGAAAGCTTGGGAAATTGTAATAAGATTTCCTGAAAGCTTTGAAATTTGACGTAATTTGCAGCTGGTTCCCCCTTTTGACTGTCACGATTTTCGCATTTGATCGTTCGAACTGTCGAAAGTGTCGATCGCATAGTAAAAGAACATAATGCTGAAGTTACAAACAGTTCTCTTGCGATACGCGCGCGCGAAAGAGAGAGAGAGTCGCAGAGGGAACTTCTTGAACCGTGCAATGCTCGCGAGTTGTCACTTTGTGACGGTATCTCAGTGACTAATGAGCGCTTTTGAAACTACAAGTATGACGTATAACTATAGTCATAAACTATCATTCAGCAATCGTTATTCTGATACTACAGATGAAAGAAAGCCCTTCAAGAAAGGTTGAGAGAGAGAAGGATAGATGATTCCAAAAGCGATGCGAAAAATATAAAAAATGTACAGAAAATATCATTTAAATGTTCAGGAAATTTTCACACTAAATATTTATTTAATCGAGACATTTAAATCTTTACACAATTTTCACTAAACTTTTCAATTAAATATGCCAAATATTGCAAGTAAATATTTAATAAATTTTTGGGAAAATTTCGGTGCTGTGGGGGAATACACGCACAATCACCCTATATTATTTTTAGCTGTCAGTTATGGGAAAGTCGAGAAGTTCGGTCGATGACAATTAGAAAATTAGACGAAATGATCGTTCGAAAAACTATGACGATAACGAAAAAAATTTCTCGAAAAAATTGAAAGTCTCGAATCGAATTGAAACACTAATACTGGGTCAAATTTTCTCAAAAAAATCAATGTTGGCATTGGGTCTGTGAATCTTTCTAAAATTTGGTGTAAATATAGTGTTGTGTAAGAGAAGAAAAAAAAAAAAATTTTCAAAATTTTGGGTTTTACCGGATATTAAAGTTTAAAGTAATTTTTTTCAAAAACGCATAACTCTAAGACTTTTTTTCATATTTATGTGACTAATAATTGTTATACCAACAATTTTAACACTGAAAAAAATTTCTGGCACCCGTATACCAGGAATTGACTAGTTTGCCTGGTTACGAGAGGCATCCACTAGGACAACCTAGTTAAAAGACTAAGGTAGTAAGGTCAAGCATAGTCAAAATGACTAGAAAATTAGTTAATGTGGATAAGAAAAATAGTCAAATTGACTAGGATTCTTAATCGAATTTCTATTATCCGATAACAAACAAAAAGTAAAGATTAAATAAAAAAGTAAATAATATTGCTTAGAACACATTCATAATTCACCTTATATGTATACGTCTTAGAATTAACACAACCTTATGAAATAAATATTTAACACGGGGGGGGGGGACGCGAACACCTAACACTAACGCATACGCACATTGAAAACCCGGAACGCTAACCACTACACTCCCTGTAAAAAAAAGAATTGGGTGGTCCGGGATTTCGAATTGGGATGTCGTTTCTTGAATTCGAGAAAACGACTTTTTCGAATTGGACTGATTTCTGAATTCAGAAATGTATGGTTCCACGATCAACCCAATTCGACAGATATTTTAAAGATGAAAATAAAGAGTTTAACACTTCACTGGACATTGAACAGTAGTTAATTGAGACGGTGCACGTTATTCACGTAGGTGAATACATTTCTTTAAGCAATAATGTTAATTTTCAATAAAATAGAGAGAATTAAAAATTTGATGTGGTCTTTGTTTACAATAGAAAAAGTTTTCTACTTTTAGGGTTATTAAAATAGCTTACTTACCGACAGCTGAGAAGTATTATAATAACAAATCAAATGATGATTTCTATACGAAAGTATCATTTACGTCGGTAATTGAATATTAATAAATTAATTTTAAATTTTTAAACGGATTAAAAATTTTTTATTAAGAATATTTAAAAAAAATTTACAATAAATACTGTAATTAATATTTTTTTCAAAATATAATTATATGTTTGTTATAAAAATAATAATTTTAAAACAATTTATTTGAATCAACAAAAAAATAATTTCTTTTCTTGATTTTCATAATTAAAACGTTTTTAAATTATTTATTCTTCAATTTTATAAATTAGGATTAAATTATGTAGGGGAGAGTCTCCAGTTGTGAGACGGGTTTTATTTTTGACCCGTAAATTGTAAACGGGTAAACGAAATTGTAAATAAAATACACCGTTCGAAAGGTAACAGAAATACGCAACTTTTATTAAAAGAAAGTGTAGTGTTTTGATGAACTCAAAAAATTTTACGATACATTTTCCGAGCACATCGCTTTTTTCAAAAAAAAATGTCTCCAGTTGTGAGACACTCATTAAAAATTGCTAAAATTTAATAAGTTTAAAATAAAACGTTATGTTTAGTAGAAATAATTAAATATATTAATAACACAGCCACACAAAAAAAAAAGTTCTGATCTGGGGTCTCACTATGTAGACTTTATGTTTTTTGGGTCGCTGAATCCGAATCCGAGGTCCATTTAGCCCCATCAGATCAGGATTTTGACATAACCTCAAAAAACCAATATGGCGGACACATTTTTGAAAAGTTCATCGGATTCGCTTGAAATTCGTTACTCGGGGGTTTTTGGGGTCGCTGATTACGAACCTGATGTCGGTTATTCAAAATTCAAAATGGCGGATCCAACATGGCGGACACGTTTTTGAAAAATTCATCGGATTCGCTTGAAATTCGTTACTCTGGGGTTTTTGGGGTCGCTGATTACATATCTGAAGTCAGATTTCAAAAATTCAAAATGGCGGATCCAATATGTCTGTATCAGCCATATTGGATAAGATAATTCATTTCTTACTTAGTGTTTATCTTCCACAATGGTATATAATTACAAGGCGGTTAAATTTGTTTACAAAATGTTTATAACAATAGTAATTTTTAATTTCCTTTTTTATTTTGTTAACAATTACATAAACAACTTAATGATCAAATTATATGAAGGATTAACTAATTAGAAGTAAAACAAGATCGTGCAACACATAGATCTCAGATACAACACATTCGCGTAAGTGCAAAGTATGTGCGTTGCAAATTTTGAAAATTTTTGTTTGTTTTTTATTGCATTAAAATTGTTGGTATAACAATTATTAGTCACATAAATATGAACAAAATCGATTGAAAAGTCTCAGAGTCATGCATTTTAAAAAAAATTACTTTAAAATTTAATGCCCGGTAAAACCCAAAAATTTGAAAAATTTTTTCCCTCTTTCTTCTCTTACACAACATAGTATTTACTTTTACACCAAATTTTAGAAAAATTGACGGACCCAAATCCAAAATTGATTTTTTTGAGAAAATTTGACCCTACTGTGAATAAATAAAAAATTGTTAAACAATATTATGATTAATAAAATAAAGAATAAAAGAATATACAAAAATTAAATAATCAAAAAAGAGGCTTCAATAAAAATTAAATAATAAATTCGAAAAATTGATGATGAAACAACAATCAGCTTAATTATTTATGAAAGCCGAATATACTGAATAAGAATTATAATGCTTACCTTGTTAGTCAGTGCTCTATTTGCCCTTAAATAAATGTCACTTAAAATGAAAAGGCAACAGTTTTTTATTTTGAAAGCGAAACTCTTCTTTCTCGAAATAAAGTTTTCTTGAGGAAATATATACACTTTCTAACTGATTGCAAGAAAAATAGACTTTATAAGACAAAGTGCGCGGTGGATATAAAAATTCAATAACAATGTACACTGAAAGAAAAATGAGGAAATTACTTTAAAACAAAAACAAAATATACGCCAAAAATAATAGTCACTGTAGCAAATAACAAACAAAATTTTCCAGCAAATAGTAGGGAAAAAAATTTTAAAGAATTGAAAATGTAAAGGAAAAGAAAAGAAATTCGCAAGGAATTCACTTCATAAATTTTGTAAATATAGGGAAAAAATGAATAGAAGTTTGTTTCAAAATAGACGACAATTACGAGAAAAAAAAGAAAATGAAATATATTTACACTGTTTGACAATGTCAATTCATTACAATATATAAATTTTCAGACTGCAAGTAACCGGACTTGATGAGAGCTGAAAAAAATTATTATATAATATTTATAACTATATGCGCGATTGTTATATGTATATATTGTACAAAAACTGTAACAAACACATGTAGAGGTAAATTAAAATATGCAAAATTATAACGCGTGTGTTACAGTTGACGAGAAAAAATTAATAAAAAATATCTCACTTAAAATTTTTAGAGAAGATGTTTCATTTGACTATTATAAACATGATGGATTATACAAATACAATATAAAAAAGAAAAATATAATTCACGTTTATAAAAATTATTTTTTTTTCATCACAAAAATTTTTAATTTTTTAAAGAAGTTTTATTTTTTACTTATTTTTTCTTTTTAACAATCGCTTTCTTTGTGCAGTAAAAATGCTTCATATACACAAATTTTTTGCGCCAGTAGTAAATTATATGTATCGTTTAAAAATATTTTTTTACAAAACCTTATGTTTATAATTATTGACACTGGATGAGTTAAAAATTTTTTACATAATTATTTCTTAAATACTTCATTAATCTCCTAGTTATTAAAAATGGACTTGCAATATTAGTTAATTAACACTAAAAATATAAAATTAAAATTAAAAATTAAACCCTAAAATCTGATTTAGTGAAAAAGGGGAAATTTTTCCCATTAGTTGAACTTTTGTTCTATAAATTTCTTTCTCTCGATTCGTAAATTTTTTTCAACTTTTTATTCGTAGTTGTTAAAAATGAAAAAAAATGTTGAAAATAATTATATCAATAAAATTCTGTATCTCCATTTTTCACTAATTCCGATAATAAAGCAAGAATGAAAAAAATTACTTCTACATAAAACTGGTGAGAAAAAAAAATTACTAAAAACTAAAAATCTCTTGTGGATATAATGTAAATATAGGAACTTACAATTTAAATTGATTAATATTTTCTCCCTTATATATAAGCGTATTTATAAATGGTCGATTTCAATTAAAATATTTTCGAAAATTCCTCCAATGTGTTGAAATGCAACGTCAACTCGTCTCGCAAAATTGAATATATTTAAATAATAATTAACGTATACCGGGAGTTGATAAGAATTTTAATTAAACGAGAAGTTTTGCGTTTTATCAGAAGCGAGACCAAGAGAAAATAAAAGAGAGATAGAGAGAGAAAGAGAAACAAGAAACGAAACAATTTTCTTTAATCTTACAAGAAGTTAGCTGAAAAATTAAAAAATAAAGAAATAAAAATTTTCAACAAAATGTCAATAAAATCGAATACGAATTGACGTTTTTGTACACTGAAAAAAAAATATTCTTGTTTTAAGAGGATTCCTCTTATTTCTATGCATATTTTCCTCTTCTATATGGCTCAAAAAACGTCCTCTTATTTTAAGAGGATTATTCTCAACTTAAGAGAAATTCCCCATAAAAGTAGAGGAATAGTCTCAACTTAAGAGAAATTCCTCTTAAAAGTAGAGGAATAGTCTCCAATGAAGAGTAATATTCTTAATTCAAGAATAAAATGTAAGAGGATTTTAGAAGAGGAATTGTCCTCTTAAAACAAGAATATTTTTTTTTCGGTGTAGAGTGCATAAAATTTGCAATAAAGTAATTATTATGCAAATTGTATTCCTTATACAAAAGTATAACCACACGGAAAAAATTTTGGGTGACGGGCCATTCCAAGTAGACTGAAGATTTACGAATGCGATACGACTCTAGTTTGGAGGAGCCGCATTTCCAACTCGGGCGTGCTGAGCGCCCAACATGCGGCTATTGCAGTCTCAAGGTTTTGAGTCTCAAATCTTGGGTGTTCAGCGACACCGACATAGGAACGCAGATTTTCCGAACTGAGATCGCAGCACATCCAAACTATAGTTCCTCCACTTTCCGACGATTGGGATTGCACGGTACTCAACATTTTTTCAGTGTACAGTTAAGGGGAATAGCGTAAAAAAATATTAATTATAAAAAATTCTGCTACAATTTTTTCTTTTAAAAAAAATATGACATTTTTTGTGACAAATTGAGCAATGCTAATATTTTTTTACACTATTTTCATTTTTCTTCGAAAAAAAAGAAAAGTGACGTTGAAATTTTTTTTGTGACAAATTCGGTAATGTTGATATTTTTTTACACTATTTTCATTTTTCTTTGGAAGAAAAGAAAAGTGACGTTGAAATTAAAATATAAAATAGAATTCGATTCTCACTTTCTTCAATCGAGCATATTTTTGGACGACTTTCTGTTATATTTAAAGATTAAAACAAAGATTTTTCATTAGTCAAAATTGTGTAAAATTATAATCGTAATAGATGTGTGAATAAAAAGATGATTTCCTTCTTTTTTTTTATTTAGTTTCTCTCTTGTGATGTAACTGCGTTTTAAGGATGCAACAGATTGCAGGGACCAGTGTTCGTTTATGTTATCAGCTACCTGAAAAAGGACTTTCGAGACTTTAGACAAGGCGATTAATTGTCCATTTCAGGATAACTCTTCGTGTCAAACATGATCATCCCAAATTGTTGCCTTCTTCGCTCTATCCACCGACGCCAAGAAAGTGCCATGTGGATGCCATGATACCGCCGTTACTGCCGATCTGCGAAAAAAAAACACAGCGTCCCTGGGATTTAGGGAACCACAGTTTTTTTTCCAAAAAATTTGCATAAGATAAAAAAAATTGCAGAAATAACAAAAATAATCATCATTTACATTCACTCTGGTGTCATTTTAGGTAAATTAAAAATTTTAATTGTATTTTAAAGTTTAGTTCAAGCCTCGAATATTTTGATAATAGGATAATTTTTCGACTTTTCTTCTACATATTGCAACAAAATACCACTTTATCTGTATGAAAAGCAACTAAATCTTTGTTATACTTAAAAACGGTTTTGCTTCGAAACACCTGTTTTAATTTGACAATTTTTTAGACAGTGCTGATTTTTCTTTGAAAATATTGGTGGTCGATTATGTAACTTCATTTTTATTTTGACTTTCATTTTCACTTTCATATGGATAGATTTTTATTTTTACTTTTTTATTTTCACTTTTAGCTTAATAAATTTATATTTTCTCTTTCACTTTAATAGAAAGTTAAAATAAAAAACTGTCAAAGTGAAAATGAAAGTTAAGTAAAAATAAAATTACGTAATCGAACCCCAGGGGGTTCGTAATTTTATTTTTACTTTCACTTTCATTCTTACATTTATATTTACTTATGACTGATGAATTTCTTTAATAACTTTCATTTACACTTTGAGAAATTTTCACCTTGATGATTTTCTTTACTCATTTTCAAAATTCTGTTAAGTAAAAATAAAAATGAAATTATGTCAAAGTAAAAGTGAAAATTAAAATAAAAATCTATCAAAGTAAAAGTAGAAGTGAAAATAAAAAACTCAAAGTGAAAGCAGAAATGTCCCTAATTTTTCGTTTTCAACCTTAAAAACTTTTTAAAAAAACCAAATTACCAAATTATTTTCCGAAAATTGTTAAAAATGATTGATTTAGGCAAGAATTTGAGTTAATAATTTTATAAAATGATTGAATTTTTGAAAAATTACAGTTGTAATTTTTAGAAACAATTATATTTGTTTTATTGAATAAATTTTATTTTTCGAAAAATTTTATTAGGAGTTGTAAACATGATTATGTTTTCTGAAAAAGTTTTTAAAATAAATAAACTTATTTGAAAACAATTGAATTTGATAAAAAATTAAAATTGAAGTTATTATTGGGATAAGTGAGAAAGTTATAAATTATTTTAAAAATCAGGGAATAGTGAAGGTAATATAGAAAATCGTATTTTTGTGACAACTCTAAATAAAATAAACGAAATTTTCCACTCTTTTCTTAACTTTGAATGGACTTCATTTTTTTAAATTTTAGGTACAATTTTTAATCTTCTACCTTTATTCACTTGGAAAATGTTTAATTTGGAACTTTTGACATTTGGAATATTTTTCTTGTAACTTTTTATTTTGGAACTTTTTTACCTTTGTCTTTTTTAATCAAACAATTTTTAAAGAAATTATTTCAGGTTTAAATAATAAGATTTAATTTATTATTTAAACTATAATTGAATAAAATTTTTGTAATTTTATAAAACATTTGAAATGTAAATGAGTGATAGGTGAATGTTCGATTAAATAATTCCATTAAATAAGTATAAAGGGATGACATTAACTAATTTCGAAGCCTGTAGGTAATTTGAGACTAATTATGGACTTGAGATTGTACTTTCGAGTTTGTAATATAGCAGGATGATTCACTGAAACCACCAACTAATTTTTTTTTTTACAAAATACCACGCGGGCTTCTCGCCCATTACACGCATTACAAACGTTAGACTTGCATGCAGTAACTCATCAACGCAATATGGACACATCGTCGTTGTCCATTGCGGTTTTGGACAATGATTTTGCAAGCACTGCATTCCCATATAACAGAAAATAATACCCAGGAAACATTTATTGACTCCACTTCATTAAAACACTAAATTAAAAAAAGAGAATTACAAAAAATTATTTCTTTTTTCTCCCAAACATACTTATTACAATTTTTCCATAAAAAAAGCCAAAAAAAAAAAAAATATTTTTAAACATCAATTAAATTTTTTCTCAAAATTAAAAAGAAATTAAAAATAGATCTCTTTTGTAAAAATGTGCAGAATGTTAAAAAATTTCAAAAAACTTAATTCCAAAATTGTAACAAAAATAGGAAGTATTTGAATAATATTGACAAAATATTTGCGAGAGATAAATTTTGTTTTTGTATGTATTACAAAATGGGATATATTTGTTAAAAGAGAAAGAAATAAAAAAAATTGCGAAAAGGTATGAAACATTTAAAAAATATATATTTGTTTACTAGTACCTACACAGAGTAAAAATTGGGAATAAAAAAGTTAATATTTAATTACGTATAAATCGTGAACAAACATTTTATAAAAATTAAAAAAGTTATCGTTCCCTGTTCCTCGAGAAACGCGTTCAATGACCTAAATAACAATCGGGCTTATTACTTTGACATAATTTAATGTAAAAAATGACGTTATGATCAAAGTTTTGACCAATTCACCATCTTCATAAAAAAGTTATTTTACTTTGACTCATTCTAAAAAAAGTTTCACGAAAACTTTTGCGTTTAATGAAATTTCTTTCAGCGACTCGGTTACAAAAGACCATTGGCACATTAGAATGTAATTTTTCTTTATATATTTCTGACATATTTATCTTCGAAAAACACATAGAACGATGAGAATTAAAATTTCATTTTTTATTATTTAATTTGTAATTTATATATAAATGTTATAATTCTAAGAAATTAATCGTGGAAGTAGTACGTGAATTTAGTCACCCACTCAAACTTTAAACTTCCCAGGTAGAAATTTGTCAAGTATTATTTGTTTCCTTCCAGTAGCTATAGAGTCGAGAGCGAGTTTTACTTGCCAAGACAATCTAGCCAGTCCTGAATGAGTGACTGGCCAGTTTCACTGAATTTTAGACATCTAATATAGGTATATTAAAACATTAATAATATAGAATTTATAATTTCAATTTGACTGTCATTAACCACATTTTTGTTTTAGAATTTAATCTCTGACTGTAGAGAGAGAGAGAGCGCAGACATTTTTAATAAACCTTAACTCAAATTTCATAAGTATAGTTACAAATATATGTTCGAAAATTCCTGAATCCAATTCTACGCTTGAAATTAAATAATAAAAACATTAAAAACATAAAATTTGATTAAAATTTGTAAAAAGTAATGTTATTGCTTTATTTAAAAATAACTACTAATAATAAATAACTTTATTATTAGTAGAAGTGTAAAAACAAATTTTTTTTTATTTGATAAAATATTTTTTGAGTTATGGAGTTTCAAAATTTTGACTTTTTTGAAAATATCTTTTTTTCGATTTAATATATTGATAAGTAAAATTACTTAAATTAAAAGTATGAATAGTGTAAAAATCAGAGTGGGACATTGAAAATTTTTGCAAAAAATAATAATTTATCATTATTTTATATAGAAAATGAAGATTTATAAATATTTTCTTCAAATATTTTCAAGGTCCCACTCTGATTTTTACATAGCTCATAGGAAAAAAGGTTAGCTTTCCATTGCAAAAGGTTAGAAAAAAATAAAAAATACCGATTTTGAGATATATTGAAATTAAGAATTTCACGGAAAAAATTTTTTCAGGAAAGGTTTCCGAACTGCACCTGAACGGTGGATATGAGAAAAAGGTGAGGTCTACTCCTGCATTGTACTAAAGAAATTCCCGAACTTTTTCGGAAATCTGCCGTGAACAGCAGGAGCAATTCTTGAAGTTCACGGCAGATTTCTGAAAAGTTCGGGAATTTCTTTAATACTTTGCAGGAGTAGACCTCAACTTTTTCTCAAATCCACCGTTCAGGTGCAGTTCGGGAACCTTTCCTGAAAAAATTTTTTCCGTGTTGACCTTGAATTTCAAAGTCAAATTGAAAAACAACAACTTTTTTTCATCACCAACTTGTAGCTCATGAAAAACTCTTATAAAATCACTATTCATATTTTTAATTTGATTAATTTCACTTATCAATATATTAAATCGAAAAAAAGATATTTTCAAAAAAGTCAAAATTTTGAAACTCCATAACTCAAAAAATATTTTATCAAATAAAAAAAAAAAATTTATTTTTCACTCCTACTAATAATAGTAACATTTTAGCAAAGTTTCGAGAAAATTCATTTGACCTGGGCAGTTGAGGAATTTTGCCCCATATTCATATTTCTAAAAGCACTCTCAACTCACTAATGCAACTTTTTGTGCTCTTATCTGAATGAGGGATTTTCAAAGTTAATTTAAGTATATTAAAATTTTTTAAATTCAGTTAATGATTTATAATGAATTATTTAGAGTAGTTGAAAAATAGTCAAATCTACTAGAAATTTTTGTAAGCGTATTGATTTATAAATTACACAGGTCAACAAAAAAAGACTTACTTTTTTTTTATGAGATAGCGGAATGTTTTCCTATGTATTTTTGGACGCTGAACACGATCCCGACTTCCAAAATTGCTTATCACGTCAGGATTTTGAGAAAAGTGGGGGTAAAGACCCCAAAAACGCTTTTTTGAGGAATTTCAACATTTATTTTCTCTTTAACCTGACGTGCTAGAGACTTCCACAAGGTCTTAAATTAAAGCTTGTAATGTGCACTAAAAGACCAATATCCATAAATTAAAAAAAAATTAAAATTTTTTTCAAAAAATGGGATTGAAGACACCAAAAATTTGTGTTTTTGGATTGCTTTAATAGACTTTTTGCAATTGCTTGGATTCGCATGAAAATGGTTACTTGGGGTTTTTGGGGTCGCTGATTACGAATCCGATATTAGTTTGCAAAAATTAAAAATGGCGGATTCGTAATCAGCGACCTCAAAAACCCTGAAATAACAATTTTCAAGCGAATCCAAGCAATTCTTAATTCTTACATCTGCCATCTTGGTTTCGCCGTTCTAAATTTTTGCAAACAAATATTGGATTCGTAATCAGCGACCCCAAAAACCCTAAGTACCCATTTTCAAGCGAATCCAAGCGATTGCAAGAAGTCTATTAAAGCAATCCAAAAACACAAATTTTTGGTGTCTTCAACCCCATTTTTTGAAAAAAATTTTAATTTTTTTTTATTTTATGGATATTGGTCTTGTAGTGCACATTACAAGCTTTAATTTAAGACCTTGTAGAAGTCTCTAGCACGTCAGGTTAAAGAGAAAAGAAATGTTGAAAATCCTCAAAAAAGCGTTTTTGGGGTCTTTACCCCCACTTTTCTCAAAATCCTGACGTGATGGGCAAATTTGGAAGTCGGGATCGTGTTCAGCGTCCAAAAATACATAGGAAACCATTCCGCTATCTCATAAAAAAAAAGTAAGTCTTTTTTTGTTATTATGGTAATTTCACAATATTATTATATCTGACGAAAAATAAGTTTTACTACTTATGTAAAGCATTCAGTACTTTAAAATATCTGACTAATACTGACTTTTACTACCTATAAATGTTACATTTTCAAGGGATTGTACGCGTCTTGTCTGCAGGAAACATATTTTTACTACCCAATGGGAAATTTACAACTGGCGTAGTACTGCGCCAGCACTGGCAGCACTGGCGCCAAGGCTGAGAGCCAGCACTGGCATGGCACTGGGATGATAACGCCGTCTGGCGCTGCCGAAGTACTGTCTGTCAGTGCTGCCAGACAGCGCTGGCGCAGCACTGGACCAGTGCTGGCTGAGAATATTGCCGCAATAAATGCCGTATTGTTATTAATTAGTCGTAAATTCATAATTATAAATAATTTAACAACAAAATGGTAAATAATATAATTAAATAGTTATTATTCATAAAATATTTCTCTTCTTAAAGAAATTGTATTAAAGATGGAGACTAACAATGGATATAGTAAATGAAGTAGAAAAAAATTGTTTATAACATTTAAAAATTAAATAATAAACAATTACAGTAAGTGTGCATTAGATTTTCATATTTTAGTACCTAACGATTGGAATCTAGAAATATCGCAAACCTATGAAAATAAACAAAATTGCTGACGAGGGGAATCGAACCTACGACCTACGGACTAACAGACTAACGCTCTAACCACTATGCTAACGACACATGTGTACAGTAAAGTATTAATATCTCAGTATCATTCATACATACAATTTTATTATTGAGTCAATGATGAGACAATTGTGTTAAATTCTTATTATTAAATTTAATAAGAATAAAAAATGAACAACTGAAAAGTAAAATATTAATTTTTTTCAATAAATTTATATTTATAAACATTTATAAACTTTTTTTATAATTTTTTTCAAGTTTATGTCAAAAAAGCAATGTTGGCAAAGAAATTCTGTACTGCGCCAGCACTAATTGTCGAGGCTCGGCTAGACTACGCCGAACAATCGTCTGAGTACTAAGCCAGTGGTGAACATTGGCACTACACTGTCATTTCTCATTGGGTACTTATATAAAAACAAAATATACAGAATATTTTACCACAACTTACTTTCACTACTCATATAAAATTTTTAAATAGATTAGATAAATTTTAACTGCATGAAACTGTCTTAAACTATTGATTTAAAGGAGTCGCAAAATTCGAAATTTTTCTAACGTTTTTTAATTGCTAATTACTATCCTACTTAAAGAAAAAGAAAGATCTTGTAAAGAAATTGAAAAATTTATCAAAAGTAAATCTTCAAATGAAGTTCAATCAAATGTGAAATTGAACAAAACCAGATGTGTCCAAAAAGGAAAATTGAAGTTTAAACATAAACGTGAATTTGACGGGATTGTTTGGAATAATTTGAGACTACCGTGTTTGCCGCGATAAGCCAGGGAGTATAAGGTGACTTTGAAACACGTTCACGTACACATATCCGTTGCATCGAGAGAGTTACTCTGGCCTTTTGTTCCAATGCCCTGTTGCACGTAACGAGAGGCAGATAGTCAAACTCCGATTTCCAGTGTGTCACGACGAGTAGGTCGAATATCAGAGCGATTCGAGATAATTATATCCTCCTCCTCCACCTCCTCCTACTTCTGTTCAACGACAGTCGTGTGTCCTTATAAACATACACGAAGTTAGGTGTTTATGTAAAAGATCGTGGCTAACGCAGAGATTCTATCATTTCGAAAACCGTTATAGTGTAAGGTCTGCTCGCGAAAATAAATAGGTAACAAACGAGAATCGAGAATGCAATGATTTATATATACATATACATATATGTAACTCAATGCAAATTATCTTCTGTTTTCCTGTCGCGTTTAACCTGCTTTTTGTTCACACGGAGAAAAATGGAAAAATGATTTATGCAGTCAGTGTAGTACTCCTTTATAGAATAATATGTGACAGGTACACACTATAGTATTAGAAGTTTCATAGCTGAACAGTTTGGGACTCAACACAAGTTATCCCATTTATCAGCTTAAACAAGACTGTTTATATAGTCTAAGAGGGAATAAGAGTATAAAAAATTGGAATGATAAATTACTTTCTCATGTAATTGTTAAAAGAACGCGGCAGTGTACAAAACACAAGTCTATTGACTTGTGTTTTGTACACTGCCGCGTTCTTTTAACAATATAGAAGCGAATATTGAACAAATAGTACTCAGTCCAGTTCTTTCGAAAAATGAACGCCGTGCACATAAAGTAGATACCTACTCGAAAACCACAAGTTATTCTCTCTCTCTCACACTAATGGTCGTTCACTTATCTTACCGTTTCACTTACTCTTACTACTCTCAACTATTATGCAGTGCAGTTAAGTTCATTAAATTATTAAATATTGCTGTGAGAATAATTAATTATACATTTCATTCAAGGTCAATTCACTATTTTGTACACGAAAAAAAAAGAATAATCAAATTTACCATGAGGACTGTCAAACTTAAAAAAGGTTTCAAGGTTATTAAGAAAAAATTAATGTTTTTTATTTATTTATTATTAAATTCTAATAACCGGATCAAATTTAAACTAGTTGACAATATTATTTATTCAATATTATGAATATTGTTGACATCCATACTTGACGGGTTCCACGTCAAGTGACCCAGGTCAAAAATTTACATGGAATATTTGGAAAATTTGTAGTTTCTGTAAAACAAAACGAAAATACGTTTTCTATTTTGGGTTTTGCTGCTGTTTTTCAACACTTTCTAATAGTGTGAACAAATGTAGAGAAAAAAAATTGTTTGACCTTGAAAAATTAAATTAAAAAATAAAATTTCATTTTTTTATCAAATGGGCAGTTTTTATTTTTTTTAAAAAAATTTTATCATAAAGGTAAGGTTTTTTCCTAAAAAAAATGTATAGGTCAAAACGTGGGACAAGAACTTTTAACTGGTCAAATTAAGCATTTACTTCTGCCGTGCACCGTCCCACAGTGGAATTTTTTTTACAATTTACTATTAAAAAATGTCTATAGCTTACAATTTTTAAC
This sequence comes from Leptopilina heterotoma, assembly GCF_015476425.1. Classification (NCBI taxonomy): domain Eukaryota; kingdom Metazoa; phylum Arthropoda; class Insecta; order Hymenoptera; family Figitidae; genus Leptopilina; species Leptopilina heterotoma. The sequence goes on along the minus strand of NW_025110923.1, from coordinate 118,965 downwards.
CGATTTGAGTGTTCTTTGTCTTAAATTAAAGGGGAATAAATTCTTAAGACATCCTTCGAGGCCGATTTTAGAGATTTTAATTATTTATAATTTTTTTTAAATCAAAGTTAACAAATTAATACACTTTTTTAAAAAAGGAGGTTTATTTTCTTATTCCGTTGATGCACATGATCTAAATAAATTTAAATTCTTTAAATATGACCACCAGATAATTAATAAAGCATAAAATAATTTATTTCAATTGTTATAAACAATATATAGCCCAACAACGAGCAGGGGCGGTGGATTGCAGAAGTAAATGTTTATTTTGACCAGTTAAAAGTTCTTGTCCCACGTTTTGACCTATACATTTTTTTTAGGAAAAACCTCACCTTTATGATAAAAAATTTTTTTTTTTAAATAAAAACTGTCCATTTGATGAAAAAATGAAATTTTATTTTTTAATTTAATTTTTCAAGGTCAAACATTTTTTTTCTCTACATTTGTTTACACCATTAGAAAGTGTTGAAAAACAGCAGAAAAACCCAAAATAGAAAACGTATTTTCGTTTTGTTTTAAAGAAACTACAAATTTTTCAAATATTCCATGTTAGACCAAAAATTTAAACTTTGACCCCCTCCAGTTTTTATATTTGTTTAAATAAATTAATAATATTTGGTATTTTTAATTGTATCTAATAGGACTACTGTTTCTGCAAAATTTTTACCCGATCCCAAACATTTAAAATTTTTACCTGGGTCACTTAACGTGGAACCCGTCACTTATATTAATTACAAAGTAAAATCCACGCATGATCTAATTTATTTCATTGGTAAGGGATGTTTCTTAAATAGGAAATTTCCCCCATCGATTGCGTAGCCGAGAGGCTTAATGTAAAAGCGTGCGATTTATAATTATATGCGTATATTTAGTTGTATGGTTAGGTAGGTGTTCAATCCCGTATGATTGTAAGATTTTCCGATGCATTTAGTTGTTAATTGTAAGTATGAAGATGTGGGAAGAATAAAACTTGTGAATTAATAAATATGAATATATAAAGAGTGCATTTAACATATTTTTCTTTTTTTTTAATGATTGGTTATTGTTTTTTTTATATAAAATTGACGAAGTGAATAAAAGGAAACACTCGTTTCGCGTCGCGTCGGCCATTTATTTTGACAGGTTCCGCGCCTGCGTTCCCTCATTGTGAAAATTTCGAAGTAGGGGACTGAGTCCAGTTTCTCTACTATGCACACTGCAGCGCGCCTTATAATCTTCGCCTGTGTTTCAATGCTGTTTACAGTGAAATTTGGAACTAAGGCCCTCTATACACTATACGCAATACCCTAAGATGCTTGATGGAAATGAATTAATGTAAGGGAAGTGTTCCGGTTGTGGGCACCTTTTTGTTTTTGCCTCATAACATTTTTCCATGTGCATATTATACAAATATATGTGTACGAATTTAAAGCTAGAGGTCTAAGGTGACTGTCAGTGAAGGAATTAAATTGATTCCTTTAAATAAAAAAGTTTTATTAGAAATTTAGTGAAATGGGAATTTTTTGACAAAAAAAATTTTGTACCCGGTTGTGGGCACCCTTGAAAAATCCGCTAAAAATGGAAAAATATTAAAGGAAATCAACACAAATAAAGAAGAAATGAAAGTTTCTTTATTTTAAGAGACTTTGCCGGGATAAAGAACAAAAATGATGACACGTTTTCACACTATGCTCATCGCTAACAAAAGCATAATGCTTGCATGTGAAGTAGCTAGTATGCATAACATAACGCACTTCGAATGCACTGAACGACTATATTCATCGCATTTAATGGAGTTTGCGGCTGTCACTTTCCTTGGCAGAAAGTTTAGATAGATGAGACAGTAGTCCTCATCATTGTCAGATGGTAGAGCTTCCTTAACATAAAGGTGCCCACAACCAAGAATGAAAGTCATTTTTTAAAAAGACCAACACATTTTGTGATGCAGGATTTTGGTTAAACACGAAGGTAAATCACAAAATATAATGACAACACTGCAAAAAAAAAAATTAAACCCTTTTTTTCTGAACGAATCTACACCCATATGTTGCTCTTCGAAAACAATACAAAATTACTTTTTTATTTATTTAATGCAAATTTTCTTTATTATGCTCACAGCTATTACACAAATGCATATATTTGTTTCGTTATCAATACGAAAAGTCCGTATTGTCAACGATTACGACTTGCAATACTTAGTTCAGTAAAGTCTGCTTGCCGTCGAAGTTTACGTAGGGGTGCCCACAACCGGAGAGTGCCCACAACCGGCGCACTTCCCCTACTTTTACTGGACTGAGTCCAGTTTTTTCAATATTGACTCCCAGTTTTTCAAACTCTATTTTTCTCAGTGCACTAGGCAAATAACACAGCCACACAAAAAAAAAGTTCTGATCTGGGGGTCTCACTATGTAGACTTTATGGTTTTTGGGTCGCTGAATCCGAATCCGAGGTCCATTTAACCCCATCAGATCAGGATTTTGACATAGGGGAGAGTGGGGCAAAATGGGGTAGGCGGGTCAAATGGGGTACCTCTGTTTTTCCATGATAGGTACTTTTAATTTTTTTATCCTCGACATATATCATTCATGTTGATAAAAAACTGTTATTAATTATGAAGACATTCCAAAGAAAATTTTTTTTTGAAAGTTATACAACTTTTAAGTTTTAAGCAAAAAAAATATGAATTTTTTTCAAAATTAAAGTGCTTACCAAACTTTTTAGGATAATGCATTTAGTTTGGCAAGTGTGGGATCTTTTTCAGTACTTATTCTAGAGTAATTTCCAATAGAATAGATTGTTTAATTGTTTACAATAACTTGTAAACATTGCATTTTGTTTTAATATGCAGTGTGGGGCAGAATGGGGTACCTAAGCGTAGGGCATGCCGGAAGCTACGCCGTTTCATTAAAACTATTTAAAAACATTATATTATGCATATTTAAAGGTTTCCTGCAGAAAAATCGATATTTTTGCTTCGAGGCATTTATACTATTGATGTTTCATTATCAATATATCGATATTTTGCAATATCCATGTTTTTTTTTGTTAAATTCTAATAAATATTACTTGTTTTTTCATAATAATGAAGAATCCTACTTTGTGTTTGTATTTATAATCTCATACAACAAGAATTTAATGAATTTTGAAAAAATATTCAATGTTTTGTATAGTTATTTGATGCCACCCCATTTTGCCCCACGGGTGGGGCAAAATGGGATTTTAGCACTTTCTCAGAAAATACGATATAAGTTCTTTCAAAAATTTTTTTCTCCGCTATTATCATAATTTCCTCAAAGCTAAGTGTACAAAGAAGAATTCTGAAGTTTAGCTGAATCGATTTATTCGTTTGGTTCTCTGTAAACAGACAATTTCAAAAAGGTACCCCATTTTGCCCCACTCTCCCCTAACTTCAAAAAACCAATATGGCGGACACATTTTTGAAAAGTTTATCGGATTCGCTTGAAATTCGTTACTCGGGGGTTTTTGGGGTCGCTGATTACGAATTTAAAGTCTGATTTCAAAAATTCAAAATGGCGGATCCACTATGGCGGACACGTTTTTGAAAAATTCATCGGATTCGCTTGAAATTCGTTACTCTGGGGTTTTTGGGGTCGCTGATTACGAATCTGATGTTGGTTTTTCAAAATTCAAAATGGCGGATCCAATATGGCTGACACATACATATTGGATCCGCCATTTTGAATTTTTGAAATCTGACTTCAAATTCGTAATCAGCGACCCCAAAAACCCCAGAGTAACGAATTTCAAGCGAATCCGATGAATTTTTCAAAAACGTGTCCGCCATAGTGGATCCGCCATTTTGAATTTTTGAAATCAGACTTCAAATTCGTAATCAGCGACCCCAAAAACTCCCGAGTAACAAATTTGAAGCGAATCCAATGAACTTTTCAAAAATGTGTCCGCCTTATTGGTCTTTTGAGGTTATGTCAAAATCCTGATCTGATGAGGTTAAATGGACCTCGGATTCGGATTCAGCGACCCAAAAAACATAAAGTCTACATAGTGAGACCCCCAGATCAGAACTTTTTTTTTTGTGTGGCTGTGTAATGAATTCTTTGTCTTTTTAAATTTCCAGAAAAATTATAATCGGAAATTTTGTACAGAAATTTCACGAGAAATCAAAAATATTACCTTGAAATCCAGATAGAATTTCAGAAGAATTTCTAGGTGGAAATTCGAGGAAGCACATTAGCAACATGAGTAACTATTACAGGGTTTCATATGTCGAAGAAATCAGGAAATCGTCAGGGAATTCTATCAAACGTACTTATATACTGGAAAAATTTCTTTCTGAAATTACTACAAAAATTCTGGTTTTTGGTGTGCACAGCATTTTTTAAAGCCTCAAAACCTTGAAACCACCTTGAATTTTTATTCACCTTAAAATCCGTGCAGAAATTTTTACCGGGCCCTGGCCGCGGCCACTTCGGGAAATCTGGACTGCCCCCGGACTGGATGAAACAATAAAACCGGCCGGGACCATGCCTCAGGGCCCGACCTGGTCCCAGGCAGGGCCCCGATCTGGTCCATGGAATTTTTCCTGATTTAACCGACATTGAAATATTTGTAAAAAATGCTCTAATAAATGCTATAGCAGGGTTCCTACATACTCTGGAAATCATGGAAATCATGAAAATGGTATGGAATTTTTAAAAGGCTTCTGGAAATCAGGAAAATCATGGAAAAGGCCTGGAATTTTTTAAAGTTTCTAAATTTTTCCTGTTTTCCATTTTTTCTCTTTAATAGAAATTAAATTAGAAATTTTAAGATATAATATACACTACCATCCGTGAGTATCAGAACGCCCCTTTTTTCATGAATGGAAAAATGCTTAAAACGTAGAAAATAAGAATAACAAAAATTTTTCGTATTTTTTTCCTAAAAGCTAATGAAATTATAAAAAGATTGACACCTGATCGAAGAATTTTCGTCGACTATTCTGTCAGATACAGAAAAAATACTGAATTTTGCATGCTTTTCGTAATTTTTTAATTTCTCGAAAACTGATTAACTTTTATTAGCGCTCTTGGTCTTGTTTTAATCTCTATTTAATGTAGAATCCAAATTATTAACTGGTATTGTGAAATAAATTTTTCCAAAAAAATTTGAAACCGTAAAAGTAGGATTAACCCCTTGACTGTGGATGACGTGTATACACGTCATGAAAAATACTGGCCTAAACAGTGGATGACGGTATACACGTCATGGCCCAAACATGAGAACATCTTAACGTATATTCGCAAAAATTTTTACTCGGGGGTTTTTAGGGTCGCTGATCATGATTCTAAAGTCAGATTTTCAAAATGAATAATTTTTCATCCAAATTGGCCGCCAAAAATTTTAAAAAATTTTAAAAGTGGAAAAATTCTTTTAAGAATTCTTACTCGAGGATTTTTGGGATAGCTGATCACGACTCTGAAGTCATATTTTCAGGATACATAATTTTTCATCCAAAATAGCCGCCAAAAATTTTGAACAATTTCAAAAGTGGATAAATACTTTTAAAAATTTTTACTCGGGGGTTTTTGGGGTCGCTGATCACGATTCTGAAGTAAGATTTTAAAAATAAATAATTTTTCATACAAAATGGCCGCCAAAATTTTTGAAAAATTTTAAAAGTGGATAAATTCTTTTCATAATTCTTACCATTTAAACTTTGAAAAACTAATAACAGATTAGTTATCAACGACCCCAAAAACCCCCGAATAACGAATTTTAAGCGTATCCAATGAATTTTTCAAAATCGTGACCGGTATTTGGAATCCGCCATTTTGAATTTTAAAAAACTAAAGTCAGATTAGTAATCAGGGACCACGAAAACCTCCGAGTAACGAATTTTAAGCGAATCCAATGAATTTTTTAAAATCGTGTCCGCCATTTTGGATCCGCCATTTTGAATTTTAAAAAACTAATGTCAGATTCGTAATTAGCGACCCCACAAAACTCCTTAGTACCTAGTGTCATGAAAATTTATTCACAAGAAGGTCTTACACATTTTGGGACCATTTTGTTATATTTTAGCTACACACTGAAAGGGTTAAAAAAATTCAAAAAATTATCATGAATATTAAAGTGTCAAAAAGGTCAATGTAAAATATGTTCATTTAATAGATATACTAAAATGCAAAAAAGCTTTTTAATTGCTTAACCCCTTGGCAGTTGATGACGTGTATACACGTCATGATGCAGGTGGGCTCAAACTGTCGATGACGTGTATAGACGCAAGCAGATTTTTGGCTACAAAAACACACAGTGTCCACAAATTGATACTCGGGGGTTTTTGGGGTCGCTGATTACGAATCTGTTTTCAGATTTAAAAAATTCAAAATGTCGGATCCAATATGGCGGACGACATTTTCAAAAATTCATCGGATTCACTTGAAACTTGTTACTCAGGAGTTTTCGGGGTCACTGATTACAAATATGATATCAGATTTTACAAAATTCAAAATGGCGGATCCAATATGGCGGACATTAAAAAAAAATTTATCGGATTCACTTGAAACTTGTTACTCGGGGGTTTTCAGGGTGGCTGATTATGAATCCGATTTCAGATTTTAAAAATTCAAAATGGCTGATCCAATATAGCGGACGACATTTTTAAAAACTCGTCCGGTTCATTTAAAACTCGTTACTCGGCGGTTTTCGGGGTCGCTGATTACGAATCTAGCATCAGATTTTTAAAATACAATGTGGCGGTTCGAATATGGCTGGCGCCATTTTAAAAAATTTATCAGATTTACTTAAAAGTTGTTACTTAGGATTTATTGATGTCGTAGATTAAAAATGTAATATCGGTTTTAAAAATGGAGGATCCAATATAAAAACAAACAAAAAAATATTAAAAAAACAAAATAAATTAAAAAGTGTAAAATCGGACCTCATACCTCCACGTGGTAAACTCTGGGGTCGTAAGTAAAGTAGTATACCTAACAAATGACTGCGGGGGGAAATTTTGTATTTATTATCGTTTCAAAAGTTTTTCGTAATCAGCGAAAACCCTCTAGTAACGAGTTTCAAATGAAAACGATGAATTTTAGAAAACTTCATTCGCCATATTGGATCCACTAATTTGAATTTTTAAAATCTGAAATCGGATTGGTAATCAGCGACCCCGCAAACCCCCGAGTAACAAGTTTTAAGTGAATCCGTCAAATATTAGAAAATGTCGTCCGCTACATTGGATCCGCCATTTTGAATTTTTTAAATCTGAAATCGGATTCGTAATCAGCGACCCCAAAAACCCCCGAGTAAGAATTTTTAAAAAAATTTATCCACTTTAAAAATTTCTCAAAATTACTTTTAGAATAAAGATAACCAAATCGACGCCCCCCGACTATAAAATGTTTATTCAAATCTCCGTGCAATAAAATGTTAACTCAGAAATTCGTGCTGTATAATTGTTTTTAAAAATTTCATGCAATATAATGTTAACTCAAGTTGCATTCAATAAAATGTCAATTCAACCACCAGTGCAATATAATGTTATTGAAAATACTAAAAGTTTTATTTCTAGCCTTTAAATTATAGGAGGTTAAAGAAAAACATAATTAGTGAATTTTTCTTGCGAAAGTGAAAAAGTTATGTTATAAATATTTTTTACTTCTACTAAATTAATTAGGAAAATGAAAGAATAAAATTTATTTAATTCTAACTTTGAAAACTATTTTTATTAAAATTATAAATATTTTAAAATATTAAAATTAATTTAACAGTCCCTTTTTTGAATTTAGTTTTCCATTTTGTAGCAGTTTTTAACGCTGTACATATATAATAACTCTTTTTTTCAACCAATTGGTCTGCTGAAGAAAAACCAAACTGTTTGTCTAAAGAGTGGAAAACTATGCAGATATTTCACCATAAAAAAATAATCTTTTATTCAACATTCTGCATTACTGACTTTTTTTATAAAAACTTAACCCATAAATAAGGAACTATACGAATATTATTGTGCTGTCAACAGTTGCAACTTCAATCTATTTAAGTAATTTAATAAATAAATTAATAATCTAATTTAACCTCATACAATTTAAAGGCTGGAAATAAAAATTTTAGTATTTTAAATAACATTGTATTGCACTGGTGGTTGAATTGACATTTTATTGAATGCAACTTGAGTTAACATTATATTGCATGAAATTTTTAAAAACAATTATACATCACGAATTTCTGAGTTAACATTTTATTGCACGGAGATTCGAATAAACATTTTACAGTCGGGGGGCGTCGAAATATATTTAATATTAGAAGAAAAAGTTTCTCCGTGTGGAGGTTTTTGGGGTCGCTGATCACGATTCTGAAATCATGACGTGTATACCGTCATCCACTGTTTAGGCCAGTTTTTTTCATGACGTGTATACATGTCATCCACAGTCAAGGGGTTAATCCTACTTTTACGGTTTCAAATTTTTTTGGAAAAATTTATTTCACAATACCAGTTAATAATTTAGATTTTACATTAAATAGAGATTAAAACAAGACCAAGAGCGCTAACAAAAGTTAATCAGTTTTCGAGAAATTAAAAAATTACGAAAAGCATGCAAAATCCAGTATTTTTTCTGTATCTGACAGAATAGTCAACGAAAATTCTTCGATCAGGTGTCAGTCTTTTCATAATTTCATTAGCTTTCAGGAAAAAAATACGAAAAATTTTTGTAATTATTACTTTCTACGTTTTAAGCATTTTTTCACTCATGAAAAAAGGGGCGTCCTGATACTCACGGACGGTAGTGTATATATATTATACGACGTGGAAATTAAATTTAAAATTCCACTGGAATTTCCTAAAAATTTGACGTGGAAATCATGGAAAAGGTATGGAATTTTAAATTCGGATTTCTGTATAAACCTTGTATGAATTTAGTTTATATTCTAACAAATGAATAAAAACATTACTATTAAGTATACTTAATTCAAATTTAAGTAAAGACTTTTACAAAAATATTAAGGATTTATATATTTATAGCAGTTGGTCAATAAAGCAGAATATATAATTAGTATAAAGATATGAATGAACCTTAAGAAACTCTCTAAAGAATGAGTAAAAATGTTTACTATAATTAAAATTAGTAAGGAAAAGGCTTGCAGGTTGTACCGACTTACAGGTTTTTCTACATTGTGTTATTTTTTATTTTAGAAGTGCAATAATAACATTGTTGCAAATATCAATATGTTGTCAATATCAGTCGCGTTTTCAATTATGGCACTTCTAGAATAAAAAATAACTCAAGTGGGAGAACCTGCAAGCCTTATTCTTATTGCAAGCCACCTTCTTATTATATTATAAAAATAATATAAATTTTAAAATATATTTTAAAATATATTTAAACGTATACGATTAAAAAAATATAAAAAAACAATATTGTAAATATTTTTTAAGGTCATTTTAGGTATAACCACTAGATTAGTACCTCAACAGAAAAATTTCTTTTAGTTTTTTGTTTTAGACCACTGGGGACGGCCCTAGATCTGCAACCGCGAAGCGCCTTAAAATAAAAGCACCGTTTATGACGCCCTCTACAGCCTAACATAATATAAAATTTTTTAATTTTTAATTGTTTCTAATACTTTAAATTATACTTTTTATTATGCAAAAAGGCTTTTTAAATTTTATAATATAAACTAGAAAAAATGTTGAATTTTGACATATTTTACACACTTTTCATGAGGGATCCCCCTTAAATAAACCTTTAGGTGACGGTACTGTAGGACTCTCCCCTAGTAGATGCTGTCGGTATTAGTCAGACAGAAATAACTTAATTTCTTTCAAATCTGTTACCTGATTCAGAAACAAAATATGGTAGGTACCTTAAGCATTTTAAAGTTTCAAATAAGGAATGTCGTTCAATAGTAGAAACAATTTTGCTCATTCGAAAGGTTTAAAACTTAAAATTTATTTTTATTCTGAAAACTAGTAGTGCAAGTATGTCTGTAGTTAGACAGAACTTTTTTTATTCTGTAAAATTTAGGATATGCAGTAATAAAACAAGTTTTAGTAAATATTTAAAATTTAAATAATTTTTATATTAGTAGTTAGAAACAGTTTTACTCAGGCTTGACGTTTTTAATTCTAAGCAGTTAAGGTCGATTTCAGTCAGAAAAAATTTACTTCCACACTGAGAAAAAGAGGGCGCGTTGCAGCACATTTTCGAGTCACGTTGCGCGACTCGGTTCTTTAAATGAACACATTTAATTATAAAAGTTAAAATTTATAAAATGTATGAAAATTCTACAAATAAATAATAAAAAATCAAAATAAATAGAAAATAAGCAAAAAAAATATAATTTTAAATAACAATGTTATGGGCAATAGCGCGTAAAAACTGATGGTCGCGACCATCATTTTTGTAGTCGGCATATTCGGCAACAATCAACTTTAGGGGAGTTTGCTGCGAGTTGGTCACTACTGCGAGTTGGACACCCCTTGATATTTCGAGAATACATAAAGTTTATCCCAGAATTAAAATTGTAAAATGTTTGCCTTATTGATAAGATATATTTATATTTGTTTTGAAAAAAATACTTGCATTATTTAAGATTCTTATAAAAAAAACATTTTTTTAGTGTAAGAATTTTTTTGAGAAGTGGAAACGACGTCTTTTAAGTGTTAATAAAAAGACTACTATTCATTGTTCATAAAAATTTCGTACATGTATTTTTGGATTAATTTTCATGCTCTTTAGGATGCAAAAAGAATTAGCTCCATATATTGTTGCCAAAACTATTTTTTGTGGTCTAAAAAAATCCTGTTAATTCTGCGAGTTGGACACACCTTTTCGCTGCGAGTTGGTCATGATTTATATGCTGGAGATTTCTTTTGTTTTCAAGTTTAACCTATTTTATGTTTGTAAACATTGCAAAATATTTGATTCGAAATTTATAGTTTATAATATGTAAAATACAATATATTTTATAAAATACAAATTTTGCATACACTTTTTATTACTAGAGGTTTTATTTAATTTTTATGCTTTTTGAGTGGATTTTGTGAGGGTGTCCAACTTGCAGCAAAGAAAAAAAAAAGTCCAAAAATCATCTTTTTAGAAAATTGGCTACATTTTGAAAGTTTTTTCAAAAATTAAATTGCCGCTTTTACAGAAGTATAGGTAAGCTCTCTGGCTTTTAAACAAGACTTTAAACATGTCGATAGCTTAATTTAGTGAAAAGTTATAACCGAAAAACAAAACTATGTCCAACTCGCAGCAAACTCCCCTATTTTATTTCGCAATTCCAGCCAGTGTTTCTTCGGTGCTGCATTCACTTTACGGCCCAAACTAAGCTCTGATATTATGATCTCGGTGTCAACTTATTCCTTTTAGACTTCAATTAGTCACAAAGAAGTTTATTCCCCACAATTTTTGCCATTTTTTATAAACAAATAATTTTGAAATAACACTAACCAAAGAACACTAACAAAAACACTAATAATTTTACTAACGAAAACACTAATAATTTTGAAATAAATGATGAAGGTAAAGGTAAATTAGATTCAGTAATAAGAGTGGGGCAAACCGGCCCGGTGGGTAAACAGCCCAGGTGTCAATATCTCCGAAATGGCAAAATTGTCAAAAGTGCTATTTAGAAATTTGAAACAGCCATTGATACAGGTCACTAAATGGTAGGGAAAAAACAAAACATTATTTTTCGTTCCCGTATTGTCTTGGCCGAGCCAATGTTATTATCTTAAAGGAAAATTGTAATACCATTTTTTTAGTTTTCTTTTTACACATTCTTTCGCAGTAGGTTGTTTAAACCAAGCGTTTTTCGAAGCAATACTAGTAATTAACAATTTTAAATGTATTTTAGCGTATAATGATGAAGGGTTATTAGGTTATATTTTAATATGTATATTTTACTCTATGTATTATATATATATATAGTTTAATATATAACATTTTATGATCTAATAATACCGTACATTATGACTTAGTTATAATTTTAGTTTCAATTAGAAGTTAAGTAAATTTAGTAAATTAGTAATTAGGAAAGGCTGAGTAATTTTATTTTTTAATTTTATTTTAAGAGAATTCCTTGAGATATAGGGAAACTTGCGAGAAGACGCGCGACTTTGTCTCTGGCCCAAGCGAAACGAGTAAACCGTACGCGCATCGTTTTGAATCAGAGATAGGAAGCGCAGTCGCGAGCTGCCCTCTCTCTTAAGGCCTAAGCACAACTACTTCGCGAATGTCGTTCGCGAACGCAATGCTTGGGTCAGAAAAGGACAGAGATATATTTGTGTCCTTTTCTAACTCATGCTTTACATTCGCGAACGACGTTCGCGAAGTAGCTGTGCGTTGGCCTTTAGAGAAGTTATCCCACCGAACGTTTTGGGAAGTTGCGATCGAGGGAGCTCGATGCACTGGACCAAAACGTCAGTTACCGACAGATTAGCTCGGTCGGATAAATGCCTGGCTCGGTGGGCGGACCAAGGGTACTTGGTTCGCGCCCATTAGCCTGGGATTTTTCCGGCACGTGAGATAATCTGAGCGGGAGGTTTGACGTCGAGGTATAATGATGTGCACTGTCGATTATTGTCCAGTACACACCGTTAAAACTCGGCTGTCGATAAACCGGTTGTACTCAGGAGAGGTTTTCTACAGTTTCCCTATTCTCTGGCGAGAAAACCCATTGACGGGTGGTCCAGGCAAATGCGAGTACTCCTAACCTCAAAAAGTCGTTCTGTAGAAACGCAAAAAGTAGTTGGTATATAAGAGTGTGTGTTCTGACAGTTGGCCTAGCTTCAAGTCATTTAAGAAAAAAAAAAAAAAAACGTCAGTTCTATCCTGAGCTCACCTAGAGGTTGGTCTTCCTCCTCCGCTCAGCCTAACCACTACATTATACTTATACTGAAATTCCGAAGTTTGTACTTAGAAAATTTTCGAAGAAATTTGGACTTAGAAAATTTTCACCCAACATTGGACTTAGAAAATTTTCGTTCAACTTTGAACTTAGAATATTTTCGCCCAACTTCGGAATTAGAATATTTTCGTTCAACTTTAGACTCAGAATATTTTTCGTCCTTAGGAACTTAGAATATTTTCCCGAGCTCCGACACTTAAATTTTTTCATTGACTTGTACTTTTAAAATAAACTGTCTTTGAAATTTTACATGCTTTTGACTCGATTCAATTCATTTATTTGCATACACCCCCCCGCCGTCTTTAAACATAGCATAGTATTGAGTTGGATATCCTCTCAATACCAGTGCACTATATTATATTGAGCTGGTTATCATCTCAATATTAGAGTAACACCGAGCTGGTTATCCTCTCGACATTCTAATTGTCAGAAAGTATCGAGCTGGTTATCCTCTCGATATCTTTATACCTCTATTACATTGAGCTGGTTATCATCTCAATACACCAACACTTTCCATCGAGCTGATTATCCTCTCGACATTCTAATTGTCAGAAAGTATCGAGCTGGTTATCCTCTCGATATCTTTATACCTCTATTACATTGAGCTGGTTATCCTCTCAATATTAGAGTAACACCGAGCTGGTTATCCTCTCGACATTCTAATTGTCAGAAAGTATCGAGCTGGTTATCCTCTCGACATCTTTATACCTCTATTACATTGAGCTGGTTATCATCTCAATACACCAACACTTTCCATCGAGCTGGTTATCCTCTCGACATCCACACATAACAACCGAGTTGGCTATCCTCTCGGACACACTACATCGTACGTTGAGTTGGTTATCCTCTCAATACACCAACACTTTACATCGAGCTGGTTATTCTCTCGATATCTTTATACCTCTATTACATTGAGCTGGTTATCATCTCAATATACCAACACTTTCTATCGAGCTGGTTATCCTCTCGGACACGCTACATCGTTCGTTGAGTTAGTTATCCTCTCAATACACCAACATTTTACATCGAGCTGGTTATCCTCTCGACATCCACGCATATCAACCGAGTTGGTTATCCTCTCAGACACGCTACATCGTACGTTGAGTTGGTTATCCTCTCAATACACCAACACTTTACATCGAGCTGGTTATCCTCTCGATATCAACACACATCAGCCAAGTTGGTTATCCTCTTGGGCTTACTACACTACGCTTCGAGTTGGATATCCTCTCAACACAACAACAATCAACGTCGAGCTGGTTATCCTCTCGACATCACTCCGTTATCAAGTAGATCAATTAAGCGCTTATTCTTAACTCTCTTTTCAACTCATCGAACTTTTGTTTACCGACAATCTCAATTGTTTATTTCTGAGCCAGTTAATCTCCCCCCCCCTACAATTTGACTGGTATCACCATGTGTAGTATACCTTATTTTTTCAATTTGACATTTTTAACTTTTGTTTGTGCAACGCTGGGAGCAAAAGTTTTTTTTTAGTTTTTTTCTACACTTTTACGAATTTTTTCTTAAGGAAATTCTGAGGAAATCGTGTAATATTTCCAAATATTAGGTCTTAGGTTTTGAAGGTACACACCTCAGGAATATTTACCACCAAAAACTTTGATGAATTTGCAAAGCGTTTTTTTAACAAATATTAATTCTCAAAATGGGACTGTGGGGCAAACCGGCCATAGGATATTTTCATTGTATCAGAGTTTCACGAAAATTATTATTAATTAGAATGTTTTTTTCATTAAAATATTTACTTTAAATGAAAAATAATTATCTTCCAATGAGAATTAGACCCTTTAATATTGTTTCCCTGATAATTTCAAACATTTTTGTTTTGTTATTAAAAAAAATTATTTATTTAATTAAAATTTAATCCTGTATTATTATTTACATTATTACAACCATTGTTCACATGATTCTTTATCTTTGTTGTTATTGTAGATTATACAAATGCAATATTATAGATAAGAACCCAACTGGCCGGTTTACCCCAGGGGCTGGGGCAAACCGTCCAGTTTGTAAATTTTTGTAAAGTTAACACAGCAACTAAACAATAAAAGATAAAATATAGGTATCTCTGGGAAAAAGTTGCGCAATTAAATGATCTTTGAAACAAGCCATTGAAAAATGAAATCGGTTAATTCGTTTAGCTACAAGAGTAAAAAAAACCGTTAGTATGGCCGGTTTGACCCACTCTCCCCTACATAAAAATTTAATTTTGCAAAAAGATATGATTTTCTATTAAAATGTAATATTTCCATAAAAATTAAGAAATACAGCTGTATAATATATTCCCAAAGGTCGTCGGTTTAATAGAAATTTGGATCGACAGACATAATTACAATTGTCTATTTTACCATGATATTCAGGCCAAAGGCCGATAGTAAACTTGCCATACGGAAGTCTTGTCTATTTTACGTTATAGATAGATAGACTGACGTCTCTAATATATACGATACTCCAAAAAAGGAATAAAAAAACTATATTGCATGCATGACTTTTATATATTTTTTTTAATAGCAAAGAATGCAGGTCCTGGTCACGATTTATAGAGATAAATTACGTACTTATTCTGGAGAAACGCGATTTTTTTTAACTTTTTTAATATCATGATCCCACGACATTTTTTCTGAAACATTAATGTACCTACTTTTTTCCTTAATGCTTTATTAAAAATTTAAAACTAAAGTTATTTTCTATTATTGAAGATTTCAACTTATCACGTCATAGTCGAAACATATGTATAGACACAATAACGCGTGAGAGGAAAAGTATATATAAGAAAAGTTGTGCTTTAAATTATTTTTGATGAGGGGGAATACTGAATTAGCATTTTATATTCCAAAGCGTAGATTTTTCTTGTGAATTTTCTCGTGATTCTTATATCGTTGCGCCTCGCATGAATTATAAAGTGAAACGAATGTTTTCTACGTGCTTGAGAAATAAGCAAAACTTGTGCGGCAAACGTTTATTTTGCAACGATATCGAATATTCAGATGCTCGTAAAACGTTTACTTTCATGGCTTTCGTTGTCTTCATAAATTTATACACAATACTTTTCAACTTTCATGGAAAGAATATATTTTTTTCCTGATTTTACAAATGCTGTTTAACCACATGTAAAATTTAATTTTGGTAAAAATTTTCTTCCAGCATATTTTGTTTTTCAAAGTTTGTAATTATTGGAAAAAAATTTATTTTTTAGACAATTTTCCAGTCCATTAAAATTTCTATTATAATTTAATAAAAAAAATTTAATTTTTTTTCAAGGAAAATTAAATTAAATGGTGGACATGAAATTTTGTTGGTGTTGATGTACACTCAAAGAAAATAATTAAATCTAACGACTATTGACAAATTAGGAAAAGGAATATTTCCCGGAGGAGCTGAAACGAGGTGTAATTAAACCGCGTCTCAATTGTAAATAGCAACATGCAATAGGGCAATCATTGGAAGGAGAGATCGTTCTCGTACTTCAAAGGAGACAAATAACAATGCGGGACATGATTAAATTCACGACTAGAGTAAATATCACAAGAAACGGTCATCCAATACCAAGAAGACAGTAAATTGCTTCAAGAGTCAAGTCTTTAGTTCTTTTTGCAGTTTATGTTAAATATAATTTGTCAGACAAATAGTACGAAAATTCGAAACAAATTTAACAAATTTCTTCTTTTTATTATTTGTTTAAAAATAAAATTCATTTATTCGGAATTTAAAAAAATAGGTATATTACTATTGAAAAAAAACAAATATTGGAAATACTTTCAAAACATTAGTTTTGCAATTTTAATTTTTAACTAAGTAAGTATATTTGCTATACTTATTTATGATTATTGCACTGCTTGATAATTATTCTTATTATTATCTGAAAATGAGATGAACAATAAAGAAGGAAATTATAAATAAATAATTGATCTTATCGATAGTGATGATGATAATAATAAAACAAGAAGTTATTATCTATAAACTGAATGCCATTAGTTAATTGTAGTTTATATCATGAAATCATTAAACCACTTTTATTGCTTCAACTTCCATAATACAAAGTCTCACCACCAAGCACTTTAGTAAATTACATGAATTCATTTCAGAAATAAAAAGTAAAACGTTAATTTGAAAATTAGATGGTGTACATTGAGGTGATAATGATATTCACGTTATTTACATATTTGCAATTTACTTTTAGTTTATGATTTACACTTTTCTTTTGCATAGTGAGATAAAATGAGTTTCTTTCTCAATTAAGACAATTTTCGTTAGAGTCTAAATTGGCGACAAAAAAAATGTTTTCGCAAGAAAGCAAAATTACGAGACAAATAAAGTAGAAAGCAATCTTTTAGATGCGATCATTTTACAAACAGTTGAAAAAATTTATTTTTGAATTTACAGGCAATGAGAATAAAAGTCTAGGGGTGTTTTCAAAGAAACAGAAGATAAGAAGAAGAAGAAAATGTTTGGGTAGGAAAAAAGTTTGAACAATATTCAAGAAAAGTCAGAGTTAGTTTATCACAATTAGGAATAAGGGCTATTAAGAGGACCATGGTTTGAGTAGATCCGTTAAGGGTCTTTCTCTTGTCGGCATAGTTGTAGGACTTTGTCGATCAATTAAAAGGTTTTCAATAGCTGCCCATAAACGGGTTAGGGACCTGAATACAATACACATGGTCTGTTGTTCAAGAGAAAGAGAGAGAGAGAGAGAGAGAGAGAGAGAGAGAGAGGGACATTCGCAAGAATCTAGCGTCGCCTCGTTTGGCTCCTTCCAGTCATTACGGTGCTTTAGTGTATTCTATATTAGGGTGAAGGGTTAGTTGCAGTTCAGGGAACAATGTTTTTTATGAGCAACAAGTTTTCTTGCCATCTGTCGACAATTCACAGAAAAAAACTATACTATACTATATGATACTATGAGCACACTAAAAAAAAAGTTTTACTTTCAGCCTCTTTTTGAGGCTGAATTTATGATGTAAACGGAGTCAGCCCCGTTAAACAAGGACAGACTTATGTGAAATACATGGGCTGAATTTAAGGTGTAAACGGAGTCAGACTTTTTTTTCCTGTGAGTATCATATGATACTCATTTTGAAGTGCAACAAAAATGATACCCCTTCGACTGATTCTGAGTTTCTGGGGAAAAGACTCAAAATGAGTAAAATCGGGATCATTTTGAGTTTCAGAAAAAATTACAATAACATTGGAATAACTGGGAATAATTCATAAAAATATGAATTAAAATAATTGTTTATAATGAATAAACACTTTGCACTTGTCAAAACATTAATACTTGAAGTCGATTTATCGCATTTATGAGAAATGAAAAACGAATTTTTAGGTTAGACATTTGTGAATTGACTGACAGGGATGGCAACCATGTACTTTAAACTACTTGTCTGGTTTGTACTTTAATTTTGTGTAGTATGAGTTTTTTTATTTTTGAAAGTGATGTTATAATTTTCGCAACCATTTTGTATGGACTAAATGTCTTTAACAAATAAACATATTAATATTATAAAAAAACTTGAAACTTGAAAAATTTTAGTAAAGTCTTATTAAAATTCGAATTTATTATTGAAGCAAAACTTTTTAAGAATAAATTCCTAAAATAAATAAATTTCAAATAACAGGTCTGACCAAAAAAATTAAAAATTTTAATTACTTACTGAAACAAAAATTTTGAGAATAAATATTCAAAATAAACAAACATAAAACTACTGGTATGACCAAGGCGATTTCAGAGATATGTGAAACATATTTATCGCCCCGAAAGACACAATATTCAATGGCTTTCGTCCGTTTAAATTACACAGCACTGAGTTTTGGACTTCTTGTCCGGATACCTTTGAAACGTAAGGTTCTTTATTAAATCCAATAGAATTTTTTCCTCATCTTGATTAAATTTACTACCTATATATATATATATATATATATATATATATATATATATAAAAAGATATCATCTGTTCACTATTTATAAACTGAAAAGCGAAGAATTGATTTTTAATATCATTCTCGCAAAATCCCCCCTTCACCCATATTATTAAACAGATATAAATTCTAATTTGCAGAATTTTTCAATTGATCAGGAATGTAGTAATTATTGATCCTTTAATGGTAGGAGAATCTAATGAGGATCTCGGCTCAAATATGGATGACCCCAGTATGGCTCTGGATTCCAAATAAGGATCAATGTCCACAAATGGATCCGTGTCGACTTTTGATTGCCTTTTGGGTGCTATAAACTTCATACTAAGACAATATACAAAAACATTTTTTATAATAAACGAATCACTTGAAAATTGTTTCTCATCAGTGTTCCTTGCGTATTAAGTGGAAGAAGAATGAAAAAGAAAAAAAAAGCTAAAAATAATTAATCATTTATAATTATTTGTGAGCTAATTTTAAAAATAGATTTTACCATATACATAGATAAAATGTGAGTAGGTTAAATGCTGCTATCAATCATTGTTTCTGGATCAAAATATAATTTCTCGACAATCTTCTCTTTTTTTAACCTCAATATTTTTTAAAATACGCTTCCCCTTTACTCAAAGAGAAAATGGAAAATACTTTTAATAAAATAAAAAGAAATAGTTTTTTAATTAACCAAAAACAATAAATCTTTAATAAATTAATTTAGTATCACAGTTTTTCTAAGGATATGAAATTGAGACAAAAAACGAATCAGAACGTTGCTTTGCAACACTTTTGATTCGTTTTTTATCTCAATTTGTTACCCTTAGAAAAACTGTGTTAATAAATTTAATCAATGAGAATTGAATAATCAATCATTTTTAAATTTTAAACTAAATTTAACAGACGTTTGATTTTAAAATTGCTTACAATTATCATCATTTAGTGATTTATTTTTATTTTTATTGAAAATACAAAAGGAATTCTCTTACTTTGAGTTATAACCCCTTGGCAGTCCATGGCATATGAGCGGCCTATAATAAATTTTTTAAACTTTAAAATAGTTTAACTTTTGTGACATGTGTAATAAAATGAAAATGAAAACTTACATTAAATTTTTTGAAAATAAAAAAAGAATACAAAATCTAATTCGATTTGAGTATCAGTTTCGTTTCTGACACGAAAACGATTTTTCACTAAACTACAAAGGAATTAAAATAGAAAATACTATATACTTTATGCAACAAAGGCGTATTATGGTCAACAAATTGTCCATTATTGCCCTAGGGTAATAATGAGTACTTTAATGACCTGTGAGCAGCAGTGAATAAAGTACACTTTATTGCCCTAGGGTAATAATAGGCACTTTATCGACCTGTGGACGGTGATTAAAGTACACTTTATTCACCGCTGGGTTATAAGGAGAAACTTTTCTACAGGTAGAAAAAGTGACCATAATACGCCTGAGTTGCATAAAAGAGTTTTTTTCTATTTTAAAAGAAAGATAATACAATTACACAGTTAAAAATAAATCTTTCTTTAAGAACTATCTGAAATTAAACAAGTCTTGAAAGTAATGACATTCTTAATTTAAGCTCGGTTTGCGTGAATATAATGATAGGTAATCTGAATTTACAGTTCTACTTTTTATATTAGTATACAACTGCTAATTTTTAACATGATTGCCCTAAATTCAGCACATTCTTTGCTGACAATCAGCATGCTTTGCTCTTTGAATTCAGCAAACATTGATGTTGATGATATTAATCAACATTCTCTAGTGCTTCAGGCTGGATTTCTAAATAGTCGAAAGTTTATATAATAATTACAAGCGAGAAATTGAAGTAAAATAGAGAGCTTTAGAGTCAAAGTATGCGCGGGTATGTACAACATGTATATGTATATGTATTGTGAAATATTCAAAACAATGCTTTGAATATTTAAGTTAGTGGCACTGCGGGAATTATTATATCGAGAGGAGAGTTTTGACAATCGGATGCCGCGGAGTGCTTTTGCCAATTGTTATGAGCCGGAAGCGGATTTTGTGGAGGACTTTGTTGTATACAGTGTGGAAAACGTGCGGGGAGCTAAAGTTTACACAGATCCGTTCAGTAGGTGTCGAGGAAACTTTGCCATTGTACAAGCCACACGGCGTTAACCGAGACGCCTCTGGTTTTCAGTTTTGCTTTTAGTAAAATGTCGTTTCTCAGTGTTTTAGCCGCAACGATACCGAAGAATAGGGCACAAGAACGACAATGACGACGACGAGGTCGACGCAAAATTCAACGCGTGTAATTACAGTAATTTGCAACAATTTTAGTAACAAATTCCTCACGATTTTCCTGCAAAAAGTTTTTCGTACTTTAATGTCAAACATTTCTTTACTATAATATTATTTGCTTTTTATTAAAACCATCATTTTGGTTATTTTTTAATAAAAAAGTCTAAACAACTAAAAAAGTAACAATTGAATTCATACATGCAAATTGAAAAAAAAAATATTTTTTTGTTTTTAATTTACAATTGTTTGTACAAATTGTTAAACACTGTAAAATTTATAATAAATGTCAAGACTAATCTAGTCACCGTGAAAAATTTAGGAAATTTTCTCGCTCTCCGACATTTTGAATTTTTAAAATCTGACATTACATTTTGATTAAGTGACCTCAACAACCCACAAGTAACTTATTTTGATCCAAACGCAAGAATTAAAAAAATGATCTGACACATTGGGTCACCATATTGAATCTGCCATTTTAAATTTTTAGTTTGTGAGAACAGCACACATATGCGCCATGAAACAAAAGTGGCTTGATATTTTATCCTCCTAAGAAAGAGTTTTATTATTCTGAAGAAACAAAGAAATATTAATGAAATTTTATCTTGCGAGAGAAAAACGAAAATTCGAAATAAATCATTGAGAGTAGATGAAGAAGAATGGAAGATTAAAAAAGTTTTCGATTGAAAGAGAATTTGGAATGATTTCTCCGGGGACTAATCATTGAATTTCATTACGGAGGATTGAGATGAGAGTTTGTGAGAACAGTCGATGCTCTCTCTAATTAGTTGAGAATCTCTTATTAGGATGCCGGTACGAACATGTTCAAGGCCATCGGAAATGACGAATTACGTATTACACTGAAGCAAAATCAGTTTGGACCGTATCGAAGAAAAATTTAACTGCTAACATCATCGGCAAGTCACGTTCAACTGGAGCATTTTGCTGTCATTATATTTTTGCACGATGTGTGACGCATTATGTTCAGTTCATAATTCGTACGTTGGAGGACCACACTTGGGAATCTCCTCAAGTTAATAAGCACTTCGACTTCTCTCTTTCGCTCTCTCTCTCTTTCTCTGCTTCTTGCTTCCAATGAAGGTAATTTCGTTTAACGCCCTAAAGCGAAATCTTACTACCGCTGAAAACAATAGGAACTAAAAAATCTTAATCCGAATAGAGTTATTTTAACTATTTTTGTTAATTCAATTTGAATTTCGCGCAATTTAAATTTTTTGTGATAACTGACTGAAAGATGGCGAAAAACTCACTGCTGGTCAACAAGATAAAAGTTGCTCTCAAGAGAGAGGAAATAGAAGAAGGAATAAGAAAAACTAGAATTTGATGTTCGATTTCCATTTCACAATCACTTATTTCTAGTAAGTTACCCGAGTCGAAATTTAAGCCCTACTTTCACCCTGAATTTTCAGGGTCTATTGAGTGTTAGGAGTAGTAAAGTAGGGTCTGATTTCAATACAATTTTTTAAAATTAGACCCTACTTTGACTCCCAAAATAGGCGGAAATTTGCCAATCTTCCATTTGGAGAAGCAAAGGAGGGTCTACTTCTAAGAAACCTATACCGTACTTTTAAACCTCGTAGACCCTACTTTCATACTCCTAGACCCTACATTCTAAAAGAAAATTTTGAATTATTTTTTCATGCATTACTTGAAACACTGCAAATGCAAAAAGTACTCCAAATTCATAAATAATGATGTGTTTTATAGCGTCTATATACACTTCGTGTATATAGACGCTATAAAACACATAAAATTCCACTTTTACTCATCCCTAGTGCTTCAATTGAATCTGAGCAAATCTTCAAATTTTTCTTTTTCTAATTGTAGGGTCTAGGAGTATGAAAGTAGGGTCTACGAGGTTTAAAAGTACGGTATAGGTTTCTTAGAAGTAGACCCTCCTTTGCTTCTCCAAATGGAAGATTGGCAAATTTCAGCCTATTTTGGGAGTCAAAGGAGGGTCTAGTTTTTAAAAATTGTATTGAAATCAGACCCTACTTTACGACTGCTAAACCTGAATAAGCCCTACATTTTCAGAGGCTAAGTAGGGTCTAAATTTCGACTCGGGTAAACTAATTCGGATAAATAGGTAGGTTATTATTAAATTAATTTATTAAAAATAAACTAAATCATTGTATTAAATTCAAATTAACTGAAATGACAATTTGAGAAAATGACAATCTAATTAAATGAGAATTTATCTGATTAAAAGACTTGGTGAAATAATAAAAGTTCAATTAACAGTTTTGTTAAATGACAATTTTATTTAATAAAAATTTGAAAAAATGAAAGAATTTAGCAAAGTAACAATTGGAAAAAATTGTTATTTTGTTAAATAACAAATGAACGTTAAATAAAAATTTAGCTAAAATGTATTTCTGATTAATACGGATTAAAACTAATTCGGTTAAATGACAGATTTGTAAAATAGCAACTCAATTAAATGACAATATAATTAAATGAAATATTGGTTAAGGTAAATAAAAAAAATACAGTATAGAATCACAATTTGGTAAAATGTCAATATAGACTGAAACCCCACTTATTTGAACATGGCCCACGCAATTTGACACGAAGTGTCGCGTTTATTTTTACCCGAGTCGAAATTTTAGCCCTACTTTCACCCTGAATTTTCAGGGTCTATTGAGTGTTAGGAGTAGTAAAGTAGGGTCTAATTCTAATACAATTAGACCCTACTTTGACTCCCAAAACAGGCGGAAATTTGCCAATCTTCCATTTGGAGAAGCAAAGTAGGGTCTACTTCTAAGAAACCTATACTGTATACTTTTAAACCTCGTAGACCCTACTTTCATACTCCTAGACCCTACATTCTAAAAAAAAATTTTGAATTATTTTTTAATGCATTACTTGAAACACTGAAAATTCAAAAAGTACTCTAAATTGATAAATATACTGATGTGTATATAGTGTATATAGTGTATATAGTGTATATGTGTATAAACACATAAAATTCCACATTTACTCATCCCAAGTGCTTCATTTGAATCTGAGCAAATCTTCAAATTTTCCTTTTCTAATTGTAGGGTCTAGGAGTATGAAAGTAGGGTCTACGAGGTTTAAAAGTACAGTATAGGTTTCTTAGAAGTAGACCCTCCTTTGCTTCTCCAAATGGAAGATTGGCAAATTTCCGCCTGTTTTGGGAGTCAAAGTAGGGTCTAATTGTATTAGAATTAGACCCTACTTTACTACTCCTAACACTCAATAGACCCTGAAAATTCAGGGTGAAAGTAGGGCTTAAATTTCGACTCGGGTATTTTGGTCGACATAACCTATGTTGGTGACGTAATTCGATAAATTGACATGATTGGTTGGATTTGTTTGAACTCAACCAATGGGAATGTAAGTATCTTTCCATTGGTCGCGTACTGCGCATGAGCTAAAATAAGTGGGGTTAGGGCTGATTCTAACTAAAAATAACTGAAGCAAAAACGGGTTCAAATAAACGCGACTTTAAGTAAACGAGACTTTAAATAAGTGGGGTTTCAGTGTAATTAAATATGTATTGCTTAAAATGATGATTTGATGATATATGTATAAATTCAGTAAATTGATAATCCAATTAAATGTTAATTTAGTTAATTCAATTAATTGACAATTTAGTTAAATTTTACTAAATTAGATAGCCTTAGATTTTAAATCTCATATCTTATTAATAATTAATAAAGTAACCAGGACTTTGGGCTTTGTCACCAGAAACATGACTCGCTTCAAAAATATATTGGCAATGAATGTTTCATATTTTTCATTAGTCAGACCAATTATTCAGTTTGTCTTACTGACTTGGTCACCTTACCAGGACTACCCGAGTCGAAATTTAAGCCCTGCTTTCACCCTGAATTTTCAGGGTCTATTGAGTGTTAGGAGTAGTAAAGTAGGGTCTAATTCTAATACAATTAGACCCTACTTTGACTCCCAAAACAGGCGGAAATTTGCCAATCTTCCATTTGGAGAAGCAAAGGAGGGTCTACTTCTAAGAAACCTTATACCGTACTTTTAAACCTCGTAGACCCTACTTTCATACTCCTAGACCCTACATTCTAAAAGAAAATTTTGAATTATTTTTTAATGCATTACTTGAAACACTACAAATGCAAAAAGTACTCCAAATTGATAAATACTGATATGTTTTTTTATGTGTTTCTCTTACACTTCGTGTATATAGACGCTATAAAACACATAAAATTCCACTTTTACTCATCCCAAGTGCTTCAATTAAATCTGAGCAGATCTCCAAATTTTTCTTTTTCTAATTGTACACTGTAAAAAATTTAGGGAGTTAACGGACTCGGGAGTTGGGAGTTAAATTTTTCGAGTTAAAAATCAACTCCAAAAGAGAGTTAATTTCTAACTCCTTTCATTCAACACCCGCGCGAGTTATTTTTTCCATGGGGAGTTGGCATTTGGGTGTTAAATTTTAACTCTCTTTATTTAACTCCCCTGGCATTAACTCTCCAATTGGTGCGACTTTTATAGAATCCCCAGGGGAGTTAAAATTTAACTCCCTTTTTTTACAGTGTAGGGTCTAGGAGTATGAAAGTAGGGTCTACGAGGTTTAAAAGTATGGTATAGGGTTCTTCAAATTAGACCCTCCTTTACATGGAAAAAAATAATTCGGAAATAGTTCCTGAATTCGTTCCGAAATTGAGGATATGAGCAAAAGTCGGTAATTATTATAGAGCTGTTATTTGGAAGAAATGTCGAACTTTCAAAATAGATATTCAGGAATTATATGGTAAGAACTCGGTATTTATGTGATAGTTTTTACGAAATGTAGCGGCTGAGTATTTCAGATAGTCTGGACGGTAGAACTTCCGATGAGTTCGGGAAAAATTCAGAGGGTCGCTTCATATATGAAGAAGCTCTTATAAGGGCTACAGAATAGTTCCGGAACAATTCCGTAGCAAAGAAAATAAAAAAAAGAAGTTGTGTATACGCGTATATACTTGATCGACATTCGTCAAGCAAGGCGAACTGTGATTGGTTGAGGAGGATACACACACATACATACATACATAATACACTTATAGCTACCTACATATATTCTAACGCACACATAATTTATACACAAATAAACGCAAATACACGACGCATTGAATCGCACGCTGGTTGTAGGGACCTGGGAAGTCTCTTATATACTAGACTTTACTATTATTCAGCGCTTGTGAGAAACGGGGTAGGCACATCTTTTCTTTCGATGAAGTTCGGGAATTATTATGAAATTTAAACTGGAGTTCTCCTTGATTAGACGCTTGTAAATACTATTTTAGAAGAAATATAATTTCAACGAAAAAATTTCGATAATATTATAGACCAGTCCTGTATTTCTCCAGGAATTTATTTACAATGCTGATTTTGAAAGTCTCACAAAAACCGTTTCGTAATTAGTTCGGAACGATTCAGATATACTTACATTGAATTTCTAAAAATTTCTGGAACTTTGCACAAATCCTCAATTATGGAACAAATTCAGGAATTCTTACAGAATTTATTTTTTCCGTGTACTTCTCCAAATGGAAGATTGGCAAATTTTAGCCTGCTTTGGGATTCAAAGTAGGGTCTAATTTTAAAAAATTGTATTGAAATCAGACCCTACTTTACGACTGCTAAACCTAAATAATAGCCCTACATTTTCAGAGGCTAAGTAGGGTCTAAATTTCGACACGGGTATCTCATAACTGAATTGGAGAGAATGCAGAATAAAATACGTTTTGCTGCAAGACAGGCAGGGATAGCGTTTGATAATATACTATATACTGACTTGAGGCGGATTTTGAGTATCCCACTTTTAACTAGATTTTTATTTTCAGACTTACTTTTTTTGTACAAAACAGTTAACAGTATTATAAATTTCTCTCCTCTATTATCTTTATTAAATTTCACTGTACCATTCAAGCCTTCTAGAAATCCGACTCTACTCAAGCAGTCAATACATATAGCTAATCACATGGTAAATTCGGTGATCGCTAGATTGACCAGAGAGGCTAACGAGTTTCACAATATTATTCATGTTTACGATGTACTTTATTGACTACTTTTATTAAATAAAAATGAATTTTCAATTTTACGTAAATTAAATGTCAGCATTTCCATTATTATATTTTGCTATTATTATCTTTATATATTATACGTACTTTCTACGAAAGGGAATTACCCGTGTAAATAAATAAATAAATTATGGGTCGGTTGAATGAAAATTCAGTAAAAATGACGATTTAATTAAATAAAATTTCTGTAAAATCAAAATTTATTGATAAAAATGACAATCCAATTAAGTACTAAATCATTTAAATGACAATTTGATTAACTAAATAATTTGTAAAAATGCCAATTTAGTAAATTTACAGTCTGGTTAATTATAAATTTAGTTAAATATCCAATTCAATAAATAGAAATGAATAAAGTAAAATATTTCTTTTCCTTATAATAGAAAAGTTGATTAAATGAAAATAATTGAATTTATTAACAATTCAGTAAACATTCAATCAGAATAAAAATATTTTATTTTTCCAATTTATACAAGATTTTAAAACATTCAGTTATAGAATGAAACTTATAAAATAGTATTAAAAAATCCAGAGAATTTTCTCTGATTACAATTTTGCTGTAGTTTACTAATCTTTAAATAAAGTATTTTAATAAAATTGTATAACATTTTAACTGAAAAATATTGTTTGACATCGCTTTTCTCCAGTTGAACTTGGAAATATTTTAGAAAATATTCATTTCCTCATGTTTGCACTTAGACATTTTATTTTTACGATACACGCGAGATGAGTAGTACTCAACAAATGTATTTATTAATAATACTATCGTGAATTTTCAATATATATATAAGCCAAGAGATTTTCTCATCATTCATAAAGGTTAAATTACCGGTGTTGGGGTTTAAACGAGGTTTACATTATACGTATGGGTCACTCGAAATTTCGTATATATATCCAGTGAAAAGATAAGCCGGGGCGGTCGGCGTGTCGAAATCTGAAAAGCTAATAAGAAGATAATCTCCTCGTGGTTATTCCAAGCGTGTCGATATAACGGGAGTCATTGGCTAAAGCACAAACTAAATGCTTATCAAAAGAAGCGCACTTGAAACGATGACTCCTTGCGCCATGCGGGATCAATTCTTTAGGGCCACAGGATTAACTGCAATAAAAATTTATTTCGTGCCAAGACAAAAGGGTGTGCCGAGTTTTAAAGAATTAGATTATCGCGAGAGAGTGAATAGAATGAAAAGCAATTTCTTTTAAAGGCGCTCTCTGTATAGATCAACATCGACTGATTTCATTGTTTCTCTCTCTCTCTCTTCGTTTACCTCGCACCAAACAAAATGAGATCGATCGCCTAGTGGCAGTTTTGCGCTACTTGATTTCGTTTTCTTGGCAATGATCTCAGTGTCCGGCACGATATTATGTCATTTGTCTTCGTTTTCTACTCTCCTTCTTTCACTTTTACCATTTTCCCTTCACTCCGTTTTTTTTATTTTTTCCTTACTTTCAGTTCTCTTCGTGTATAAATTCCTCCATATTCTCTATCTCTCTCTCTAGGTTTCATTTCTTTTCATCGTTTTTTTGAGATTTTACTCTGGATACCACGCTTGAAACCTTCCTTCCAATACTCATTAAGCAGTGTCGAAGTCTCCAGTGATTGAATTCTTCGAGAATCTTTGTTGATTCGGAAACTTTTCGACATTCAATGAATTCGACCCTGACACATACTGAAATTTAAATCCGTAATTTCGAACCGACAAATTGCTTTCTTTTCTGGCATTCTATTTGATGATTTTTTTTCTTTTTGGATTTCTAAATTTTATTTCATGTCGATTTTTTCACATGGGGAGAAACTTACTATTATCATTAGAAATATAAGTTATTTTGTTAAATAAATTAATAAATAGGATTTTCCTGCAATAATTTGTATTTGGTTCTCTAAATCTGAATTAGTAAAAACTTATCCACTGATACATATTAATTAATTTTCTCTAAAAAAAATATTCTAGTGAATTTCTAAAAATGAAATTTTTTAAAATTTATGGGAGATTGGGGAATTGTGAGTCATGAGGAATTATGAGACACCTCATTATTTAACCCTCATACGGTTTTATCATTTTTCAATTTTGCAGGAAATAAATTTATAATTTTGTTAAAATTAATTTTGACTATTTCATATTTATTTTGATATTAAATGCAACTATTTAGCTTAAAGTTACACTGCGAGTTTTATTTATATGACTCTCGAATTTAATTTTTTTAAATAAATAAATGAAAGATATACCCCGAGTATACTCGGGATTAACCGTAGGGAGGTAAATAAAATTTTAAAAGTTGATCATCTAATTTTCTTTATTTTCGTTTGTTTATCCAAAGTAAATTTTTTTGTTAGCATTTTATGTCTTTACACTTACTTATAAGCCCTAAATAACAACTACCTGAAACTACCTATATACACTTTTCAACTAAGATACAAACAAAAAATTATATATATACTTATAATATCCTTTCTACAAAAATTCATGGTCTGGAAATATCGAAAAATATTAACATCAGCTGTACACTTTGTAAACAAATGTTCCTAACCTCACTAACTTACATACTTTACCACAACAAACAAAACGAATTTCTGTTGTTGAGGTAGCTTAACCCTTAAAGTACACTTTTCAAAAACTTACGTTCGATACACACCCACACACACAAGAAAAAAAAAGTCTGACTCCGTTTACACCTTAAATTCAGCCCATGTATTTCACATAAGTCTGTCCTTGTTTAATGGGGCTGACTCCGTTTACACCTTAAATTCAGCCTCGAAAACAGGCTAAAAGTAAAACTTTTTTTTTAGTGTGCAGCACCAAAACTTTCCTGAAAATTTATTAAAGATTTACTTGCAAACTTCGAAAAATTTACTTGCAAAGTTCAGTGGAAATTGTGTAAAGATTCAAATGTCCCACTTAAATAAATGTTTATAGTCAAATTTTCCTAAAAATTTAACTTCAAACTTTCCTGAACATTTAAATTAAATTTTCGACTTCTCTCTTATAAGCGAAAATGTAACTTAAAACTTTCCTGAAAATTTAAATTAAATTTTTGCCTATATACAGTAGGCGAATTTTTTTTTTAAATTTTCAGGAAAGTTTCACGCTAAACATTTATTGAAGTGGGACTTCGAAGTTTGCAAGTAAATCTTTAATAAATTTTTAGGAAAGTTTCGGCGCTGTGTGGGCACATGGGCGATTTGTACCCAGCAATATTTTTAAACCTTATATCTTTGTCTTAAATTGATGGAATTTAGTCGATTTTTTTTAATCGATAGGAAATGTTCTGAGGAATATGAAAAATATAGTTTTGTTGATATAAAATTAATTTGTTAAAAAATATTTAACAATAAACAATGACATGTTTTTAAAAATGGAATGCATTTGAGCAAAATACCTGGGCGATCTGTACTCAGTGTGTACTTTAAGGGTTAAAACTACCACAAAAAACCATATATTTATAATATACGGTTATTTTAGTAAATAAAAAATTATTTGCTGAAAGATATATTTTACTAAAAATACATAAGAAAACACACTGTGACAGTTGTTTGATTAATTTTTCCTTTGTAAACTGTGGCATTCGTTCAAAAAATACTCTTAGTGCTGAGAATGATTAATTTCCCTGGAAATTTTTAATTTTGAGTTTCACCGAATTTACCCGGTAAAAAGGCTTGCATTTGAAAGTATTGAAAAAATTGAATTCCTTTTAATTCCTGAGTTTTGAATTCCCAATAAAAGTATATATAAATAAAAAATTTTTAATTCCCTTTAATATTGTCATATAAACGTTGACAAAGTATAGAAAGGAATTGAAAAGCACATAATTTTTCATTAAAATTTTTTATTCAATTTTAAATATTGTCAATTTTTCATGAGTAAGTGAAATATAGGAAAGTAATAATTAAAATTAAATAAAGTTTTAAGATATAAATTTTACATTATACGTGATTTACATGAAAATCACACCGAGAATTTCTTGAAACTTGACAAAACTTGAAATTCTCCATGTATTAACATGGTTCATACTAAAGCATGGTACGGATCATACTACTTTTTTGTATTATTATTATTATTTGTATTATTGTACGATTAGATAACCTAAAAACATCGTTTTCCCCTGTTTGAAATGTACCATATGAAAGTTTGAAATGAATTATATTAAATTTTGAAACAAAAAGTCTTTCAGTGTGTGTGGGATTTTATTTGCACTTTGGTAATTTGCACCCGTTTAATTATATGCACGTGGACAGTCAAGGTTGACTCCAGTTATTACCAGTTACAAAGTTAAGCACATTAAAACTGTCAATGAAATCACTTTGAACAGAGCCACTTTCTTTTTTCATCCTTTTTTCAAGTACCTAACTTGGATTTATAGATTGTTCAATTTTTGTTAGTTGTCCACCAGCAAGCATTTGATTTGCATGGAATTAAAAGTAATTAATTAATTAACTATTTGACCTAAAGAGCTCAAATTTGGTCCAGATATGTATTTTCACTCGTAGATTACAGGAAAAATATAGCGAATGTGATTAGACGTGATGGGCATAGCGTTGTCAAGGAAATAACAAGATTTTTGGCCAAAAATGCATAAAAAGTGACCATTCCCCCCCCCTTAACTTCTAAACTATTCGACATGGAGAGCTGAAATTTTGCATGCTGGTGTATTTTTACTCGAATATTACAGGAAAAATATAGAGAACTTAATATGTAATGATAACCATAGCGTTGTCAAGGAAAAACTAAAAAATTAAAAAAAAAAATTTTTTTTCCCTAACTTTTACATTATTTGACCTAATGAGCTGAAAATTGGTATCCTGGTGTATTATTACAGTCTGACGAAAAGAATTTATTTAAGAAACTTTTTAAAAAAAATTTATTTAAAAATTTTTTTTAGTTTAAACACGTGGCATTAAATATTTTAAGGAAGAGTGAAATATTAAGAGAATAAATGAGAAATTGTTTTCTGACTTTTATTTCTTAACTAAAAATAAAAAAAAATTGGACAAGTGCGAGTTGTACTCGCACTGCAATGGCGGGTTCCGTACACAAATATTAAAACAATACTTGCAACATTTATCGGTAATTAGTAGAATTAAAATAAACAATTAAAAAAATATATTAAAATCATTTGATAAGAAGAAATAACTAAAAATAATTAAAGTATTGTATATCTAATATTGTAAACAATAATAAGCAGAGGAACAAAATTTTCAAAATTATAGTTCCTCTGCTTATTATTGTTTACAATATTAGATATATAGGGGAGGATGGGGCAAGGATAGTTAGGTAAGACCTTTTCGGATCTAGCAGCCAAACTTGATTATGTATCTGCAAATGAAAAGTATTTTTGGAAAGCCTGGTTATTTGGCTATAATTTTGCTGTACATTATTTTACTGTAGACTCAAATCCCTACGAGATATGAATGAAAAAGTAAACAAAAATTTTTAACTATCCTTGCCCCAGTACCGGGGCAAGGATAGTTAAAAGAATTTGAATGCCAAAAATGTTATAGAAAATCAGTAAATTTTTGTTTTTTTTTATTTTACTGGTTTTAGACTATTCAATATTGATATCCCAAGTATTAAAAATATGTATGGAACATTTTCTGAATTGCAATTATTATATTAAAATTCATCTGAACTAGAATCAGAAGTTTAAACAATTTTTTTCAGAGGACCACCAATTTCTTGGTCATAAGCTTCGTTTTCCGTATATAATTACGCACCATTATGTATATCAATCTAAAAAGAACAATTAAACACTTTTTTAAAATTTTCAATGGTATTAACACGCTTTTACCGTGCCGTATTATCTCTAACTATCCTTGCCCCATGAGTCCATATTTCAGTTTTTTCTAAATTTTAAGGAACGACGTGAATTAATTTGAAAATAAATACGATATTCGTGTTCAGCAGGAAATTCCACTCCGGAAAACATTTTACTTAAAAAATATTCTGAAATTCTAATGTAGAAAACAATATGATAAACATTACGTTGACATTTTAGCAAAACAGACTTTTTTCAAAAATAATCTCCCAACTTCGCAAATGGCGACAGATTGACTTGCAATTTTTACAATCATCTTTTGGTGTTAAAACGCGAATATACTATGAATTACGCGATTTTTGAGCAAGCCGTCTAAGCATAACAGCAACTAACTATCCTTGCCCCTTAACTATCCTTGCCCCTTAACTATCCTTGCCCCATCCTCCCCTACAATACTTTAATTTTTTTAGTTATTCTTTTTTATCAAATGATTTTAATATATTTTTTTAATTGTTTATTTTAATTCTACCAATTACCGATAAATGTTGCAAGTATTGTTTTAATATTTGTGTACGGAACCCGCCATTGCAGTGCGAGTACAACTCGCACTTGTCCAATTTTTTTTGTAATAAGACAAGAAACAGAAAATATTTAAAAATACTTTTAGTGCTAAGAATGATTCATTTAAAATTAATTAATTAATTATTTTAATTTAATTAATTGATTATTTTGATTTAATTGAGGCCTTGGATCCAATAACTCGCCCGGCGCTCGAAGGCACGCGCTAATACCAGTCGGGTAGCAGTGAGTGGCCCAGAGGCGCTCACTGCTCACTGACTGGCAGTCGCGCGTTCCTCCGAGCGTCGGGCGAGTTATTGGATCCAAGGCCTCAATTATATTAATTAATTTTGTAGGTATAATATATTATTATTGTATTAATTAATTTTGTATAATAAAAAATAATATACAAAACATTAGGAAAAAGTAATAATAAGCTTATATTACCTTTCAAATGTATAAATACTATAAATTCATAACATTTAAATTCAATTCAATTAAAAACTTGATCCTTTTATCTGAATTTAAATTTAAAAAACAGATTAAATTTAAATATTAAAAATAAAAATTTAAAGTATTTTTATTTTTAAAATATTGTAAGTAAATAGAATTTTATTTAAAAAAATATAAATTGAAAAAATTTGGAATCTGTTGAATTTGCTTCAATCTTGTTAGTCGGGATTTTTCGGGGCCATTAATTACAAATCTAACATCAAAAGTTTGAAAATTCAAATGGCGGATTCAATAGATGGCGGAGAAAAAGTTTAAAATTTGTTAATGATGTTGAAAAAAATTATTTTTTTTGAGGAAGAAAAAGAAATTGAAGACCACTGTATATTTTGTAACAGAACTGTTCATTTAAAATTTCATTTAAATTTTCTTAAAAATTGATTATGATAAATGTTAGGTTATACCCCCTAATGACACGAACAATTTAAATACAAATTTTTTCTGTTAGATATTGAGCTAGGAGAATATGTGACTCACAATACCCCAATATTTTCTATTTATTATTAAGATGATGAAAAAAATCGATCACTCCGAGTCAGGATTTATCCTGACTCGCAGTGATCGATTTTTTTCATCATCTTAATATTTTATCGACCGAGTGATAGCATCATTACTATATACATATATTTTCTATTCACTAGCGCTTCGTCGACCGCTTTGCGGTCAACTTTTTTGCTTTCTTCTTTTTTTCTATTTATTCTTTCTATTTTATTCTATTTATTATTATTTTTACTAGAAAATTTTATTAGAAAATTATTATTTTTCTTCGACAATTTTTATGACTTTTTTGTTGTTGATTTTATAAAAAAGTACTGAAAATTTTGAAATTAATTTGGATTTGATCAAAGACTTTTCTTAAAAAATATTTTCAATTAGAAATTACTTTTTCGAGCTTTTCATTTTTCGAGCTGAGCAGAGCCTAATGAGTTCGATCTCGAGCCGAGGCGAGCTGTGTAAAAAGCACGAATAATTTCGAGTACTCGAATGTTTCGAGTATTCGAGTGAACTCGGGTACTCGAATTTTTCGAGCACTCGTATATTTTCAGTACTCGAATTTTTTCGAATTCTTAAGTAAATTCGAGTTTAATTTCCACTCATTAAACTTAGCATACAAAGAATTTTAAACTAAGTTTAAATTATATGAAAAAAATATCACAAAAATATAGAAATATGTGACCTGGTAAATGAAAAGGATTTTAGATAAAAAAATCAATTTTCAGTTTTTCGGTGATTCTTATAGAAAAAATGTGCTCTTTTCATCGCAATAAACCCCGCAAATCTAGCTTTATTAGTTTTTTTACAAATGCGCTTTAAAGATGGATACAATTAGCTAAAAAACGTTAATATTAAAGATCAGTAGGGACAGGTGTACGAGATGATCCCCTGGGGCAAGATGATCCTTTTGAATTTTGGAGAGCCTATTAAAATATTAAAAATGTCATACTTTTGATTTAAGGAAAGCTTAACTTTGTACTTAGATAAATTTTGTTCTAGCAGCTGAAATTTTATTTTTCTTGTATTCACAGCTTCAGTATGTCTTCAATTAAGTGTTCCGATTGATATTATGGAATAACAGAGCTCGTAGGTTAAGTTACGAACAAATTACAAAATAGTGGCATTTGGGGCAAGATGATCCCTCAATGGGTGTACTAGATGATCACCATGCATTTCGTCTCACCTCAAAGTTAATTATCTAGTATTAATAAAAAATTCAATTTTTGTCGCTTCTTATATGTTTTTATTATGAAAACTAACTTATCTAAAACAAAAAGTTGACATCTATATCTATTTTATTAATTTTCATGTTGTAGAGACAATGCCTCGTAATTATAAAATAGGGAAACAAATCGTGGTGAGTGGTCAAAAGCATTTAAGGCCTAAATAAAGCATATTTAATATTGATACACTGTTATTTCTTTAATTTAGACTCCTTTTTCAATAATTGGGGCAAGATAACCCTACGGATCATGTTGCCCATACCACACGGAGAAAAATGGAGTTTGAAAAACTGGGAGTCAATATTGAAAAAACAGGACTCAGTCCAGTATAAGAGTGCATTAATTCATTTCCATCAAGCATCTTAGGGTATTGCGTATAGTGTATAGAGGGCCTTAGTTCCAAATGTCACTGTAAAGAGCATTGAAACACAGGCGAAGATTATAAGGCGCGCTGCAGTGTGCATAGTAGAGAAACTGGACTCAGTCCCCTACTTCGAAATTTTCACAATGAGGGAACGCAGGCGCGGAACCTGTCAAAATAAATGGCCGACGCGACGCGAAACGAGTGTTTCCTTTTATTCACTTCGTCAATTTTATATAAAAAAAACAATAACCAATCATTAAAAAAAAAGAAAAATATGTTAAATGCACTCTTTATATATTCATATTTATTAATTCACAAGTTTTATTCTTCCCACATCTTCATACTTACAATTAACAACTAAATGCATCGGAAAATCTTACAATCATACGGGATTGAACACCTACCTAACCATACAACTAAATATACGCATAATTATAAATCGCACGCTTTTACATTAAGCCTCTCGGCTACGCAATCGATGGGGGAAATTTCCTATTTAAGAAACATCCCTTACCAATGAAATAAATTAGATGATGCGTTGATTTTACTTTGTAATTAATGTAAGTATGGATGTCAACAATATTCATAATATTGAATAAATAATATTGTCAACTAGTTTAAATTTGATACGGTTATTAGAATTTAATAATAAATAAATAAAAAACATTAATTTTTTCTTAACCTTTTTCAAGTTTGACACTCTTCATGGTAAATATGATTATTCTTTTTTTTCGTGTACAAAATAGTGAATTGACCTTGAATGAAATGTATAATTAATTATTCTCACAGCAATATTTAATAATTTAATTAACTTAACTGCACTGCATAATAGTTGAGAGTAGTAAGAGTAAGTGAAACGGTAAGATAAGTGAACGACCATTAGTGTGAGAGAGAGAGAATAACTTGTGGTTTTCGAGTAGATATCTACTTTATGTGCACGGCGTTCATTTTTCGAAAGAACTGGACTGAGTACTAGTTGTTCAATATTCGCTTATATTATTGACTTATGTTTTGTACACTGCCGCGTTCTTTTAACAATTACATGAGAAAGTAATTTCTCATTCCAATTTTTTATACTCTTATTCCCTCTTAGACTATATAAACAGTCTTGTTTAAGCTGATGAATGGGATAACTTGTGTTGAGTCCCAAACTGTTCAGCTATGAAACTTCTAATACTATAGTGTGTACCTGTCACATATTATTCTATAAAGGAGTACTACACTGACTGCATAAATCATTTTTCCATTTTTCTCCGTGCATGGGGATCATCTTGGACATCCCGGTGTCCAAGATGATCCTTTTGTAAGGTTTTAGAAAAATTAAATTTAATAGTAAAATATTAATTAGCTGCATATATTTCAAACCAAAACAGTTAGATAGATTAATTATCTAGTAGTGCGTACAAAAGAAACTCGAATATGTTGATTTTCCTTTCAATAATATAGGTTTTTTCCCTTAGGGGGATCATCTCGTACACCTTTCCCCTACAAAAGAAATGTATAAAAATTGGTCAGATTTGCTTGTCAGTTGTTACTCGGGGGTTTTCGGGGCCACTAATTACAAATCTGGTATAAGATTTCCAAAATTCAAAATGACGGATACAACCCCAGTAGCACGTAATATTATAGCAATATTGAGAACACTGCCTTCACGGTGTGCTTGAATGAAGTCTAAATAGAAAGTTCTCCGAAATAAAGTTTTTTGACAGATTTTATTAATTTGGGCCTCCCTGAGTATTTGCCAATAAAAAAAGAAAAAATCGGTCGAGCCGTTTTTGATTGGCGTTAATTTTAAGGGTTGGAATTCGGTAAAGTAAGAAAAAAAAATTTTTTGATCAAAAATAATATTAAAAAAAACTTTTTTGGTCAAAAATTTATTTTTTAATTATTTTGGACTATTTTAAGACGAAAATATTTTTTCTCATTTTTTAGGAAAATGCGTTTTCTAAAAATTATGAATATTTCAAAATTTTTATGTATATTTTCTTTATAAGTTTAGATTTTGTTTTACTTAACTATAAAAAAATTTAGTTTATGATACAAAACTGCAATAAATAACAATGTTTGTAATTTAAAGCATAAAAATTATTTATTTTATCAAGTCAACAATAAAATTAAAAAATTTGTTTGAACATAAAATTCTAATATTGCGTAACATGCTCATATTGAACAGTGTTAAATTGATTTTTGATCGGTTAATATTTACGGTCGCCCCTAGAGCCTTAAAGTTTTGGAAAATCTCACAAATTTTGGTTTTTTACTCTTTTTTAAAATTTATAGAGAGCTGTTCTTATTAAAGTTTCTCTTTTTTTAGTCTACTAGAAACCACATCTGGCTATGAGAAAAATATATTGAAGTGTATTATTCACGTGCGTACCCTGTACAGGTTTGTCCAACAGACAAAAAACCGTAACTTTTCGTTTAACCCTTTCAGTCCCATAATTAGTACAATTGAAAAATATTTCCAATAGGTATAGTACCTATGGTATTCGTGGTCGCTAATTTCGAATCTGGAGTAAGATTTTTAAATTTTTTTAAATTAAAAATGGTAGATTCATTATGGCGTACAATAAAATTAAAAATTATTCAATTTAACTTAAAAGTAGTCATTCGGGGGTTTTCGGGGTCGCTGGTTACGAATCTCGAGTCAGTTTTTAAAAATTCAAAATGATGGATCCAATATGTCAGACAAAAATTAAAAATTAAACAAATTTGCTTAAAAGTTGGCATTTGGAGGTTTTTGGGGTCGATAATTTCGAATCTGAAGTTAGTTTTTCTACAATAATAGATACAATATAGGGGTCAAAAATTAAAAATTGACCATATAGGATGGAATCCTGCTTCTTAGTAGTTTTCAAGGTGTATATGAGGCAAAATTCCTCAACTGGACAGGTCAAAAAATGAATTTTCTCTAAACTTTGCTAAAATGTTACTATTATTAGTAAAAGTGTAAATATAAATTTTTTT
Organism: Leptopilina heterotoma; assembly: GCF_015476425.1. Classification (NCBI taxonomy): domain Eukaryota; kingdom Metazoa; phylum Arthropoda; class Insecta; order Hymenoptera; family Figitidae; genus Leptopilina; species Leptopilina heterotoma. Next base: position 79,917 of record NW_025110923.1, on the reverse strand, counting down.
TGAATTTGATAAAATATTTGTTGAGTTATGGAGTTTAAAAATTTTGATTTTTTTGAAAATATCTTTTTTTCGATTTAATATCGCTTACTGGGTGTAAAATCATGATACCTCGGATTAGCGTTGAAAAACATGATACCTCGGTTTTGATTTGAAAAACATGACATATCGTCGTTTAGTTTAAAGAACATGACACGTCGAAAACAAAAAATTTTTATTCAAATTTTGGTTGGTACAACTGACCGCGAAATTAAAAATGTGTCAAATATTTGAAACTTAGATGAAATAAATAATTTCGCTTCATAATATGTCAGGTCGAAGGAGAATTAGGTAAAATAATTTTTTATAACAACAGTTACAATTCATAAAAATATCAATTCGAGAAATGCAAATTAGCGAAACAACAATTACCAAAAATAACAACTCATAACAAAACAATTTCGCAAAAATTAACAATTAGCAGAAGCATCTATCAATTCTTTAGACTGTTAATGCGAAGAAAGCAAGTTTGCAAAAATAACAGTGAAAAAATTAATATTTTGTAAAAATGGAAATTTGCAAAAAAGACAATTTACAAAATAACAATTGGCAAAAATAACAATTCTGTGACTTCTTATTCGCTATAAATCAAACTCTTTAAATTTAAACTTGAAATTCCACATAGAACTGAATGTATCCCCGATTCAAATTAAACTTAGCTTGATGATTTTTAATTTGACATGTCAAGTAGAATGTAGTATTCGAGAATCCAAATTGAACCAAGTAGATACTTAAACTTAATTTTTGTATTTGGAATTGCAAGCTGATACTTTTAGTATGTGCGAACTTGGAAATGCAAGTAGAAATTATAAGATTAGAAATCGATGTTAAAACAAGTCGAAACAAAAATTGAAGAGGACAATCCAGAATAAATCCATTTCAATTTTATATTGGATATTCGTTTCAGTTACATAAATCGAATTTCGAAGTTAAAACCAGTAGACACCAGTAGATCCATGTTCAATTTCTACTAGTCTAAACTGGTTCTTTAATATAGGGAATTAAAATAAATTTCATGTCGTGAAATATTTAAAAATATATGAGTAAAGTGCAAGATTTTACTTTGATTTTAATCTCTTATCATATATTTTTTAAAAATGTAATATAACAAATCATTTTAAATTTCGCGGTCAGTGGTACCAAACAAAATTTCAATAAAAAATTGTTGTTTCGACGTGTCATGTTCTTCAAACCAAACGACGATATGTCATGTTTTTCAAATCAAATCCGAGGTATCATGTTTTTCAACGCTAATCCGAGGTATCATGATTTTACACTCAGCAAGCGATATATTGATATGTAAAATTAATCAAATTTAAAGTATGAATAGTGATTTTTAAAGGGTTTTTCACGGGCTATAAGCTGGTAATAAAAAAAAGTTGTTTTCTTTTAATTTGACCTTGAAAGGTCAAACTTTTAATTTCAATATATCTCAAAATCGATGTTTTTTATTTTTTTCTAACCTATCCGAATCGAAAGCTTACCTTTTTTCCTATGAGCCATGTAAAAATCAGAGTAGGACCATGAAAATTTTTGAGGAATATAATAATTTATCATTATTTTACATAGAAAATGATGATTTATATTTAATATAAAAAAATATATAAAAATAAAAATAAAAATAAATAAATAAATAAAAAAAAAATAAATTAAAATAAATAAATAAATAAAAAAAAAATATATATATATATATATATATAATATATATATAATATATAATATATATATATATAATATTATATAATATAATATATTAGTATTATAAATATTTAAATGAGAAATCTTGTTATTTATTGTAGTTTTGTATCATAAACTAAATTTTTTATAGTTAAATAAAACAAAATCTAAACGTATACACTGAGAGAAGTCCAGGGCGTAATAGTCCCCGCTAGACGTCGCTATAAGCTACTGTTCTTGTTGCGTTTGAGATGTTTCGAATCTAGGGCTCAGACGCCCCGAGTCTGTCAAACATTGTTCCCGCATGTGAGAGAACAACTCGTGACCGAAACTAAAAGTTGTAAGTAATCCCGCTTCGGGACGTTCCACGTTTTTTATCGGGGCTTGAGACGTCCCGATCGAGGGTTCACATAAGAACATTCAAAATTATCACTCAAGCCTCGCACGGGACGTATTAGTTCCCGGACTTCTCTCAGTGTAATGAAAATACTTAAAAATTTTGAAATATTCATTATTTTAAAAAAACGCATTTTCCTAAAAACTGAGAAGAAATTTTTGCGTCTTAAAATAGTTCAAAATAATTAAAAAATATATTTTTGACCAAAAAAGTTTTTTTTTAATATTATTTTTTATCAAAAAAGTTTTTTTTCTGATTTTACCGAATTCCAACACTTAAAATTAACCCCATTCAAAAACGGCCCGAC